>NW_008357993.1:36062-40932 GCF_000622305.1 Nannospalax galili | reverse complement strand
TCTGATTATTACTAGTCACAGTCGGTTACACTCAGATCCTTGGCACCTGAGGATGGATATAAAGTCTTCAGGTAGATTTAAATGGTAATGTTTTTCACCTCTACTAATTAACATGAAGAAATTTTTATGCTTCTTCCTCAAATATAACTCATTTTTTGTTGATATTTTTTGTGTGTATTTCATATGGAACATCCCAAACAATCTTATTCATCTATATACCCACATCCCAAAAGTCATCCTCCCATAGCCCCCGGCCCCCAACAGGAGGCCATGTAATCTATCATCCCTGTTACTGTCCACTGTGTTGTCAGTGCCCCCAGCCGTTCCCCAGTGCTTATCCATCTGCTGAATCTAGTCAGCCTATCTAAAGTTCCTTGTTTTAGGGAGATCATTTCTTCCTCATCTAGCAGCAATCAGTTGCCAGTATTCCTTTAGATAAGATTGGGGTCTGCTGTTCATTTTCCCAGTTCTATGCTGGGTTACTGTCTAGGAGTCTCTTGGGCCACCCTGGCCAACAACTCAAAAGAAGGTATCTCCTTGTCTAGCATTGTTTCTTGTTATGCAGCCTTTAGCTATACACACGGACTCTTAAAAAATTATATTGACCCCTTTAATCTTTGGTAATACTTTCCTTTTGGGTGTTTAAGACCATACAGTTGGCCCAGATAAACCAATTTATTTTGACTCTTAAGGCCGTTTGAGGATCTGTTCCTCAGGGGTCACATGGGCTTGGGAGGAGGAGCTCCTGGCTCCTTTCTTTTACCAGTTCCTTCTATGTGAAGATAGATCAAAAGTCTTGCTTGACCATGGCTGGCTTTGCTTGGAAGCATGAAGGAAAAGTTTCCTCTGTGTTGACCCTCCTCTTTGTAGACTGGACACTAGTTCAAGTCCATCTGGTGGGGTCTCCATGGCCTCCTTGATCAAGAGGACAGGTGACTCACCACAGTTACAGGACATTTTGAGAGATGCTAATAGTCCCCTGGAGTTAGTCGACCTAGGAGGGCAAGGAGCAAAAACTGTCCTTTATGGCCCTCTGAACAAATTAGTATAGGCCTCCAAGTATGTCTGTTAACCATCCAAGAAGTTTAGTCCCACCAGTCTGGTACTTTTAATTACCATGTGCTATGTAGATAAAGTTTAGGCAAAGACCAAAGGTTCTCAGATAAACCTTGACTAGACATATATTATGTTCTTTGAGCTAATTGTATGTATAATTTGTCAGTAGGTTGTTCTATTAATATGGTTCCCTCTGTTTCTTTTTTTTAAAAGAGCTAAGCATTATTTATCTCTCGCATGGTGTAATCCTTCCACGGTGGTTTCCCCATTTAAAGCGCCCCCATTTTTCCCATTTCTCCCTTAATAATACCCTTAATAATGCCCTTTGCCTATGGTCCCACCTCTCTTGAGTTCCTTCTTTCCAGTATTCCCAAAGTTCCTTGTATAACTTCCTACACCCTCCCTTTAAAATAACCCCATTTTATACACATCCCCCTTATTAACACCTGTTTCCTACTGTTCTTCTCTTTCAGATTCTTTCTTTTCCTTTACCTCCCTGGTTCCTTTTCATTATCCTGGTTCCTCTAGTTACATCTGGATACATACTCACTTATAAGGATTTGGTGCTAGGATCCACATATGAGGGAGAACATACGTCGTTTTGTTTTTTGTTTTTTGTTTCTTCTGTGTTACTTAGTTTAACCACTCATCAGTTGAGGGACACTTACACCTATCAGCTGAAGCTTTGGCTGCTGCCTCCACACTATATTTTTCCCTGACCTCCACTGAATAAATGGAGCTGTATCACTGAATATTACTCCCAGAAGGTTTCTTCCATCCGTGCTCACTGGCCGTCCTGACCCCGTTAGTCGTTTCTGCTCCCTTTGTTCTTGTGGGTTGGTGGCCAATGGCCCATGAGGGGAGGGAGAGACCCACACCAAGGAGTGGTATAACTGGGTCAAATGGTAGGTTCATTTTTAGTTTTTTAAGAGTTCACCACACTGCTTTCTATAGGAGTTGAACAAGTTTGCAGCCCCAACAGTAGTGGATGAGAGTTGCCCTTTCCCCACATCCTCTCCAACATTTGCTATCATTTGTTCTCTTGATCTTAGCCAGTCTGACTGGGGTAAGATGGAACCTTAAAGTGGTTTTAATTCACATTTCCCTAATTTCTAATGATGTTGAACACATTTAAAAATGCTTCTTAGCCATCTTTATTTCTTCTTTTGAGAACTCTGTTCAGCTCCTTAGCCCATCTTTTAATTGGTTTACTTCCTTTCTTGATTTTTTGTTTTTTGAGTTCGTTATATAGTCTGGATGTTAAACCTCTGTCAGAAGTGTTGCTGGTGAAGATTTTCTCCCATTCTGCATATTTTCTCTTCACTTCCTTGGTTGCTTTTTTTGATGTACAGAGCTACTTGTATGTATTGTGTTAATACGTGCTTTTATTCCCTACATAAAACATTTGGAAATCCATATAAGTAAATAGGTCCACCTTGTTTTTTCTTCTCTATTACATTAGGTCTGTAAGGTGGCTTATCATTAGTCATTCTCCTGGTGAGAACTATTTCGGTTGCTTGCTGTTGCTTACCTTTCAAATATTGTTTCAGTATTCTTTACATGTGTGCTGTACATATTTCTGAAGAATGGGAATCTGGAAGTAATCAGAGAAACTTGAGCAGCATCCCACCCCAAGGCCTGCATCAGGGTGCAGAACAGAGAGACATTGTGAGAATCTGTCCATCTCCCCCAAAACTAGGCAATTCTGGTTTATCTGAAGTCAGCTTGCCATGATGGGGAGTGAGAAGAGTCCCACAGTGAGACCAGGAAGGTGTACCCGAGTGGGAAGCCAGTGTGCCATCATGAGAAGAACCCACTCACCAGGAAGGCTCACCATGCACCACCAGGGAGGGCTGAGAGTCCAAAACTACCAGCTAGAAAAATAGCACCTGTGCAAGGTACTGTGGGTGGCATGTTACCTACAGGGAGACTGCCATAGAATCCATCAAAGAGGCCTGCCAGGGGAAGGATGTTTGGGCAGCAGCTGTACAGAGGAGATTCACCAGTTCAGTTGGTTCAGACTTTCCTGCCCTGCTTGTTCCTCTTCTTTTCCCACCTCCCTAACCCAACAAAAACCTGAAACACCCTCTAGGAGAAGAATGAAGATAATGTGTGAGGGGGAACCGCAAAGGGGCAAACTATTCTCCCTTCTGTTTTGGTTTCCTGCCAAACCCAAACCAGAAGAGAGCTGGGAAAGTGAGGGGAAGAAATCTGTTATCTGGCAAGAGATGGAGGTTGGTGCTTAAATAAGACTGTAGTTTCTGACATCTGAAAGGGAGACTGTCTCCAGTTCTTAAATATGGTTAGAAAACTACAGGATCTTCCCAAAATAGTGGCCTATGATAAAGAAGAGAGGTGAGACTGATGGCTTGAGAGCAGGATACAAATGAATTATAAAATAAAATTCATTCCTGCCAGCATCCCACCAAGAAAATCATTATATGGTGACATTCCCAGATCGAACAAGGAAGAGTTGAGCCCTCTGGAGCTCCTGAGGGAGAGGAGACACACCAAGTGGCAGGTACACATCCTCTAACTTACAACTTGATACTGTTGTAAGGATCCATATACTGCAAGCTCAACCTGGATGTTTGCATAGATTACCTGGGGACAGAGCTGATAATAACAACACCTATGATGCTGTATCATGTACCAACTGTGAGCTAAAAGTTTCATTTCATTTCTCATTTAATCCTGGCAAGGAAGTTAGGAGGTAGATTCTAGCTTTGTCCTCAGCACAGAGAGTCACATGTACACTTCCTGCTTCACCTGCTGGGAAGCCTGGTGCTCTGGGAAGTAAAAAACTAAAGCCAGCAATTTCCCCTCCCCCTTCTGTTTTCTTTGGTGAGAAAAAGTGTCCCAGGCACCCTCAGAGCTGGAGAAAACTGTTTTGGAATGAATGCCCACTCTTTTTGTCAAAAACAGGTAGTTACAACAAAATTACAAAATACAGTAGATTTTCCGCACTATGCATTCCTAGCCCAAAACAACTTGAGTCAAACCAATAGTTACTGGGCCGTTTTAAAAATATTCATCTTCTCTATTTAAAGCTGTCAAACAAGACTCTTGGGTTGCAGTGTGGTATAAATTTAACCACCAAGCACATTTCTACCACCAGGAATAAAAATTTCTAGCTATAAAATGCAGATGGTTTACTGTGCTATAGTTAACCTTATAGTTAGCATTAGTTTCCTTCCCTGGGCAGAGCACTACATTAGGATTAAGACACATCATTCAGTGCCAGGTAGTCATGGCGAAACACATTTCTAAAAGTGCTGCTAGCTGGGGAGGAAACACAGAGCAACAAGTATACAAACTGCATAAGGAAGGAAGTCAGGGAAAGAGGCAAGATGACAGTCAACCTAGCATTCTCCAGGCAGCATAGAATGCGGTATCTGCAAATCTTAGTTAGGATGGTACTGAAGTCTACAAAGATGTCTTTGGTAACCACCTCAATCCTTAAGACAAGGTTAAAACCTGCTCAGTTTCAGTAAAAATAATAGAAATTGCTTTCAGTTCCATAGGCTATGTACCTGTTAATTAAGAAATCCTACGTGAGGCTATAGAGATGGCTCAGCGATTAAGAACACTGGTTGTTCTTGCAGAAGACCCGGGTTCAAATCCCAGCACCCACATGGCAGCTAACAACTGTCCATAACTCCAGTTCCAGGGGATCCAACAGCCTTTTTTGTCCTCCACAGGCATTACACAACACGGGTGCACTTACCTACATGCACAATACATGCACATAAAATAAAAATAATAAATAAAATATTTTTTTAAAAAGAAATAAATTTTATAAACAAATTTGTGT
>NW_008357993.1:8203-35987 GCF_000622305.1 Nannospalax galili | reverse complement strand
CTTTGATTCCTTTGCTGTATTGATGTTTGTTTTCTACGTTCACAGCACATAAGATATGCATCATACTTTTTCTATTATAGAACTGGATTTGGATGTTGACGAGAAAAATCGAAAAATAAGAAAAGACCTAGAAAAATCAAGAAATTTTCTTAAGTATTTTTAAACTTCTTAGAGTCTGATCTTATTAGCCCTTCTTTCCCACATTTGATGATCATTAAAGTAAGATCTTGTTTCTTGTCTTTCAGCACAGCAAGCAATGGGCAATGATTCTCATCTGAATCCTCAGCCAGACCAGTGGAAGAGAGAGTTTGCAGACACACACACACACACACACACACACACACACACACGCACACACACACACACACACTAGTAGTAGCAGTCTTGGTAGGAAAAGAATACATTCAAAGAAGAATTGCTAGAGCTTTGGGAACCATTCTTGGCCATCTTGGGTCACAAGAAAAGGACATGTCATAGCAGTGACACGTGCACAGTCCACCCACCAAGCAGTGTCAGCACACACCAAATTAACAGCATCATGTTGAACAAAAATGCTTTTAATTGACTTTGTCTTGAAGGAGGTGTGACAGACCACTTCTGTCTACTCAGAGAATGTGATGAAGACTATCCCAGCATTTGTTCTTATCTGGGACTATAGCATTATTGAGTCAAACCCCGAAACAAACTATTAAGCTGAAGAGTGAAAGTCAGAACACAGAACTGAAGAATGAATAGAATGAAAATGGCAACTGAGTTGTCACATGGAAAAGTTTCCTATAAAGTGGCTTTTTAAAAATGAATCCTCTCAAACATGAGCCCTCATAGGGGAAACAGGGACTTGCATACCTTGCTTATACTTGGATATTGATATTTGGAACATTTCTTCAATGCTACAACAAAATAGCCATAGAAATCTGAAAAAACACTAACAATTTTTAAAGTAATGATCGCTTCTTCCAAACCAATCTCAGAAGCTACACAGCGCGGACTGCAAGGAGTCATTCTGCAGCTCATAAAAACAACTCTGCTTTATGAAAATGAGCAGTACAGGAAACAGAAACACGCTCTGCTTCTGAAACCATGAATGCTTATGGTTCGTGTATTAGAATTTATGCTACCCTGAATTATTCCCCCTTTAATTTGGGTTTTTTTGTTTGTTTGTTTTTTTGTTTTTTGTTTTTGTTTTTTTGTTTTTTTTTTTTTTGGTCTTTCTGAGACAGGGTCTCCCCATAGCCCCAGCTGTGCTGGAATTCACTATGTAGACCAGACTGGCCTTGAACTCACAGAGATCCACCTGCCTGTGCCTCCCAAGTGCTGGGATTACAGGCATGGGCCACCACACCCTCTTTAATTTTAAGAAACATACTGTTAGCTAAATTTAGGTCTTTTCCCCCCCTCACATTTTTAACATCACACACACACACTTTCATTTGTATACACACCAGTGTCATGATGTTGAACCACACAGGCTAATAATTATATTTTCCTCACTATGTATTTCTTCTCTGTTGTGGATTAATTCTTCTGAAAGAATTAATATAACAATATAACAAGAATTTTAGAAATGTTTATAATCAACCTCAGATATTCTGTTTGCTTAGATTAATAAACTGGAAGAGAATTTTAAGAGATCACTTGGGGGAATTTTAGAAATGGAATTTTATGTGGTCTAATATCTTTTCTAATGTTCCAGAAGGAAAGATTACCTGAGCAAATGGGTAGTTTCTCTTAGGCCCCCAGAGTTCTCAGATAAGATTGAGCACACTTCTTAGTAAGAAAAGATGCTGTGTGTGGCTAAAGGGACTTCTGATGTCCCCCTTGAGGGGGTACCAGAAAGCAAGTGGCAGACTCCACAGAACACTTTAAACAACTCTGGTATCTAAAGAGACAGATGACACCAGAATTTCATCCAATTAGAAAACATCCCTGAAACATGTAAACTAGCCAT
Organism: Nannospalax galili; assembly: GCF_000622305.1. Classification (NCBI taxonomy): domain Eukaryota; kingdom Metazoa; phylum Chordata; class Mammalia; order Rodentia; family Spalacidae; genus Nannospalax; species Nannospalax galili. The sequence continues at coordinate 34,039 of NW_008357993.1, read as the reverse complement.
TCTTGCTTCTTAAACGTACCGGTGATACAATATAAAATACGGTATAAAATATGCTGAATGTCTGCTCTCTGGTGGATCTTACAAAGCATGATTCTGCCACATTACTCTACAGTCAGGAAACTCTGTTACCACTTGGCATTCCAAATACTGTTTGCTTTCAGGAAACTGAACAAGTTCACAATCACATGGTCCAGCCCCTGCTGTTATCATGCCCATATTTAAGATGTGAAAAATGGTTGCTCATCTAATTTTTATAGCCTTTCATAAAGAAAGGAGAATCAGTAATCTTCTGACTGCACTAAAACATGAATTTCATGTGAATTTACTTTTTCTTGCTACTACCAAACCCACTGTATTAAGAGTAAACCTTATCATGGCAACTCATAGACTGTGTTGGTTGATAAACAATCAATAAAACATGGCAGAGAACAAAGAAATCGCTGTAGAAAAGAAAGAGAAATATCAGGACTAGTTCACAAAGGGATGGCAGACATTCCTAAGCTATGGCCTCTATCAATCATCTAGAGGACAGATTAAACAGACTGCTGGCCCCAGTTCCAGAGCCTCTACTTCAGTAAATCTGATGAGATGTCAAAGTTTGAAAGTTGGAGCTTCTAAAACCTTCCCAGTGGTGCTGATGCTACTAGTCCAGGAATGTTTTGAGAACCACTGACCTAAAGTATTGCGTCTACAGAAAGCCATAATCTGACAGCTTAGGACTTTCTAGACAAGACGCTGCAAGTACAGGAATTAAGACTAGCAACTGATAACTGGGACCTCATGAAACTGAAAACTTTTGTTTGGAAAAGTATATCATCAATCCAATGAAGAAACAGCCTACAGAATAGGAAAACATCGTTACCAGATATACATCTGACAAAGGATCGGTGTCTGGAATACACAAAGAACTCAAAAAACTAAACAACAAATAAACAAACAATCCAATTTAAAAATGGGCCATGGGAGACTGGAGAGATGGCTCAGCAGTTAAGAACACCAGCTGCTCTCACAGAGGACCTGGGTTCAGTTACCAACTCCCACACGATGACTAACAAGTGTCAGTAACTCCAGTTCCAGGAGATCCAACATCCTTCTCTGGCCTCCATGGGCATTGCACACATGTGGTACACTTACATATATGCAGGCAAAATATTCATACATATAAAATAATAATAAATACAATTTTAATAGGCCATGAAACAGTAAAGAATTCTCAGAAGATAAGAAAGACAGCTGAGAAATGACTTTTTTTAATGTTCAATATCCTTAGTCATCAGGAAAATGCAAATTAAAACTCCTTTGAGATTTCATCTAACCCCATTCAAAATGACTACTATTTAAAAAAACTGACATTAGAGGCTAGAGAGCTGGCTCAATGGCTAAGAGCACTGACTGCTCTTGCAGAGGACCTGTGTTCAGCTCCCAGTACCCACTGGCTACTCTTGCTCATCCATGTTCATTGCTATTCCATTCACAATAGCCGGGAAATGGAAACAACCTAGATATCCATCAGTTGGATAATGAATGGATAATGGATAATGAATGGATAACGAATAATGAAATGGATAATGAAAATGTGGTACTCATACACAATGGAATTTTATTCAGGTATAAGAAAATTGAAATTGTGAAATTTGCATGTAAATGGATGAAGTTGGAAATAACCATTCTGAGTAAAGTAGTCCATATCCAGAAAGATAAATGACATATTTCTCTCATATGTGGTTCCTAGCTTTGAATTTTTATGTGTGTATACATGAACAGGAGTACCTGTAGAAGTCAGGAACCTAGAAAGAGGCCAGAGTTTTCAAGGGAGGGGAAAAATAGAACACAGGTTTCATAAAGGGGTAAAAGGGGAATAATGGGGGTAGGAAGGGTAAGTCAGATAGAGGATGGAAGGGCAGAGTAGAGAGTATTAAGAGAGATAACTAACACTAAATGCCTTTTGAAAAAGCCATATGGAAACCTACTATTGTAGAAACTGCCTAAAATATATACTTATATAAAAAGAATTTTGAAGGATTTACCCCTTATCAAGGGATAATGCCTCTCCCAGACACCACAGGCTATCAAACAAAAATCCTATTACCAGGTATGGTTTACTTCCCTTCAAGTTGTAGGCCAGTGGGATCCCATAGACCATCAAAGTAATACATGCTATTGACTTTGCTTTTGGTTGCTCTCCAGAACTTGATGGTAAGATCCTATTACTGAAGACTATACCTGAGGCATAAGACGTGGACAGATCAAACTGGTACCGACAAGAAAGATTTATTTCTACTGGCTACCTTTCATAGTGCCAGAAAGTGCTATCCAAGCTGCTAGAGGAGAAAAGCAACCTTACCGAGCTGTGAACGCTGTAAGCTATAATAACTGCTGGTCTGGAATTGATACAATAGTGGCAGGAGTGTTTGGGGAGTAACCAGTTGCCTTCTGATTGGATTTAAGGCTGGTTCCACAAGATGAAACTAATGCCTGGCACTGTTAACTGTGCCAAGAACCTGTGGCTGATTAAATCATACACCCTGGGGAGAATCTACTACTGTTAGTCTGATAAATGGATATAACATTAAAGTGTCCCCTAAATATTAATCTTTATACCAATAGATTAGTACAGCTCTCAATACTAATCAGAGAATCTTCTTTGTGCAGTAGATGGCAATTAATACAGAAATCCATAACAGGTCAATGCACAAAGAATAAGATACCGTACAACTGAGGCTGGAGAGGTGGCTCAGCAGTTAAGAACACTGGCTGTTCTTTCACAGGATCTAGGCTCAGCTTCCAGCACCCACATGACAGCTAACAACCATCTGTAATTCCAGTTCCAGGAGGCTGCCTTCTGGCCTTTGTGGGCTTTGTATGACATGGGTGCACTTACATATATACCAGCAAAACACTCACACATATAAAATAAATACTTTTTTTAAAAAGAGACTGTGGAGTACTCAACCCTAAATAGGACATTTCTATGTCCCTTCCCAAAAGACTCAGGAATTATCATGGAAGAGGGGGCAGAAAGATTGTAAGAGCCAGAGGTAGCAGAGAATTGCTGGAAAAATCATGTTTTCCAGACATGAGAGTTTGCACACATGAACTCACAGTGGCCGTGTCCGCAGGCATAAGATCTGCACAAGATCAAGCCAATCAAAATTACAGCACAGATGGGGAGGGGCTTACAAAAGTCCCTCCCCTAGCTGAGGCGCTACTGGAAATTGATGGCTGCTGGGAGAGAGAGACAGTTTTCTTTGAATGAATCCCATGTTCCAGTAGATGTCTCCACTCATGCATATACTTGGCAGCACTAAGTGAACCTGGCTGTTTTTAAAAAGAGTACATGACTCTGGAAGGAAAAAGTAGTGAGGGGTATAGGAGGAGTTGAAGGAGAGGGAGTTGGAGTGAATTTGATCAGAACACGTTACATTAGCACATAAAATTCTCAAATGTCCTAGACTGCTAAGAAAGAAATACATAGAATAGAGATTTTTTTAAAGACCCAAATTAAAAAGGTTTTCATTTCTCTTAGAAACATTTTTCCTTACCATAAAGATTACCTCAGAAACAGTTTGCTCTCTAGAAATGGTACAAATTTCTCCCATCTAAAAGGACCAGCAAAGCACCAAAAAGCTATAACCATGGCAGGACCAAGTTGTTACCCTCACCAGAGTATTGTCTCCCTGGATATTTATATTTCAAGAAGCACTAAGCCTCCAGGCTTGGCACTATCTCTTGGTATAAATAAATAAATAAATCACACACATAGGGCATTCTAGCTTCAGTGAGAATTTATTTATAAACCAAGGCTTGAGAGAATTCTGGGCATTAGATTTACAAAGACCTTTTCAAGAGGGAGGGGACATTTCCCTTCTTCCCTGCTACAAGCAGAGGAAAACTGTCTCCCTCATCTCTCAGTATAGAAAGCCCAGCCCCTAGGAGAACATTTGGCCTGGTGTTTATCAAGTCACCCAGAGGTGAAGTGTAGGGCAATGAGGTTCACATTGCTTAAAAAATCTCTCCCTGAACAAAAATAATACCTAGTATATGCTTTCAGGATAAATTAATAAAAGTTAATATTAAAAAACCAACAATAAACCAACCCTGTATCACCTTTACTGAGATTAAGGATGTCTGGTATCTGGTTAGTCTGGACTGCACTCAACTGATTTGTAAAAGGAATATTAAGAAATTTCATCCAAATGATTTCTATCAGAAAAAATAACTCCATATGTTATAGTCTATTACCTTTTAAGCCATTAACCAAATTCCAATCTAGCTTAGCGATCTTATCTTAATACTCTCTTATTGAATTTCCTATAAATGCCCAGTTTCTCAAATGCTCTTCCATCTCAGTGGTTCTGCATTAAGCGAATTGTCAAATGAAACCATGGACAAGTATTTATATTTGTGTGAGTTATATGGGGGTTGTTTTGCTGTGGTTTTTGATTTTTTGTTCTGTGTATATATGCATGCCCATAAGCATGCATGTGCCAGTAGGGATACATGTTGCAGTGCATATGCAGACATCAGTGGACACCTTGTAAGAGTCAGTTTTCTCCTTCTACCACGTGGGTTCTAGAGATAAAACTCATCATCGGCTTCATGGCAGGCAACTTTTAACCACTTGACTACCTGGCCAGCCCTGGGAGTTATGTTTTTAGCTTTGTGAAAATTATATTTACTGAAGAGTCCAATAGCCATCACTGCAACAGGCAGCAGGGGCAGGTGTGCTTACACTTAGTATGGGCCTCACCTCTCTACCACCTGCTTATGAAAAAACTGTCTCTTTTGTTTATTTTTAGACAGGTCTCCCTGAAGCCCCAGCTGGCCTGGAACTCATTATGTAGACCAGGCTGGACTTGATCTCACAGAGATCCTCTGCCTCCCAAGTGCTTGGATTAAAGGCCTGCGCCATCACACTCTTTTCTTAACAGAAAATTAATACTCAGTTTTGTTGAGGCAGTATCATCATCTCTTCTGTAATAGGAATGTGCCCTTTACCTTGTTGGAAATGGAAGGAAATTAACCCTTGGAACCATTCTGGCAAAATGATCCTCCATAACACAATTTCAGGCACTCCACAGACACACATAAAATTTCAAGTGATGTCTTCTGAAGTTGTACAGTGTGAGTGGCTCTGAATTACCCACATTGGGTCTTAGAAGGACAGGAGGAGCCATTAAAGCATGTTTGTACTGATTTTGTGCTGTACAAATACTCATCTAGAAGATAAAGAAGCTATGTAGGACACATCTGCAATTCTATAATGCATCAAGAAAGGGGTGGCTATGAGATACTTAAATGCATATAATAAGCCTCAGTTTTTCCACTTCCCTTTATAGAGAAAGCCATCTCCTTATCTGTATAAGTAACTGCATTTAGTCACCTCTTGACTCACAAAGACTGAAGCAGCACAGAAGGCCAGAAAGACAGGACAAGCCCAACCGTCTCTATGTAATCCTTTCTAGAGCATTGTTATCTCAAAAGCAAATTCCAGTCCTTCTATTCAGCTGACTTATAGCAACAGCAAGCCAGAGCAATGTATCATTGCAATACAGAAAAGTTCTGTTGAGAATGTTATTCTTTATGTTACTTTATACCATGCCTAAGATTTCAGAAAAATATCAGCTTATTCCCAGCTTCAAGGGCACTTCTGCATCTCGGGAGCCACAAGTACATTTGTATTTTATGTACACCTCACTCCATACATTTCTTTTCTGAATGGCTGCTGGAATTTCAGATCCAAATCTGAGCCCTTCTTGGGTCGTTGTGGTTGATATTTTTAAAAGATTAATGTTGGGGGCTGGAGAGATGGCTCAGCAGTTAAGAACACTGACTGTTCTTACAGAAGACCCAAGTTCCAATCCCAGCACCCACATGGCAGCTAATAACTGTCCGTAGCTCCAGTTCCAGGTGATCTGACAGCCTCTTCTGACCTCTGTGGGCATTGCGTGACAAGGTTGCACTTACCTACGTGCAGGCAATACACACATACAAATAAAATAAAACTAATAAAAAAATTTTTAAAAGATTAATGTCACTTCTTGCACCACTTTGGGGTCTATGTCCTTGTGCTCTCTTCTTTTTTCCTTTAATATTCTTTTTCTCTCTCTTGCTTTCATTCTCTGTTTTGTTCTGTCATACTCACACATACAACACATGCACACATGCACCCATACAGACCACACACACACATGCACACACACATACACTTGTAAAATACAGAACTTTTTGGAGCAAGGCAAGCAGAAGATTTAACATAATGGTCTTTCGCTAGCTTCTAACCTCATGATTCACATATGTTTTATCTGTAATCTCTCCTTCCTTTATTGCCCAATATTTCTCCCTTCCTTTTATCATTAGTACTAATCAGTGGTTTATTCAATATTCAGTGAATTTTAATAAATCACTTTTTCATATTAGGTAGTACTTTATATGTTGTCAAGAAACTAGAATGTATTGACCAAAGAGGGTTGTTTGTTTGGGAGAAATATTTTTTAATTAGAAGGCAGTAATTTGTATATTTAAGTCTCTTTGCAGTCAAAGTAAAATTCATTACTGCAGAGTATGTTTCTGATTGTGTTTTAAACTTTCACTGACAGCCAGCAACACATGAGCTACTGCAAGCAGCATTAGACCTAATTACAGCTCATGGGCACACTGCCTAAAATGGTCATTTTCTTACTTCTGTCTAATACAATCCTATTTATCAGGCCTATCATCAATTTAGGTTATATTTCTCATCTAGTCACTATTATTTTTAAAGACCTATCTCTGTCATGAAAATGTCCAAAGCAATTCTACTCATATAGAAAGAAAAAACTAATATATAGAAAAATATCTGAATCCCAACAAATTAAGTTCTAAGATTATTTCTCCAATAATGTATCAATGCAATTTGAATAATAGCTCATCCTTTTCTGGTTTTAATGGTGCAAATTCTAGATGTCAAACTTTCACTTTAAATTGTATTTCCATAATTTCAGACAGTATCCCCTTTAGGCATATGCCTTACTAAATGCACTATAATTTCTTGCACAGAGTGATTTCTTGTGTTAAAGGAAGGACAGGGTGTGGGAGGGTTGCAGCCTCCCCATATATGGCTGTGGTACCAAGTTTTACATACACCCAAAATTTGTTGGCTATGAAAGGAAGACACCCCTTCCAAGGCCCACTGATGTCCTTCAGAGGCTCTCCACTGGTCTTGCAGTGCCTGCACTATGTTACAGCTATGACTCTGACCTATATGCCCTTTCACCTTTGTATGATCTATGATTCATAAGCAGACAACACAGGTGGAAAACTTCATACAAACTTGGGCAGAGCTGCAGAAGCACGAACCCTTCCTCCCTTATGTAACCTGAATAAACTGCTGACACAATTGTGTAAAAAGAAATCATACATCTCAATTATAGTTGTATAACTCTAACACCAAAACAGTAGTTGAGATGTGAGATATAACTCATCTCTCGCCCAAATGGGTGATGTCTCAAACTTCCCCAAGTTCTAAAACTGGATCAAGAATTCCTACAGTTGTCCGCTGTTTCTAAAATCTCAGGCAAACTACAACCATTTGGAAGAGTTTTGCTTGAGAATCCAAAAAGAGATTATCTAAAATCTAGGAGCCCCATCAGTTGCCCAAGCCACACAGAAGCACCTGAGTGTTCTGATATTTTTATTCTCCTTTCTTTGCTTCATCTTCAAAGCAATTTGAAACTCATTGAAAAATTCAGGTTACACCTGGTACATGTAGACCACATGGATTTATACCCAGTATACACTTCAAATAGCCATTAAACAACATAGAAGGACCGTTTTTGCTTTTCCTTTTTAGTAACATATATTAATGATTCGAAATAATAGTTTCACAGTGACATTTCCATCATACACACTATGTTCATTGATCATATTCACTGCCATCATCTGCTTGTCACATCTCTTCTCCCGCACCCTTATATTCTTCCTCTTCTCAAATAATCCCCCCACAGGACTTAAAAAAAAATGCTTGAAGTTGTTGTGGCAAATTATGACAAACAGTGGTCTAAAATAACAGGAATTAGTCTCTTCTTATCTCTGGTAGTCAAAAGTCTGAAACCCCTGTCACTGAGTAGGAAGCAAAGTGTAGCAGTGCGTGCTAGGGAGAGGCCAGCCCTTGCTCCTTCCACCTTCTGACGCCTGCAGGATTCCTTGACTTGTATCACATCATTCTAATCTCTTCTGTGGTTGCATTTCCTTTTGTAATGAATCCCCCTCTCCTTTGCTTTAAAATGTGATTGCATTTACATTCTACTTGAATACTCAAGTTAATCTATTTCAAGGTCTTTAACTTAATCTCATTAGCAATGCCTTTGCCACACATAAGAATATGTGTAGTTTCCAACATTAGGAAATACATATCTTTTGAGAGGTTAGCCTGCCTGAGGCCTAAAAGATGCAAGAAGAGGAATCACCATATTTTAAGTGCAACTTATTTGAAAATTAGAGCACTGGCACCGTAGTGATTCTACAATTAAAAAAGAGGAAGACATGGATACCAACAAAAACTGAGCCACTGCATGTACCTGCAACCTCATAGGAGAGCAGATTATCTTCAGCAGAATTAAAATCAGAAGTACCTCAGAGTCATTACCACTCAGTAAAACGGAGGAGAGGGCTATTACAGACTAAAGAGTTGGAGGTGAATTTGAGGTCTGTATAGTGGACTAAAGGACTTGTCAGTCACTTCCTGGCTCTCACCCAAAATGCTACCAGAGAGCCCCAAGTCAGGAAACTGAAATCCTGTATGACACCAAAAATTCCAGAGAAATATATAATTCCAGATAAATTATCCAACAAATAATAACATACAGCCACATCCCCCAAAGAGTCCAGCCTCCTCTTTAATCCCCATAGTAAGAATTCTCAGACCTTTTGGTCAGAACCACTTTATACTTTCCATTCAAGGATATTTTTTATGCAAGTTACAGCTATCAAAGCTCGCCATTTTAGAATTTAAAATGAGCACTTTGAAATAATTCATTGTCATTTCAATATAACAATAATGAACCCAGAACAAAACTTAATAATATAATTTATAGAAAATAATTATTTTCCAAAACAAAAAAGATTTAGTAGAAGAGTGTTATTTTGTACAACCTTTTTAATGTCTGTCTTAATAAGAGACATCTGAACTCTTCTATCTGCTTCCGAATTTAACTGATTGCAACATGTTTTGGCTGAAGGGTGTGGAGAAAAAATACCCTTGCAGGAAGACACAGCTGGAAAATGGAAGACTATTTTAATAGTCTTTTTCAGATACTTCACACTGAAACTGCACTATAACTTGAAAAGCAGGAATATCCTAAAAGTAAACCAACATGCAGAGTGTGATGCTCCATTAATCAACCTTTTTTGTCTGTTCCATTAAAATCTATTGATCTCTCTTGCACTTAGGATGTACGGTTCATCAATGCGTGGTTTTTTAATGCATTCATCATTGGCAAATCTTTGTTCACTGAGTTATACAGATCTTCAAAGTGTTGACAAATTTCATTACACAATTTCAAAAACAATCATCCTTGTTAATATTACCACTGACCTCATCAGAAAATTCCATATTGGAAAACCATCAAGTTGCCAGTGACCAATTCTAGTTGTCTAAACTTCTGACTTTTTCTTTAAAGTTTGAGCTTTCTTATTAGAAGTAAATATAGTCAGTTGTTTTCTTTAAGTCACAAGCTCACTTTATGCATTTTCAGGAAAATGTCTTCCAAATACCAGCACCCATGAAACTACAGGTTGTCTTTCACTCATGTTTTCAAGTAAAACTGGGTTTCCATGTGGGGGAAGAAAGTGATTTCAACTTCAACTTAAACCACTAGTGCTTTTCTTTGCAACTGTCACTGCATTTCTGTATGCCAAAGTGTTTAGACATAATTTCCAGTTCGTCACATAAAGTAGTTTAAAATTGATACTTAATTTGCAAAATTTACTGCTTCATCAGGTCAATCTTCAAGAAAACTAGTATTTTTACAACACTGTGTGGAGTTATATAAAGTACTAGTTGGGCCATTCAGATGGCTCAGCAGTAAAAGCACTTGCCATCCAAGTCTAACAACGTGCGTTCAAGCCCCAAAACTCATGGTGGAAAGAGACAACTGACTCCCAAATGTTGTCCCCTGAAATCCACTTGCAGTGGATTTCATGAACCCACACTCATATACATACACAAGTACACACACACACACACACACACACACACACATACACACACACACACACATACATGCACACACACTAATTGTTTTCAAAATTTAAGTACTGGTGTTACTTTGAACTCAGAAAAGGCTACAGCAGTTTTATCTATCACTGGCTTATGCCATTAGTGCAAATGTTAACATAGTGGAAAAGACAAAATCTTGGTATTAATATGAAAAACAATTTTGCCTTCATGAGCTCTGCCTAAGGCTCTCTGAGACTTTAGGGTTAGTTGAACAGCACTTCAAAACCCATTACCCCATTGGGAAATGAGCAGCTCTTCATATTTTGAGAATCTAGTATGTACTTGGTGCTTTTCATAAAATATGAAGAATCAATTAAGAATCACGTGTGTGCTGTGGCCTCCCAAAACTATCCTTGAGCTCAGTAATTTTCAGAACTCACAAGGTTCATAAATGCTGACATATTCATGGTTATATTTTATACTAGTGAAAGTAGACAAATTAAACTCAGCAAAGGGTAAAGGCACCTGGGATAAAGTCCCAGAGAAACAGCATGAGGCCTGGAGAGATTGCTCAGTGGTTAAGAACACTGGCTGCTTTTGCAGAGGACCCAGGTTTAATTCCCAGCACCCACATGGTGGCTGACAAGCATCCATAACTCCACTTCCAGGTGATTCAACACCTTCTTCTGACCTCCCATGGGCATTGCATGACCTGGGTGCATTTACATACATACAGTAAGACAATACACACACATAAAATAAAAATAAAATGATAGTTTTAAAAGACAGGGCACAAATCCTGCCCCCCCACCTCCTTGTCCCTTCCCAGTGTAGTCACAGAGGGACACACTAATTCTGTCATCAGTGACATGAGATAGCATCAAAATACTGCCAACCAGAAAAGCACGCCTGAAACATAAAGCCCAGGGTTCTTACAGGAGAGTCAGTCAATTTAGCAAGTGGTATTTATATGACTGGCTTCGCCTACTCAGAATTCAGCCCCTCCACCAGAGGAAAATAGGCATTTATTGTATTCACATCATTATTATAAGCCATCTGATTAAATTGGCATAATGTAGCCCAAGAATAAGGCATGCCAACCAAGCTTTACAGGCAGAATGTCACAAATGCTCAGAATATATTATCACCAAATGTCTAAGATGTGACACGCACACAAGAAAAACAAAAAGTTGAAAGAAGAGAACAATGAAACAATGAAGAAAACTTTAAATGAAGTATAGTTAATATCCTCAGTAAGAAAAGATATTATATTATGTTATATTAATAAATAACTCTGTGGAGGGCTCAGAATACAGCTCAATGGTAAAGAATTTGCCTAGCATGTATGACTAAATTCAATTCCTACCACCACACCAAAAAAAGTATATGAAGAGACTACAAAATTAATGCTCAGAAAACAAGAAAGACATCTCAGAAATTAGCTATCAAAACATCCCAAAAATACAAATTACCAAATCATAGTGAAATCAATAACCACAAGAACGACTAAACTACACACACACACACACACACACACACACACACACACACACACACACAAGACTGAACAGCATACTCTTAAATGACCAGAGGGTCATTGTAAAAGTAAGGAAGGAATTTAGAATAAAATGAAGAATTGGTTCTCTGAAAATATTTTAAAGATTGACAAGACTTTAACTAAATTGAACAAAAGAGAGAGAGAGAGAGAAGACCCAAATTAACAAACTCAGGTATGAAAGGGGAAGTATCACAATTCAGAAAACCATAAGGACATACTTGAAAAATCTATATTCTGGGGCTGTAGAGAGGGCTCAGTGGTTAACAGAACTGGCCACTTTTGCAGAGGGCCTGAATTTGATTTCTAGCACCCCATGGTGACTAACAATCAACTCTAACTCCTGTTCCAGGGGTTCCAATGCCTTCTTCTGGCCTTTGTGGGCATTGCATACTTGTGATGCACATGCATTCATGCAGGCAAAATACTTGTACACATAAATAAATAAAATATGAAAAAATATATTCCATTAAACTGGAAAGTCTAAAAGAAATGGATAAATTTCTAAATATATATGGCCTCCCAAAGTTAAAATCAAAATGACATAAATAACTTAAACAGACCATAATAACCAATGAAATAGATTTAGTATTTAAAAATCTCCCAACCTAAAGGAACCCAGGACTAGATGGATGCAAGGTAGGATTCTATGAAATCTTCAAAAAAAGAGCTAATACCAATACTCCCCAAGTTGTTCCATAAAATAGAAAAGGAAGTAACACTTCCAAATTATTTCTATAAATTACTATTACTCTGATACCAAAACCAAATAAATGCCCAGCAGAAAAAGAAAATTATAGGCCACTATTTCTGATGAACATAGATCAAAAAGTCTCAATAAAAATACCCACAAACTAAATGCAAAAACATATCAAAAACATTTTGAAAGAGATGTATCCTTGCTCTGGAATGTGTTACTGAATATGTTAAAGCTGTAATGAAATGCTTCTTCTAATCATGTGGTTATTAAATAAAAAATTTTAATAATAATAATGTTACTATAACAAAAATTGCTGACTTTATACATTTATAATATTTAAAAACCAGACATTCAATCAGAGGGGGGAAAAAGAGATTATCCACCATGATCAATTTGGCTTCATCCCTGAGATGCAGGAATGGTTCAATATATATAAATCAATAATTGTAATCCACCACAGGCCTCTGGGGGAGAATTATTATCAACAGTCTTACTCAGCTGTAGACCCCACATGCTACACTACCAATTTGCTAGGCAAGATGTACCTGCTGGTGCCATTAGTGACATAAGTGTTAAGGGGAATAGGTAACCCACAGCTTTCTGAATAGACTTGTAGCCTGCTCCACAGGAAATAATTCATGCCTGCTATTGTAAACATGGTCAAAAGTCCATGGTTGGAGAGGACATAGGCCTTAGTGGGGAAGCTATTGCTTTTGTTCTATAAAATGAACATGATATGTCCATCTAATTGTCTTATAAATAATTCTGTTTATCCCCATAAGTTAGTGCTACTCTCAGCTTTGGTCAGAGAAGCTTCTATTTGTAGTGGGTGGTGGTCACTGTGGGACTCGTAACTGGTGAAAGTGCTTAACTTTGCATGTCCCCCTCAAAGATTCTGAGGACATCATAGAAGAGAGGGCAGAATGAATGAATGAATGAATGAATGAATGAATGAATGAAGTGTTGTGTAATGCTGTGTTCTGCCCATGACATATCTGTTGCAATCTTAAGCTCACAAAAGTTCTGATTACCTGCAAAAGACTGGGACCATGTACATCCTTTTATTGAGGGGAGGAGCTTATGAGGCCCCACCCCTCCTTGGGGATTTATAGGCAGATAATTTTTACTGGGGGAAGAAGAGATATCTTCTTCAGTGATGTAGTCTCAGATAAGTTGTCTATAGTCCTGTAAATAATTGCTCACCCATGCTAGAGTAGAACCCTAAACTCATTGTCACACACACACACACACACATACACACACACACACACAAAAAAAAAAACATGAAATTAGAAGAGGGAGTAGTTGGGAAGAGAAAGAAGAAAGCATGAGGAGGGAGGGAAGGAGAGAAAAGAGAGGTACTTGGGGAATAAAATGGTCAAAATACATACATACATGAAAATGCATGAAACCCATTATTGTGTACAATTAATATATGTTAACAAAAAACTTTTAAAAAGAAGACTATAGGGGCATGAAAAGATGGCTCAGCAGTTAAGAGAACTGGCTGCTCTGGCAGAAGACCCAGATTCAAATCCCAGCATCCTGATGGTGGCTAACAGCCATCCATAGCTTGGGTTCCAGGGGATCTGACACCCTCTTCTGACCTCTACAGGTGTTGCATGATATGGGTATACTTACATTCATGCAGGCAACCTACTCATACACATAAAATAGAGTGAGAGAGAGAGAGAGAGAGAGAGAGAGAGAGAGAGAGAAAGCTCTCATAGCTTTGGAGAGTGCTATGAAGGTGCCAAGGAAAAACATCAATGGATGATCCAACACCAGCTTCAAGACCAAATAACCACATCAATGGCCAGCACAGCATACGTCATTGATGAAGTAATGGCACTCTTGGGGGTAATCAACAGCTATGTAATTTGACTAAACTCAAAGGGAAGAAACACATGTATGGTAATGTAGGCATAGCCCAATACACATGGCTGGAGTGGCCATAGATCTTAGAGAAAACCCCAAGACTGTCATATTACAAGATTGTGGTTTCTTTTTTTGATTCTTTTTTTTTATTTATTATTTTTATTTTATGTGTATGAGTGTATTGCCTTCCTGTAAGTAAGTGCATCTGTGTTGTGCAATGCCGCAGAGGTCAGAAGAGGGCTTTGGATTCCCCTGGAACAGGAGCTCATAGCAGCCATGTGGGTGCTGGGAATCGAACCTGGGTCCTCTGCAAGAGCAGTCAATGCTCTTAACCACTGAGCCATCTCTCCAGCCCCTTAATGTGATTTCTTACTATGTGCAAAATGTGTATCCTTATGTTTACAGACAAGTATCCCAGTCACTATTCATCAAAGAAGCTCATTTTGCACAAGTCAGAGACTAATACCAAGTACCAAGTACACACGGACACATTGCTCAGGCCTAAGTGACACATCTACAATGCAACCTCTACACCTAAGGTTAATGAAACATAGAACAGGGGCAATGAAGAGGACACTAATGAATCTCTCAGTTCTCAATAATGAAGCTCCCCTATGCAGCAGAAGGCCAGGAACACAAAAGGTCACAAATAGCCAAAGTGTAGCGATCAAGAGTCTGCTGAATGCTGGTCCTTGGACAGGATCCCTTTATTAAACTTCTCCCACTCAAGGCTCAGGGACCATCTCGGAAGAGTGGGCAAAAAGATTGTAAGAGCCAGGGAGGAGCTGCATGACCATAGGGAAACAGAGTCCTACAAGATCCTGGGGACTTGTTCATATAATTCCATGACAATGGTGTCAGCATACACAAGTCCCATCCAAACTCAGGCAGATCAGCATAGAGCTGGAAAAATGAACAGCAGACCTCATTCTTATCTGAAGGAATGTTGGCAACTAATAGCTGCTAGATGAGGAAAAGCTGATCTTCCTAAAACAAAGGACTCTGGATAAGCTGACTAGACTTAGTGGATGGACTTGTACTGGGGTTGGAGGGTTGGGGACACTGACAACCCACTGGTCCTTGACAGGGATGACCGAGTATATGGGCTCCAGTGGAAGGGGGGGTGCTATGGGAGGGTGCCAGTGGGGATGGGGGTATAAAGATAATTAAGATTTTTTGAGCTGTTCTACATGAAATACACAAAACTTTCAATAAAAAAAAAATTTAACAAGAAAGAAGAATACAGATCAATTCCCCTAGTGAATATAAATGCAAAATTCTGCAAAAAAAAAAAATATCTGGCATACTGAATTCAAAAGAACATTAAGATTATAAAAAATAACCAAGTTGGTTTCATTCCAGGGATATAAGGTTGGTTCAACATATGCAAATCAGTATTTCAGCACATAAATAGATTTCCTTCAAGAAAGAAACCACATTATCATTTCAAAGATGCAAAAGAGGCCTGCAACAAAGTTCAATATCCCCTCATAATAAAAGCCCTGGAGAAATGAGAAAGAGAAGCATCATATCTCAACATAATAAAGGCTATGTGATAAACCTATAGCCGATATTATACTAAATAGAGAAAAGGCTGACAGTATTTCCTTTAAAATCTGGAATGAGACAAGGGTGCCCACACTCTCCTCTCTTACTCAGTATGGAGCTCAAAGTCTTAAAAAGACAAGAGAAAGAATAAAAGCAATATAAAATAGGAGAGGAAGAAATCATCCACCAGAGCCCGTGTGTGTGTGTGTGTGTGTGTGTGTGTGTGTGTGTGTGTGTTTATTTATCAGATTAGCTTACAGGATAGTCTGAGTAGTCCAACAATGACTATATCACACAGGAGAGGCTGAGAATCCCATAGTTGTTCAGTTCATGAGGCTGGATGTCTCAGTAGTTGAATCTGGCATTGAAGGCCTGATGAATTCCAGGAGATCTGCTAGTCTTCAGTCTGTGTTGGAATCTGAAGAAGCTGGTCACAGCAGCAAGATGAACTCACCAGTGAAAGAGAAGGCAAAGGGCAAAAAAGCAAGAACTCCCTTCTGCCATGGTCTTTTATACAGGCTGCCATCAGAAGGTAATGCCCACATTTAGAGTGGGTCTTCCACCTTCAAATGATCCAATCATAAGGGTCTCTTTCATTACAGTTAATCCCAGATCCAGTCAAGTTGACACCCAGGAATAGCCATCACAAGTCCACCTTTGTCAATTTGACACCCAAATAGCATCTCCTTATGTCATGCTTAATTTTCAAATGAAAACAATGGCAAGGTCATAAATCACCCAACACAATATAACTACCCCATCATACAATGACCAATGGGTTGTATATCTTGGAGTAGATGGTAAGGTCTTCAAGGAATGCTTAGTCCTTTAGTATGTCATAACCTAAGATGATACTATAGGTTTATAACACTTAATCACTTACACTTATCTCAATTACACATTCAAAAAGGAACAGCACAAATATCTGCTTAATATATGCGTATAGACGTACAAGCATATTCTTAATGAAATAGGACAAAAACACTCATGTCAATTACAATCTGCGTCTCTGCAACTGGTCACATGATGAGCTGCCATGCATAACTACCTTCCTCTACCACCCATTCTGTATTTCCTCCGCCATCAGCAAGCACCTCTGCAGGTCTTGGCTCTTTCCCTGGAGGAGTGACCCATACTTTCATCCCTGAAGTTTCTGGACCATTTGTTGTCCTGTCTGGATTGGGTTGTTGCAGTTTCCCATTGACCTTAATTATAAGACATGGTAACACCAAAAGACACCCTAAGGACTCTCCTGCCTTCCAGACATTATCTTCCTTGCCTCCATTGTGGAGAACCAGTCCAATTTCCCCCTGGTAGTAGGGATCAATCACCCCTCCTAATACTGTTATTCCTTTCTTACCCGGTTGACTTAAGGGTATCGGAAGCCCAAAGTGGCCAGGGGGAATTCTTAGCTTCTAGTTCAATAGAATGCTTGTTGTGTCTCCTGATAGAAGCACTCTCCCCTCTAGAACCAAAATTTCTAAGCCAGTAGAGCACAAAGTTGTGGGTACAGGAAGCAAAAATTTTCCTAGTGGGTCACTAGGAGTGATAGAGTGGAATCATTCCCACTTCCACACCTTGATTTCTGGACCCATGAATCCTGGCTATAGGAGAAACAGTACCATACATTGGATGGTGATTCAAAGCATATACTGCCTTCTGGAGGACCCTTCCCCAGCCCTCCAGGCCATTGCCACCTAATTGGCACTGTAACTGTGTCTTTAAGAGGCCATTCCATCACTCTATCAAGCCAACTGCTTCAGGATGGTGGTGAACATGGTAAGACCAGTGGATTCCATGATGATGGGCCGACTGTCACTGTTCTTTGGCTATAAAGTGAATTCCCTGGTCAGAAGTGATGCTGTGAAGAATACCATGATGGTGGATAAGGGATTCTGTAAGTCCCTGGATGGTAGTTTTAGCAGAAGCATTACATGCAAGAAAGACAAATCCATAACCAGAATAAGTGTCTATTCCTGTAAGGGCAAAGCACTGTCTCCTGCATGATGGAAATTGTCCAGTGTAGTCAACCTGCCACCAGTTTGCAGGCTGGTCACCCCAGGGAATAGTGCCATATGGTGTTTAATGTTGGTCTCTGCTGTTGGCAGATCTGGCACTCAGCAGCAGCAGTAGCCAAGTCAGCCTTGGTGAGTGGGAGTCTATGCTGTCAAGCCCATGCATAACCTCCATTTCTGCCACCATGGCCACTTTGTTCATGAGCCCATTGAGCAATGGGGATAGCTGAAGAAAGAGGCCAACTACCCACAGAACAGGTTATCCAATCTACTTGATTATTGAACTCATCCTCTGCTGAAATCACTCTTTGATGAGCATTTACATGAGACACAAGTATGTTCACATCCTTTGCCCATTTGGAGAGATCAATCCACACACTTCTTCCCCAAATGTCTTTCTCACTAATTTTCCAATCATGCTCCTTCCAAGTCCCTGACCATCCAGCCAAACCATTAGCTACAGCCCATGAATCAGTACATAATTGCACTTCCAGCCACTTCTTCCAAGCAAAATGCACGACCATGTGCCCTCTATGAAGACTTTCCTTCACCAGCGTCCTTCAGGGTTGTTCCAGAAATTGGCTGTAATACCAAAGCTGTCCACTTCCAGGTGGTGCCTGCATAGCATGCAGAACCATCTGTAAACCAAGCTCTAGCTCACTCAATCACTCATAGAGCACACCCCCATGAAGCCATAGGTGCATACTTGAGAACAGGAGGCATTGTAGCAGGAGTAGGAAACACAGGCATTTGAGAATCTTCTTCATGTAACTTGCTTGTGCCCTCAGGGCCTGCTCAGGTCCTATCATGTACATACCACTTCCATTTGACAATGGATTGTTGCTGTGCACATCCAACTTTATGCCTCCAGTGGGTCAGATAACACCCAGCTCAAGATGGGCAGCTCAGGTTGCATGGTGACTTGGTGGCCCATTGTCAAATGTTTGTTTTCCACTAAGGCTCAATAGCAGGCTAAGAGAGTTGTCTCTCAAAGGAAGAATCATTGTCTGCAGATGAAGATAGAGCCTTACTCCAAAATCCCAACAGCCTCTGCTGCAATTACCCTATGGGGGCCTGCCAGAGATGCCAAATGACATCTCTATATGCCATTGATACTTCAAACATCATCAGGTTTACTGGATCATATGGCCCAAGGGGCAAAGCAGCCGGCACATCAGCCTGGACCTGTTGAAGAGCCTTTTCCTAGTCCAGGCCCCACTCAAAGCTAGCTGCCTTCAAAGTCACTTGATAAATGAGTTATAGTAACACACCCAGATGAGGAATGCAGTGCTGCCTCCAGAATCCAAAGAGGCCCAGTAAGCATTGTGTTTCTTTCTTGGCGGAGGGTGGGGCCAAGTGCAACAACTTATCCTTTGCCTTAGAAAGAATGCCTCTGCATGTGCCACACCACAGAACTCCTAGAAATTTCACCAAGGTAGAAGACCCTTGAATTTTGTTTGGATTTATTTCCCATCCTCTCACACACATATGCTTTACCAACAAGTCCGGACTGGTTCCTACCTCTTACTCACTGGATCCAATTAGCATAACATCATCAATATAGTGGATCAATGTGATATTTTATGAAACAGACAGGTGATCAAGATCCCTTCAAACCAAGTCATGGCACAAGACTTGAGAATTAATATACCCTTGAGGTAGGACAGTAAAGGTGTACTGCTGGCCTTGCCAGCTGAAAGCAAATTGCTTCTGGTGGTCCTTATGAACTTATATTGAGAAGAAAGCACTGGCCAGATCAATAGCTGCATACCAGGTACCAGGAGATGTATTAATCTGTTCAACTAATGAAACCACATCTGATACAGAAGCTGCAATTGGAGTCACTACTTGATTGAGTTTCCAATAGCCAACTGTCATTTTCCATTATCCATCTGTCTTTTGCATAGGCCAAATAGGAGAGTTAAAGGGAGATGTGGTGGGAATTACCACTCCTGCATCTTTCAAATACTTGACAGTGGCACTAATTTCTTCAATCTCTCCAGGGATGAGCTACTGTTTTTGGTTCACTATTTTCTCTGTAGAGGCAACTCCAGTGATTTCCATTTTGTCTTTTCAATCATAATAGCCCTTACTCCACAGGTCAGGGAACCAATGTGGGGATTCTGCCAATTTCTAAGTATATCTATCCCTGCCACTGGATGGGCAGCTTTCATAGTGCCAGAAGGTGATATACAGATGGCTGGAGGAGAACTATCCCCTATAATTCTGCTCAACAATGGACTCTGTGTGCTGCACTAGCAACATGCCAAACAGGATGTTCCTGCTGGTGTAATAGTGATGCATTTCTTGAATGTCCAACCAGCAAATTTTCTATTGGATATAACGCCCACTCCTAGAGGTGGAACACACATCTGATACTGTAGACCAGGCCAACCCCCTGTGGCAGGGGAGGATATAGGCCCCAGTGGGGAAGCCACTGCAATTGTTTTGTTAGATGGATATGATGCACCTGCTAAATTACTGTCCAAGCATTTGTGTTTACACCCATAGGTTAAGTTATTGTAGCACCCACTGTTTAGATATTCTTGTTTCTTGCTGCTTTTGTTTATATAGTAGATGGAATCCCACTGAAATGGGCCAACAGCCCATCTAAAACAGATGATGTAAATTTTAGACCTGAAAGTACAATGCCTTGCCACAATGGAAGGAAGATCATCCCACACCTATCACCCTCTCCAAGGCTCAAGGATTTTTGTGGAAGAGGTTGGTGGAAATAATGTAAGAGCTGGAGGCAGGGGTACAGTATTAGCAGAAGTGTCCTCCAACCACTATGCCGACAAGCTATAGTCACACCTCCTTCCCATGTTCATCAAGGAGTCGAGGGGGGAGTTAGTTACCCCTCCTACCCAATCAGTAGACCTTCACTGCTTGTGGGGAGGGGCTAATGATATTTAAGGCATGAATGCCATGAGGCGCCTCTCTCAACATTTCGTGTAGCTGTTGGAAAGTCACAGGATCTATATTTGAGTGTGGACTTTGCAGCACAGTCATAAATGGGGAGATGCCACAGGATAAGATCAAAGGTCCACTGGACCCACTGTGAGTCAGACTTCAGCCAAAATTCCCTTTATCACCTGCCCTCCATAAGCCCCTACTTTTACTGGAGGGCCATAATGCTTTTTAGAATCTCCCAGAATCAGCGACAACTCAGAACCAATGTCCAATAGGCTTCAGAAAGTCTGAGTATTTCTTTTTCTCCTATAGAACCTCTACACCTAAGGCTCATGGACCATAACAGAATAGGGTATCAAAAGAATACTAACACATCTCTCAACTCTCACCAGAGAAGCTTCCTCATACAACAGAGTACCATGTGCACAGAAGGCCACAACTGGTCAAAGTGTAGAGAATAAGAGACTACAGAATGTGTGTCCCTGGATTGGACTCCTATATTAAACCTTATGTACCCATGGCTCAGGACCACTGCAGAAAGATTGTAACAGCCATGGTTGATGCATGAACACAAGGAAAAAGAGGTTTTAAGGCCTCTGGAAACTTGCTAATGAGAACTTGCAACAATGGTGATAACATGCACAAGACCCATGCTGACTCAATCAGACAAAAACCCAACATAGAAGGAAAGAAATGGGCAGCAGGCTCCAACCCTAGCTGAGAAACTATTGGTAACTGCTTACTGTGGGATGAGGGAGAGTAGATCATCTTTAAAGGAATGGCTATAGATAGACACTGGACACCAGTGAGTGGATGAACTTGCACCAGGAAATCTGGGTATAGATGCTTGACTGGATTGGCCTTAACATATATGACAGAATGCATGAAAATGGGGGGACAGTTATGGGGGAGATGTGCATAGGGGAGTGGGTCTAAAGTTGATTAAGATCTATTATATGAAATGCAGAAAAACTCAATAAAAATATACATTAAAAAGAAAAGAAAATTTTGTGTTGTGGGCAAGTTCATACTCTGCTCAAGGTCACATGGGTAGTCCATGCTGCCAAGCATATTCCCTGAGAGCAGATATGGAAAATAACTAGTGGTAGGAGTTATAGTGACAGCAAATGTCAGTGAGAAATTTGTGCCAATCCCCAAATCAATCCATGTGTGGATCCCAAGGCACTAGGTAGAAATGCCTGTGCTATTTTATGTTAAACACCTACCTTTCCTTTCAAATAGCCCCTTCTAGAAAAACAATTGGCCAATGATTTTTAAAAAGTAAGAACTTCACAAATTATTATATGGGTGAATTAACAATCCCAGCAGTTCATCTATTCAAAATATCTTAACAGCTAAAATGTTTTCATAGTTAGTAAAGCAAATATAACAATCTCAATTTATAGACAGCAATTTATTTCTTATGTGAGAAAAAAAGCCTGTAACATAAAGCAGATCTTGTCTACATACTCACTCACAAATTAATAATAGTATAGATTTTTAAGCATCAGGATTGTAGGAGAAAATAGTATTACTTACAAATTATTAGCAATGTGTCTAGGTCTTAAAATATTTAATTTCTTTTTTTTTGGTTAATGTTGTTGTTGTTGTTGTTGTTGTTGCTGCTGCTGCTGTTGTTTGAGACAGTCTTGCTATGCAGCCCAGATGGCCTTGAACTCACAATCCTCCTGCCTCAGCCTCCTAAGTACTGGAATTATAGGCATGCACCACCATACTCAGCTGAAAAACTACCACTTCTGTTCTACTTGCAATTTGCGAGTAATAAAACTCTCTTGCTTAGTAACTGTATTTTATAGGCTCAAATCTTTATATTTTTACTATATTGTGAAAAAGGAAGAAAACACACAGTATTTAAAATTTATTCTTTAGCAGAAATAGTTATGAGCTTTGTATTTCAAAGACTCTACATATTCCAAATATCTAGACCTACTTGTATTTATTCTATAAAGGAAAAGGGTCAATTTCTAGTTGCACAGAACATTAGCATATGCCTTCAAGGCATTGATTTTGGCTCTGAGAGTGATTTCATTCTGTTTGAAAATTACAGCTCAGAGGTTAGAAACATAGCAGAATGTTACGCTTGCACAATCTATTACTGAACTTTCTCAAATTTTCTACTTTATGATGGCTGCTAGACGTGCCACAACACAAGGAAGCAATGATTACAAATTTTAATTTGTTAACATGATTAGAAGAATTTTTAGAATTATTGTTCAGATCATTGTCATATTTCAAACTTTTATTAGTTACATGATCTAAAAACAGAAATAAATGGAATTGAAACTTCTCAACTATGTTCATTAATCTATACCTTGTAAATTTTTCATTAAAATATTCAAATAATATTATATGTTGGAAAGTTCCTCCAAAGTATATGCAACTATGAGTGCTTCTAAGTCTTCTCATTTTCTAAGTTCAACTAAAAAGTAAAGATGAAAATTATTTTTAGAGGTGGAATCACATATCGCAGCACATTGTATGGCATCTTTTAGATGAGACAAAATAGAATAATGAGCCGGAAGTGGAGAAACTCAATTATGCTTGATCTGCTTAATCTTGAAAAAGCAAAGACAGGGGGAAGTTAAAGAATATGAAGTGAGTCATACATAAACACTTGTTAAACCATATGACATTGTACAAATAAATGCATTAGTGATGTGGAAGGCTCGACATATTTTTCTTGTTTAATTGTCCAACATTAGAAAGAAAAAAAAAACATACAGATCCTAAGAACTGTGACACTAAAAAAATGTGATGAGGGGCCTGGAGAGATGGCTCAGCAGTTAAGAGCATCGGCTGCTCTTGCAGAGGACCCAGGTTTGAATCCTAGCACCCACATCGTGGCTAACAACCGTCCTTAACTCCAGTTCCAGGAGATCCAACACCCTTTTCTGACCTTTTCATGCATTGCACAACACAGGTGCGATTACATACATGCAGGCATTACACTCATACACACAAAATAAAAATAAGAAATAAAAATATTTTTAAAATATGATGAGAAAAAAAAGTGATGAGGGCCAAATAACAACTTGTTACTTAACCCACCCACCTCTTTAACTTGTTACTTTATTTTATTTGGCAAATATTTCTACAATATTTCTTCTGTATGTTCTCATACTTAATAAACACATTTCTTCATTGAACATACTGGCCATCTCTGATAACTTGAAGGTTTTTCATAAAAAGTGCAATGATAAATCATTAGAGAATTTTAAATGGGGAAATGGCATGGCTCAACTCATGTTTTGTTTTGTTTTTCTTTGTTTTTTCAGTTTTTATTGTTGTTTATTGTTTTTTTGAGACAGGGTCCCCCTGTAGCCCCAGCTGGCCTGGAACTTGATATGTAAACCAGGTTGACCTCAGTCCCACAGAGATCCATCTGCCTCTGCCTACTGAGTGCTGGGATTAAAGGCCTGTACTACATACACACCTAGCCCCTCAGCTCATGTTTTAAAAGGCACATCCTTGTATGGAGAATGCCAGAAAGCAGAGTTGAGCTGACACAGGACTAGAGTAGTCCCTATAGGTGGAGAGAAGTACACATAGGGAAGATATGTTTAAAGGTACAGTCCACAGATTTAAAGATAAATTTGGTGTGCAATGAGAAAGATCAACTCTTCAAATAACTGAATCATTTTTCCTTTGTGTCTGAATAACTTGGATCTCCTTTATATTAAGAGAATCCTTTATCTGCGTTGTAATTTCATTTCTCCACACTTTTCCAATTTTTCCGTATAACTGACATCACATCTTCAGTCGTCTGGTTTCATTGCCACAGGGCCTGAGGGGGACATACCCACCCACCTCAAAGGAGCATTTCAAAGAGACTTTCCCAAAGGCCTGGGGAGGCAGAGGTCTTACGTGAGGATTAAAACTCTCCAGATTTGAGTTAGGAATAGATCTCACATGTAAACAAAATGTTCTGCTTTCACCTTTTCTGGGGGAGCGTTCTTGAAGAAAAACAATTTATGTTGACATTTTTCCTTATTTAAAATTCAGTGGCTTCTATTTGAATCTTCATGTTTCACTGCTTTCTGAACTTTGTTACTCAAATCACTGATTTGACAGTCTTCTCAAAGCCTTTACAGATGTTCATCTCTAAGAGGCTTGATTATGAGTACAACAGAAATTATGTAATGGTATATTGCTTATTAAAAGTAAAGCTAACCATACCATACAAAGAAATCTCACTTCAGCTCAATTAAACCTTAACAATATTTAAGAAGGTAAGCTGTCTCCCTTTGCAAGCAATAATGAAGACTATAAAAGTTGCAAAAAACTCACTTTGTTTTATTGTCATAACAAATAATGAAATTTTTATTTTCAGAAATATCAACATGCTAAGCAAAATAAGTGAGGCTCAGAAAGACAAATATCATGTTTTCTCTCATATGTAAAGATCTAGATTTAACAAATAAATAAATAAGACATCAAAATAGAAGGGCAATTTGAGAAGAGGAAGTGGATCAAACAGGAGGAGGGGACAGGACATGGTTACAGATGGAGGGAACATGATCAAAGTACATTATATATGTATTTTTATTATTGTATTTACATATATGTAAATGGTTTAAGAACAT
The DNA here is from genome assembly GCF_000622305.1 of Nannospalax galili. Classification (NCBI taxonomy): domain Eukaryota; kingdom Metazoa; phylum Chordata; class Mammalia; order Rodentia; family Spalacidae; genus Nannospalax; species Nannospalax galili. The sequence continues at coordinate 8,628 of NW_008357993.1, read as the reverse complement.
TATTTTTTAAATTTTGTATCTGTTAATAATAATAATAATAATAATAATAATAAAACCTGGGCTGGGCAGATGGCTCAGGGGTTAAACATGCATACTGTTCTTGTAGAGGACCCAAACTCAGTTCTGAGCACCCAAGACAAGAGTCTATAACAGTCCGTAACTCCAGCTCCAGGACATCTGATACCTTCTGGTTTCCTTGGGCACCCTTGCACACACATGTCATACATTCATATGAATACACATAAAGAAAAAATAAAAATAAACCTTTTAAAAATTAACTACCATTTTGTTTCAATTAGATCTAAAAAATTAAAATGCAAAACTTGCAGAATTCTCCACACCTACCATTTGACCCAGTTATACCATTCCTTCACATATACCCAAAGAACTCATCCTATTGCAGAGACACTGGTACATCCATGTTT
>NW_008357993.1:6536-7917 GCF_000622305.1 Nannospalax galili | reverse complement strand
TCATTGAAATTTGCAGGTAAATGGATGGAATTAGAAACTGTTATACTAAGTAAAGTAACACAGACTCAGAAGAAAAATCGATATATGTTCTCTGTCATTTGTGGATTCTAGAACCAAACCCTGATAAGTGAGTATGTATTCAGACATAACTACAGAAATCGGGATAATGGAGAGGAAACGGGGAGGTAAAGGAAAAGAAAGAACCTGGAAGAGAAGAACAGTAGGAAACAGGCCTTAATAACAGAGATATGGATAAAAATTGGGTTAGTTTAAGGGAGGGGGGAGGGAAGGGTATACAAGGAACCTAGGGGATAAAGGGAAAGAAAGAGCTCAAGAGAGGTAGGACCATAGGAGAAGGGTATTATTAAGGGAGAAAGGGAGGAAATGGGGACACCTTAAGTGGGAAAACAATGATGGAGGGGTGAGACAATGTGAGAGATAAATAGTGCCTAGCTAGTTTTGAAAATCAGAGGGAACCATATTATTCCTACAACCTACTGATGAATTATACATAGCAGATCAAGAAATATAGGTCTAGGTAAGGTTTATCTGAGAACAATTGGTCTTTGCCCAAGATTTATCTACATGGCACACAGTAATTAAGAGTACCAGACTGGTGGAACTAACCTTCTTGGATGTTTAACAGACATACCTTGAGGCCTATAATAATTTGGTCAGAGGGACATAAAGGACACTTTTTGCTCCTTGCCCTCCTAGATTGACTAGTTTCAGGGGACTATGAGCATCTCTAAAAATGTCCTGTAATTGTGGTAGGTTACCTGTCTTCTTGATCAAGGAGGCCGAGGAGACCCCACGAGATGGACTTGAAGCAGTGTCTAGTCTACAAAGAGGAGGGTCAACACAGAGGAATCATTTCCTCCATGCTTCCAAGCGAAGCCAACCATGGTTGAGCAGGACCTTTGACTTATCTTCACATAGGCAGAACTGGTAAAAGAAAGGAGCCAGGGGCTCCTCCCAAGCCCATGTGACCCCTGAAGAACAGATCCTCCAACGACCTTAAGAGTAAAAATAAATTGGTTCATCTGGGCCAACTGTATCACCTTAAACACCCAAAAGGAAAGTATAACCAAAGATTAAAGGGGCCAATATAATTTCTTAAGAGTCTATATACGTAGCTAAAGGCTACATAACAAGCAACAAGGCCAGACAAGCGATACCTTCTTTTGAGTTGTTGGCCAGGGTGGCCAAAGGGACTCCCAGATAGGAACCCAGCATAGAACTGGGAAAATGAACAACAGACCCCAATCTTATCTGAAGGAATATTGACAACTGATTACTGCTAGATGAGGAACAGCTGACCCTCCTAAAACAAAGACCTCTAGATAGGCTGACTAGATTCACCAGAAGGGCAAGTAGTGGG
>NW_008357993.1:0-6095 GCF_000622305.1 Nannospalax galili | reverse complement strand
CACTTGTGAAAGAGATGTACTCTTGCTCTGGAGTGTGCTACTGAATATGTTAAAGCTGTAGTGAAATGCTTCTTCTAATCATGTAGATATTAAAAAATTTTTAAATGATTTAAAAAGTAATTCTTCAAAGCATAAAAGTTTGCTCCTTAATAATTAGTAGATGTGAAAAACGTTACCATTGAAATCTACCTAATGACTTTATGTCCATGCTCAGATGTCAAGGAGCTCAGAAAGTAACCGACTGTGACTAGTAATAATCAGATATACAGAGATTAGGAACACATGTGCAAACATCTTAATGTCAATTGCATTAAAAATGAATTTTTCTGTATGAAACTGTGTATTTTAATAATGAAACAGAAATCTTTTTTAAAGGTTAAAACCTCGTTTAATTTTATGTCACAGTTTTTATGCTGAGTACAATATTGTATAACTGCAATAGTTCAACTGTAAACCTAAAAATTTATAGTCAATTTTGAAAGAGATGCGTCTTATCTCAGGAAATTGTTATTGAATATGTCAATGCTGTTGTAATGAAATGCTTCTTCTAAGTATGTGGTTAACAAATAAATAATTTAAAAAAAATAAAAAAAACACAAAACTTGCAGTATTACATGATGACTCCCTGAAAATTCAATAGAAAAAATATCCATTGTGTATTACCCATTGCACGGAGTTCAACTGAAAATGAAATCTTTAATGCTGCCTAAAAAGAAACCAAAAGGATATCCTAGAATACAAAGTGTGGTTGATGGTATTAAGAGTGATTCATATGCTTTGGGAGTCTCTTGGACTATCTTGACCAACAACCTGAAGGGACGTTTCCTTTGCCTGGCACTAGGATTTTTGTTAGCTAGACTTCAGCTGTACACATGCACACACATACATACTATATATGTATTTTTAAGTAAGCTTGTAAAATAACATTTCCCTGTCTTTTTCAGATATCATTAGTATTATTTGTCTCTCCTTCCTCCCTCTTCTGTGTCATCCTCTCCCTTTCTGAGTTAAAGCACCCCCATTTTCCCATTTTCCCCTTGATAGTGCCTGTGTCCTACTACCCCCTTCTCCAGAGCCCCTTCTCCCCTCCCCCCATGGTCCCTTCTATTCTCCTGGCTTCTGCAGTTCCTTCAGGTTATAAACTCACATCTGAAGATTCAGAGCTGGGATCCACAAAAAAAGAGAACACAAGGCATTTGTCTTTCTGGTCTGTGTTACCACGATCAATAGAATGTTTTCCATTTACCATTTACCTGTAAATTTCATGGTTTCAGCTCTATTTACAGCTGACTAGAACTCCATTATGGATATGTAGCACATTTTCATTATCCACTCATCAGATGAAGGGCATTTAAGTTATTTCCATTTCTCAGCTATGATGAAAAAAAGCATCAATGAGCATGGCTGAGCAGGTATCTCTATAGTAGGATATCAAGCCCTTTGGATATATGCCAAGGAATGGGATAGCTGGGTCATATGGTAGGTCTACTTTTAGTTTTGAGAATTCTCCACAGTGATTTCTACTGTGGCTGCACCAGTTTGCAACCCCATCAGCAATGAATGAGGATTCCCTTTCCCTACATCTTCACCAGCATTTGTTGTCAATTGTTTCCTTGTTCTTATTTACTCATGCCTGGTACTATAAACTTAGCCAAATACACATAAGCTGGAAAGGTCATGGACCCTAAAGGAGAACCTACTACTGCCATTCCCTAAACCAGCATAATTTCTTACCATATTCTAAATACTTATATTTATATTCACAGGTAAACACTCATCAAAGAAGCTTCTTTTTGTAACAGATGGAGACTATTACAAAGTTCCACAATGTGTCAAAATGCAGAGAATAAGTGATCATGAAGTGCCCAGCCCCAGTTGATACATCTAAAATGCAATCTCTACACCTAAGGCTCAGGGAGCAATGTGGAAGAAAGGGCAGAAAGACTGAAAGAGCCAGAGGACCAAGAAGCTGTTGCTAACCAGGGAAGTTGCATCCATGAAATCTCAACTATATTGCCTAAACCAGTGGACACTGTCAATGTGAATCAGGGAAATTTTACAAGGTCATGTCTCAAGATGAAGCGCTACAGGCAATCAATGGCTGTTTAGGGAGACAGAATCAGTTTTCTCTAGGGACTAGCTCCCTAATAGTTTACCCAATCCTAAGCGGTGTTGCTAACCAGGGAAGTTGCATCCATGAAATCTCAACTATATTGCCTAAACCAGTGGACACTGTCAATGTGAATCAGGGAAATTTTACAAGGTCATGTCTCAAGATGAAGCGCTACAGGCAATCAATGGCTGTTTAGGGAGACAGAATCAGTTTTCTCTAGGGACTAGCTCCCTAATAGTTTACCCAATCCTAAGCGGTCAGTCCTAAATACATGTACACATAAGTACAACTAAATGAACTCTATAGATTTTATATATACATATATAATTATATAACAATTATCATTAGGGACTGGAGAGATGGCTTAGTGGTTAAGACCACTAGCTGCTCTTGGAGAGGACCCGGGTTCTGTTCCAAGCACCCACATGGCGAAGCAGAAGTAGCAGGACAGGGAGAAAGCAGGCCACATCCAGCTCCAGCATAAGAGTAGATCTGGACTCCCAGTGGCCACACTGGAAGAAAAAGAAAAACACATCTTCCAACTGCTGACAGCACAGCCTGTGCCTAGACAAACCTCAGGTTCAAGTGTGGAATTACAGACCTGTCCAGGCTCTTGAGGCTTCACAGTGCGAGAAGTATTTAACAAACAGGGTCAATTATCTGCAATGGATAAAGTCACTGAACGTGGTGTTTCCATAAATATATGCTGACTGCCCACTATTCGCTGGGTATTCACTGAAACAGGGCAGGTCTGGACACAGACACACATTTATTTCTGCTCCCATGAAGTTTATATCTTAGAGGGGACAATGAACAACAACAGGCATGGTGGTTTGTAATCCCATCATTGAGGAGGCTGAGGCAGGAGGACTGAGCGTTTGAGAACAGCCTGAACTACATCGTAAGGCCCTGTCTCAAAAAGAAAAGAGAAGCTTTAATTCCGGCACTCAGAACGCAGAGGAAGGTGATCTCTGTGAGATCGAGGCCAGCCTGATCTACACAGTGAGTTCCAGGCCAGCTGGGGCAACAGGGAGACCCTGCCTCAAAAAAATACATGTACACATAAGTACAACTAAATGAACTCTATAGATTTTATATATACATATATAATTATATAACAATTATCATTAGGGACTGGAGAGATGGCTTAGTGGTTAAGACCACTAGCTGCTCTTGGAGAGGACCCGGGTTCTGTTCCAAGCACCCACATGGCTATTAACAACTGTCCATAACTCCAGTTCCAGAGGATCAGACATCCTCTTCTGATCTCCCTAGGCACTGCATGACATGGGTGCACTTACATACATGCAGGTAAATTTTTTAATAAATAAATAAATAAGTAAACTATCATAAGGGTGATCAAAGAGTAAATCCATGTCCATTCCCAGCATGAGTGACTGACAGGTGGAGTGTGTGACTAAAGATGGCAAACACATTTCTATTCCAAATCATCATAAAGACTTCATAGAGCTTTCTAATACCTCAAGACCTCTATCAAAATAGAATCAGGTTACTGAATGGAAAACCTTTAAACTCAACTCTCTTCGTATTGAAGCATTTTTTTCCTTTTCATAATTCTCTGGCCAGACATTTAAAGTCTAAATGAAAACAAATGTGGAAGACTCCCACCTCTTGGCTTATTGGGTGGTTTGTCAGTTTGGCGGCATTATTTCTGTAGGCAGGGTGATTAAAAGGATCCATGGGTTCCTGAGTCCCACTAACAGTAGATTCTGATTCAGTGAGGCTTAGATGTTTGTCTATGCTAAAAAGCACTGCTAGGAATTTTGGAAAAAATACTGAATTTGAGGCTTCTTTACACTGTGAAGTCAGTCATGTAAAGCAACCAATTAGCAACATCAGAAAGGCACTGGGCTGGTCCACTTATCAGATCACAGGCATGGGAAGATAAATACCCTGTAATAAGGAGCATCTGTATTTTACCTTGCAAGCAAGGTTGAAATCCCATCTCACTAGGAACTCCCAACAAGTGTGGAACACAAAATCGGTAATGAGAATTCTTCATCTGAATCATGTACATCCTTCAAGGCATTTGCCAGAAAAATAAGTTCTATAATTAAGAGATTCATCCCCAAAGTATGTGGCAATATTTTTCTTTTAGCTACATGGAAACAATCTAATTGGGTCTCAGGTTTTGCTCAAAGGTTGTCACACCTTTATATAAAAAATAGAAAATAATAAGAGAAAATTATTAAGTTTCAAATTTCTCTTTCTCCTACATGGTATGGTCTATCAAAAACATTTAGAATTAGAGCAAAAGTTTAATTGTACATGTCTTATCCATTATGGTTATTTAGATAAGATTTATCATCTACAGAATTCAAATAAGTATTAGACTAACACCTGATCTTTTTTTAATTGTTATTTTATAACTCCTTAAATTCATTCATTGATGTTACTTCTTGCAGGTTCATGCTAATGGAGGCCAGAAGAATTACCAGTTGGATGCAGAGACGGTCAGCCACAGAATCCAGGCCTGTGGCCAAGAGCTGAATATCAGGTTGTTCTCCAGCAGAGGAGGTCTGCTGGACCTGTCACACAGAGAAGGCTTCCTCTCATTCCCTTATTTATGCCTTGAACTGAATTATTATTCTGTTGCTTTCTTGGGAAAAGAAGTTTCCATGGGGCAGGGGAGCTATTTCAGTTAGTATAGCATCTGCTGTGCAAGCATGAGGACCTGAGTGCAGATCTCCAGCTTCTATGTAAAAAGACAGATGTGCAACTGTAATCCCTCCGGTGTTGGGGAGGAGGAGACAGAGGTATCCTGGGGCTTGCTGGTCAGCCAATTAAACTAAATCAGTGAACTCCAGGTTCAGCAAGAGACTTTATCTCAAAAAATAAGGTGGAGAGTGATTGAGAAAGACACCTATCAACCACCTCTGGCTTCCACACACATTTTGATACATGTGCACACACACACACATGAACATGTATGCACAAAAAAGTTTAAGGGAATAAAATCACAAACAATTCTCTTCTGGTTAGAAAATATTGACTAAAACAGAATTATCTTAGATTCCTAATATGTTTTGAAAAAATGGGTATTAACCATTGTATACTAACTATCGATATGCCTTTTGGTTTTATTCTTCCAAAGGATGAAAAGCCATATGAGGCTAAATAATTTGTCTAAACACCAAGATGTATTTTTCATTCTCTCATCCATAGGTATCAATCCCACTGAAATTTCTAAGCTACATTTTTCTTTACTTTGCCTCAAGTGCTATTGTGTCTAAATATAAGACATAAATTATTTAGATAATACCTACTCCTGTCTTTTATGGTCAAAAAATTAGTCATAAAAGGTATCCCTGGTTCATTCCAGAGAAAGAGAAGGAGGTAAGGGCTTGAGGAGTGAGATTAAGAGAGTATAATGGTTTGAATGGGAAATGTCCTCTACAGACCCATGACAGGCTCGTGTTTGAACACTTGGGCCCTAGCTAGCTGCATTTTGGGGAGGTTGTAGAACTTTTAGGACATGGGACCTAGCTGGCACAAGTAGACCCTAGTGTGGGTCTTAAGGGTTATAACCCAGCCCTGCTTCCAAACCAAGCTCTTTGTTTTCTCATCAGTGTCATGTGAAAAGTCACTACTGTTACAGACTGACCTGCTTCAGCCACCACATCTTCTGAATCATACTGGAGTGTACCCTCTGTACAGTGAGCCAAAATAAGTAATTCTTTTCTTAAGTTTCTTCATTGGATATTTTATTTCAACAATGACAAAAAGAACTAATACAGAAATCTTCTTTTGAAAAGTGGGAGGACCATAGCTCACCCCTGCAGAGACTTACAACCCCCAGCCCTCTGACATATCACAAAACTGACTGTGGAAAACCATATGCACAGAGAAGACTAAGAACATGGTCATGGTTGCTTTTAGGAAGGATACTATGCTCTGTCCTGGCATAAAGGTGACAGTGCTTCTATATGGCTTAGAAAATGATGGACAGAAGATCAGAAAA
>NW_008357992.1:0-3951 GCF_000622305.1 Nannospalax galili | reverse complement strand
ATGTTATATTGGAGCACTGTAATGTCAAAAGGAACATTGTGAAGTCATATTATAACATTGTGATGGCACATTAGAGCAATATAATGGCAAATGAGGTGGTAGTGTTCACACATTGGAGCATTTTCATGTCAGAATGGATGACTTTGAAGTCACAATGGAACATTGTGATATCACAATGAAACATTATGAATTCATGTTGTAACATTGTGATGGCACATTGAGGGAATGTAATGGCACATGGTGCAATTGTTTTGGCACATTGGAGCATTGTGATGTCACGTTGGAGTATTGTAACTTCACAGTGTAGCATTGTGAAGTCATATTGCAACAATGTGATTGCACATTGGAGCAATAGAAGGTCACATGGGCAATAGTGTTGGCACATTGCAGTATTGTGATGTCACATTGTGAAGTCATGTTGTTCTCTTGTAATGGCATATTGGAGCAATATAATGGCACATGGGGAGATAGTGTTTGCATATTGGAGGATTGTAATGTCACAACGGAACATTGTAACATTTTGGAGTCGTATTGTAACACTGTGATGGTACATTGGAGCATTGTCATGTCACATTGGAGCATTGTGCTGTCACAATAGAACATTGTGAAGTCATATTGTAACATTGTGATGTCATATTCAGGGATTGTGTGTGTACATTGAGCCCCATGTTTTCATGTTAAGCATGGTTACGACACAGTGGATGATGGTATTATCACAATTGTGCAGTGATTTTACAATGAGCACTGTAATATCATAATGGAACATTGTGAAGTCATATAGTAATATTGTGATGCCGCCAAGGACGATTGTGATCTCATATAGGGGCATTAAAAGGGGAGATTGAGCACTGTGTTTGCATATTGAGCATGGTGACGACATAATGGATCATGGTAATGACACAATTGCACCTAGTGATGGGGCCATAGTATTGGCACATTGGAGCCTTGTGATGTCAAATTGGCGCATTGTGATGACACTTTGGAGGATTGTGGTGTCACATTGGGGGATTGTGAGGGAATATTGATTAATTGAACATGATCACGCAACAATGGATCATTGTAATGACACAATGGAGCATTGTGATGGCACAATGGAACATTGTGAAGACATACTGTGACATTGTGATAGCACTTTGGAGCAATCTAATGGCACATGGGGCCATAGTATTGGCACATTGTAGCCTTGTGATGTGAAATTGGAGCATTGTGATGACACTTTGGAGCATTGTGGTGTCACATTGGGGGATTGTGAGGGAATATTAATTAACTGAGCATGATGATGGAAAAATGGATCATTGTAATGACACAATGGCGCATTGTGATGGCTCAATGGGCATTGTGATGGCAAAAGGGAATATTGTGAATTCATATTGTAACATTGTGATGGCACATTGGGGCAATATAATGGCACATGGAGCAATAATGTTGTCACGTTGGAGCATTGATTTGGCACATGAAACAATGGAATACCAAATTTGTATATTGTGATGAAACATTGGGGCATTATATTTGCACACTGAGCATAGTGATGACACATTAGATTCCTTGTGAGGGACATTCAGCATTGTAATGCCACAATGTGAATTTTGGTGACACATTGGAGCACTGTGATGTCCCGTTTAGGGATCGAGAGGGGACACTGAGCACCGTTTTGGCATATTGAGCATGACGACGACACAATGGATCAATGTCATGACAAAATGAGGCATTGTGATTGCACTTGGAGCATTGTGATGTCACAATAGAACATTGTGAAGTCGTATTGTAACATGGTGATGTCATATTCAGGGATTCTGGGTGGACACTGAGCCCTGTGTTTGCATGTTAAGCATGGATAGGACAGAGTGGATGATGGTAATATCACAGTTGTGCATAGTGATTTCCCAATGAGCACAGTAATGTCATAATGGAACATTGTGAAGTCATATAATAACATTGTGATGGCAACAAGGAGGATTTTCATGTCACATGGGTGAGTGTAAGGGGATATTGAGCACTGTCTTTGCATATTGAGCATGGTGACTAGACAATTGATCATGGTAATGTCACAATTGCCCATAGTGATTATACATTGGAGCATTGTGATGTCGTATTGGAGCCTTGTGATGTCACAATGGAATATTGAGAAGTCATATTGTAACATTGTGATGTCACATGGAGCAATATAATGGCACATGAGGTGATGGTGTTGGCACATTGGAGCATTGTGACGTCACATTGGAGCATTGTTACTTCACAATGGAGCATTGTGAAGTCATAGTGTAACAGTGTGATTGCACCGTGGACTACTGTGGTGTCACATTTGAGGATTGTGATGTGACAAGGGAACATTGTGAAGGCATATTGTAACATTGTGATGATGTATTGGAGAAATATAATGGCACTTGGGGAGTTAGTGTTGGCACATTGGAGCACTGTAGTGTCATATTAAAGCATTGAGAAGTCAAAATTGAACATTGTGAAGTCATATTGTAACACTCTGAATAGCATTTTGGAATATTTGATGTCACATTGGTGCATTGTGATGTCACATTGGAGCATTGTGATGTCACACTGGAAAATTGTGATGTCACAATGGAACATTGTGATGGCACATTGCAGCAGTAGAATGGCACAACGGGCAATAGTGTTGGCACTTTGGAGAATTGTGGTGTCATATTCAAGCATTGTTACATCACAATGGAACATTGTGAAGTCATACTGTAACATTGTGATGGCACATTGGCACATTATAATGGAACAAGGGGCGATGGGGATAGTCTTGGAAAACTGGTACATTGTGATGGCACATTGAAGTATTGTGATTTCATATTGTCACATTGTGATGGCACATTTGAACAATAAAATTGCACATAGGGGGTTAGTGATGTCACATTGGAGCATTGTGATAAAACAACAGAACATTGTGAAGTCATACTGTAACATTGTGTTGGCACATTGGAGCAATATAATGGCACATGGGGCAATCGTGTTGGACCAAAAAAACATTGTGATGTCAAAATGGAATAATGTGTAGTGATATTGTAACATTGTAATAGCACCATGAGGCATTGTGATGTCACAATGGTACATTTTGAAGTCATGTTGTAACATTGTGATGGCATCATGGAGCATTATAATGTCACATGGGGGAATGTGAGGTGTCATTGAGAACCGCGTTTGCATATTGAACATGATGATGAGATAATCGATCATAGTAATGACACAAATGCCCATATTGATGTAACACTGAGCATTGTGATGTTACTTTGGAACACTGTGAAGTCATACTGTAACATTGTGATGGCACATTGGAGCACTGTAATTTCATATCATAACACTGTGATGGCATATTGGAGCCATATAAACGCACATGAGGTGATAGTGTGGACACATTGGAGCATTGTGACATCAAAATGAAACATAGTGAATGATATTGTAACATTGTAATGACACCATCGAGCATTGTCATGTCACAATGGAACATTTTGAAGATATATTGTAATGTTGTGATGGCACCATGGAACATTGTAATGTCACTTTGGGGGATTGTGAGGGGACATTGAGCACCGTGTTTGCCTATTGAGCATAGTGATGAGACAGTGGATCTTCTTAATGACACAATTGTGCATAGTGATGTCACAAGGAGTACTGGGATGTCACATTGGAACACTTTGAAGTCATATTGTAACATTGTGATGGCACATTGGAGCATTTTTATGTCATATTGGAGCATCGCGGTGTCCCAATGGAACATTGTGATGTCATATTGTTATATTGTGATGGCACACTGAAGCAATGTGATAGCACATGGGGCTATAGTTTTGGCATACTGGAGCATTGTGATGACACATTGTAGCAATGTGATGGTATATTGGAGTTTTATGATGTCACAATGGGTGATTGTGAGGTGACACTGAACACTGTGTTTGCATATTGAGCATGCGGATGACAACATGGATCATTGTAATG
>NW_008357991.1:0-2878 GCF_000622305.1 Nannospalax galili | reverse complement strand
ACATTGGAGCATTCTGATGTCACATGAAACATTGTAACAGCAAATTGGAGCCTTGCAATGACACATTGGGGCATTGTGATATCAAATTGGAACATTGTGATGGGACTTTGGGGCATTGTGAAGGAACACTGAGCATTGTGATGACTCATTGGTGCATTGTTAAAGCAGACTGTGGATTTTGATGTCGAAATGGAGCATTTTTAAGATATATTGTAGAACTGTGATGGTACATTATGCATGGTAATGACACAAAGTAGCGTTTTGATGACACATTGCTTCATTGTGATGGCACACTGAACATTGTGATGGCACAGTGGAGCACTGTTAATTCATATTCGAGCATTTGATGGCACATTGGGGCACTGTCATGGCATATTGGAGCACTGTGATGTGACATGAAACATTGTAATAGCACATTAGAGCATTGTGATAACAAATTGGGGAAATATGATCAGACAATGAGCATGGCGATGACACTTTGAAGCATTGTGATGAGACATTGCTGCACTGCTATGGCACACTGAGAATTGTGAAGACATATTCGGGCATTGTGAAGGCACATTGAGCATTGTGATGGCACACTGGGGCATTGTGAGGGCATATTTTAGGATTTTGAGCACACATTGAGAACTGTGATGGCACATTGAGCATTGTTATGACATATTGGAGCATTGTGAGGGCATATTTTAGGATTTTGAGCACACATTGAGAACTGTGATGGCACATTGAGCATTGTTATGACATATTGGAGCATTGTGAGGGCATATTTTAGGATTTTGAGCACACATTGAGAACTGTGATGGCACATTGAGCATTGTTATGACATATTGGAGCATTGTGAGGGCATATTTTAGGATTTTGAGCACACATTGAGAACTGTGATGGCACATTGAGCATTGTTATGACATATTGGAGCATTGTGAGGGCATATTTTAGGATTTTGAGCACACATTGAGAACTGTGATGGCACATTGAGCATTGTTATGACATATTGGAGCATTGTGAGGGCATATTTTAGGATTTTGAGCACACATTGAGAACTGTGATGGCACATTGAGCATTGTTATGACATATTGGAGCATTGTGAGGGCATATTTTAGGATTTTGAGCACACATTGAGAACTGTGATGGCACATTGAGCATTGTTATGACATATTGGAGCATTGTGAGGGCATATTTTAGGATTTTGAGCACACATTGAGAACTGTGATGGCACATTGAGCATTGTTATGACATATTGGAGCATTGTGAGGGCATATTTTAGGATTTTGAGCACACATTGAGAACTGTGATGGCACATTGAGCATTGTTATGACATATTGGAGCATTGTGAGGGCATATTTTAGGATTTTGAGCACACATTGAGAACTGTGATGGCACATTGAGCATTGTTATGACATATTGGAGCATTGTGAGGGCATATTTTAGGATTTTGAGCACACATTGAGAACTGTGATGGCACATTGAGCATTGTTATGACATATTGGAGCATTGTGAGGGCATATTTTAGGATTTTGAGCACACATTGAGAACTGTGATGGCACATTGAGCATTGTTATGACATATTGGAGCATTGTGAGGGCATATTTTAGGATTTTGAGCACACATTGAGAACTGTGATGGCACCACACTGGGCATTATGATTTCAAAATGGAGCATTTTTAGACATATTAGAGCATTGTGATGGAACATTGGGCCTGGTGAGGACAAAATGGAGCACCGTGATGACACACTGTTGCATTGTGATTGTACACTGAACATTGTGGTGGCAAAATGGAGCATTGAAATTCATATTCGAACATTTTCATGGAACATTGGGGCACTGTGATGGCATATTTGAGCACTGTGATATCACAGGGAAATTTGTAATAGCACATTGGAAGTTTGTGATTCCACACTGGGGCATTGTGATAGCACATTGAGCATTGTGGTGATACAATGGGACATTTTGAAAGGACATTCAGCATTGTTATGGCATAATGGGCATTGTAATGACACACGGGGCATTGTGATAGCTTATTGAGGCATTGTGATTTTACATTGGGTCATTGTTATGGGACATTGGAGCATTGTGATGTCACATGAAACACTGTAACAGCAAATTGTAGCATTGTGATGACAAATTGGGGCATTGTGATGGCACATAGAGCACGATGATAGTGCACTGGAGCATTGTCATGACACACTGTTGCATTGTGCTGTCACACTGAGAATTGTGATGTCACATTGCAGCATTGTGATGATACATTGGAGCATTTTGTTGGCACATTTGCGTTGTAATGACACATTGGGGCATTGTGATGGCACACTGAGCATTGTAATGACACATTGGGGCATTGTGAAGAGACATTGAGGACTGTGATGGAATGCTGAGTATTGTTATAATACATTGGGCATTTTGAGGTCACACTGAGTTTTGTGATTTTTTTTTATTGGAGCATTGAGATGGAACACTGAGCACTGTGATATCAATTTGGAACATTGGGATGACACATTACGGCTTTATGATATCACATTGGAGCATTGTGTTGACACATTGGGCATTGTTAAGGCACACTGATCCTTCTGATGACATAGGGCATTGTGATGATACATTGGTGCTTTTTTTTTATTGGAGCATTGAGATGGAACACTGAGCACTGTGATATCAATTTGGAACATTGGGATGACACATTACGGCTTTATGATATCACATTGGAGCATTGTGTTGACACATTGGGCATTGTTAAGGCACACTGATCCTTCTGATGACATAGGGCATTGTGATGATACATTGGTGCATTGTGATATCAAAGTGAGAATTGTGATGTAACATTGTAGCATTGTCATGACACATTGGAGCATTTTATTGGCACATTGAGCATTGTAATGACACATT
>NW_008357990.1:0-502 GCF_000622305.1 Nannospalax galili | reverse complement strand
AACTGGAAGCAAGATATTCTAGTTTGGTTTATGTTGCTGTGATAAAAAAAAATTCTGGCCAAAAGCAACTTAGAGGAGGAAAGGGGCCCCACCTCCAGGCCACAGTCATTCACTGACAGAAGCCAGGGCAGGATCTCAAGGTAAGAACCCAAAGGCAGGACGGACAGACTGCTAATCTGTGCAGTGTTAATAATCTCTGAGCTCATTTACAACCAAGGAACCATGGAGAATAGGATGCTGTTGGATGGCTCACTCACAGACTCCTGCTTAGCTAATGTTCTTATACAACCCAGGACCAACTTGCCCAGGGAACTTGCCCAGGGAACTAGCCCAACTTGCCACAATGGGCTAGGCCCTCCTACATCAATTAGCAATCAAGACAAGTCCCCCACAGACATGCCCGCAGGCCAACCTGACCTGGGATGTCCCTCAGTTAAGACTCCCTTCTCAGATGGTTCCAAGCTGGATCAGCTTGACAGTTAAAGCTAAGTAGGACACAAGG
>NW_008357989.1:0-550 GCF_000622305.1 Nannospalax galili | reverse complement strand
GTAGTATTTTCCAATAATTTTAGTGATCAGTGACAATAAAACATTTAATTGTGACAGAATTCCATCATGCCACAGCGCCTATCCCACAGTTTAGGCCCCTACTGTGGTTACCATGCCCTCCAACTCTAAGATGCTGTCGCTGAAAGCCAAACGAAGACAGTTCTCTCATAATTCGCCTTCATATGACCCCAGCTACACCGTGGTGATGATCTGTTCATACTACTGCACTCAAATACGTATTATTATTAGAATTAGCATCACTTCTGGGCAATCAAATTGGGAAAGAAAAAGAAAGAGAACTACTCACTAGAGTCTTGAAGAAGCTCATGATGGAATTGTTATTCTCTGGTGTACCTGCCACCTGGGGGTCCTCCTTAGGGGTCTCCGGAATCTCTGGATCCCCAGTGATGGTGCAACTCAAAGTTTCAAGTTCTTGTCCTTCTCTGTTTTTGCTGTTCACTGTGTCCTGGGAGCAAAACAGCGTTTTCACAGTTACAGTCTGTTGGATGTGGACTCTCGGAGTCCTATTTCTGCTTCACACCCCCTTCTT
>NW_008357988.1:0-1362 GCF_000622305.1 Nannospalax galili | reverse complement strand
GAAGGAAATTTAAAAATTCCTAGAACTGAATGAAAATGAAAACACAACATAGGCAAATGTGTGGGACACATTGAAGACAGTCTAAGAAAAAAATGTAGAGCACTAAATGCCTAGATCAAGAACTTTGAAAGAATTCAAATTAATAACCTAATGATGTACCTAAAACCATTGGAAAAACAAGAACAACACCCATAAAGGGTAGGTGAGGAAAGACGATAAAAATTAAGGCTGAAATTGAGGAAATAGAAACAAATAAAAATGATACAAAGAAGCAGTAAAATAAAGAGTTGATTATTGGAAAATATTAATGAAATTGGCAAGGCTTTAGCCAAATTAACCAAAAGAAAGAGAAAGAATAAACAAATCAATAAAATTATGAAAGACAATGAGGAAAGTCAAAGCATCACAAGGACATGCTTAAAAATTTACATTCCACTATGCTGGAAAGTCAGGAAAAAATGGATGAATTTTTAGACACATATGACCTACTAAAGTTAAACCAAAAGGAAATAAACAATTAAAATTTTTATCAGTTTATTTTCATTTTGTGTGTATGACTGTGAGTGTGTTGCTTGAATGTATGTCGTTGTACTATATGCATGCAATTCCTACAGAGGCCAGAAGAGGGTGAAATATCCCTGGAACTAGAGTTACAGATGGTTGTTAGCCCTCATGTGGATGATATGAACCCAACCCAGGTCCCCTGCAAGAGCAGCCAATGCTCTTAACTGCTGAGTCATCTCTCCATCTCCCTGAACTGAATAATTTAAACAGACAGAAAACAACCAGTGAGATAGAAGCAGTAATAAAGGCCCAACTAATAAAAGCCCAGGCCCAGATACGTGCAGCACAGAATTGAATATTCCTCAGATTATTATATATAAAAGAAAAGGAAGAAACTTCCCAATTGTTTTTGTGAAGCCAATATTATCCTGATACTCAAACCATATAAAGACCTAATGAGAGAATTATAAGACAATCTCTCTGAGGAAAATAAATGCAATTTTTTTCAGTGCAGCATTTGCTAACAGAATTCAAGAATACATCAAAAAGGTCACCCACCAATCAAATCAGCTTCATAACACAGATTCAGGAATGCTCAGCATACATAAATCAACAAATGTAATCCACCATTCAAATAGACTTAAGGACACAAACCTATGATCATCTCATTAGATGGTGAAAAGGCTTTGACAAAATTCAACACCCCTTCATAATAAGAGACTTGGAAATTCTAGGGATACAAGGGACAGATCGCAACATAATAAAGGGAAGAAACAACAAGCTCACAATCAACATCAAGACAGATGGAGACACATTTGGAGCATTTCCAACCAAAATCAGGAACAAACCAAGGATGAC
>NW_008357987.1:0-529 GCF_000622305.1 Nannospalax galili | reverse complement strand
AATTTAGATTTCATGTTCTTTTAATAAGATGATGCTGCAAACTACTTCTAAATCAAACAACTACCATCTTTACGAATTCAACTGTGTCCTGTAGCAAAAGATCAACACAATTAGACTTGTTCACATGATTATCATATTCTTTAATTGAAGGAGGAGGGATAATCAGGGTGATTGTACCCACATCTGAATATCAGGCTGCTCTTCCCAGCCAACTCTATGTAATTTGGCACTGATTACACATGGTCTACTGGATTTGGGGATGACTAAAGTATATAATCAGGGGAAGGCTAGAAAGAGAAGGCTTGATCCAGCTGGGTTAAGGCTTTCCAATGTATATACTCTTAGGTCACCCATACACCTCAGGAACCCCTCTGTAATCTCTGCAAGTAAGCTCAGTAAATTCATTTGTTCTGCAGAAAAAATTTAATGTATGCAAAAATTGGTTTGACACTAGAAACTTAGAAGGGGAAGCACATTACTTAGTATCCACAGGAAGAGAATTATCACAATGTGTTGGGAGCCAAAAGGC
>NW_008357986.1:0-997 GCF_000622305.1 Nannospalax galili | reverse complement strand
GAGGGAGGAGAGAGAGACCCTCCCTATAGCTTCCTCCAAGTATATACCCTCAGCCCCTCCCTCTCGTTCAACCAGAACCCACTGGTTGGTTGGGAGGTGTGGCTCACTCTCCCTGCCCCTCCTTTTCTGCAGAGCATCAACAGTCAAGTTTTGTGATGATCCAGGGCAAGCCGGTGTAACCAAGCTCGGGAAGAAGGCATCTGTCCACAGCTTGTCTGTCCTCAGCTTGCCAGTCAGAGGACAGTCCTGTGATATTCAGTCATTCTCAACCTCCCAATGTCTGCAAGTCTTGGGAAGAGAGAACCACTGGGTCTTCAGTTCCCAAGGGAGGACTTGCCATTTGGGATTTTTGGTTCATGTCTGAGCCACTGCCTGGGGAACACAGGACTGACTGGATTATGGCTAACTTCCTGGAACTCATGGGTCTCTGTGCTGTGATCCAAGAAGACAGTACAGGCTTAGGGGAATCACAGTGCACCTGAGATGGTGCTGGGTGAGCACCCGAACAGCATGGCTGACAAATAGAAAAAAGCTTCCCACATGTTGGGTCAAAGCCTCAGTGTCCATCAACCTGACTGCTACTTCTAGACTGAATGACCCATATAAAATGTAAGGCATGTGCATAAGTATATTCCTGTAAGAAAGCTGTGTGTGTTCTCAGAGGGAGGGTCTATGCCATTAGATCATTTTAGGAGCTCATGACTTTATACGTTAAGACTTGATTAACTGCCTCACTATATGAAAATCCATCGAGATATCTCATAAATTGGACTAAAATTCAAATACCCTTACAATAATTGAATGTCTTAGTTTCGTTAAGTGCCTCTACTTGCATACAAGAATGATACACTGATTCTGAAGAGGGCTGAGAGAGAAGTTACCTAGCTGTGCCACAACCCCTTTAAGGCACCCTCGGATATATCAGTATTAGGAAGAGGGGGCAGGAAGGTTGTAGGAGCCAGGGAGGAGGTGCATGACCACATGGAAACTGAGTCCT
>NW_008357985.1:0-655 GCF_000622305.1 Nannospalax galili | reverse complement strand
AGGGGAAATTGCTGAAGAAGAGGAGGGAATGCTTAGCACTGGTCCTCTCACCTGTTCCTCCTTTTTGGATTCCTGGTTGGTGTTAATATTTTCAGCAATTGATTCCCTTCTCTTTCCGTTTCCTGGGCAGTGGAGGTTGCTGGAGGTTGTTGGGCCACTGTCAATGTTGCCCCCATTTTCTCACGCAGTTTTCCTATGGGTCTGGCGAGCTCTGAGTCGCCTACAATTCAATTCTACCCTCCCAGAACAATGCAGAGCCATGCCCTTCATCCCTGATTGGCCAGTGAAGTCCTTCTGTGAGTTCAAGGCCAGCTTGGTCTACATAGTTAACTCCAGGCCAGTTGGGGCTACAGAGAGACCCTGTATCAAAAAAAAAAACAAAACAAAAAGCAGGTGCACTATTTAAACCAGGAATGTACCATAAAAAAGCCTGTAAAGCTGAAGTCTTTTGAAATGAACTGGGGTAGCCATTAGAAAGGTATCATCCTATAAATGAATTTTCACTTCCATTCCTATAAACAACCCTAAAACTCACACCTAATGAAACAAGGATGAATGGAGAGAGAGAGGTAGAAATGGAGACAATTGGGAAGAGAAAGGATTCACAGAAGTATGAGGGAGGACAAGGGGATAAGCATGGGCGAAAATGATCAAA
>NW_008357984.1:0-1100 GCF_000622305.1 Nannospalax galili | reverse complement strand
TTTTTTTTTTTGTCAGATAGCCTTCTGCTATACACATGAACCCACATTGTTTTTGTTTTTTTCTGACAGGGTCTTGCTAAGGAACTAGCCTAGATCTGATGATCCTTCTGCCTCAGCCTCCCTGTCCTGGGATTGTGGGCATGTGCCATCGTGTCCAGCTTGTTTCCTACATTTATTGTCAAAACACTGTCTTGGTAAATGTCTATTTAATTGAGTATCAAGAAGCATGTAACATGGGGATCCTAAAAATAAAATACCTTGGTTAAACAGGGCAAAGCATGGTTTGAGCTGGGGAGGCTCATGGCTTGTTGAGGCAGGTCTATTAGATCAATAAGTGCCATGCCTGACTTACATCAACTAGTCCTCAGATGAGACTGCATGCAACTTAACACTGTAGAGTGCTGTTTAGTCCTGCACCTGATGTTAAGTCTTACAGTGTGGCTACCTGAGCCTCAGAACTAAGGGAAGAAAATGGGTAAATGTTGATGTCCTGTGCCTGAGTGGGAAGAAGGGGCACGATTTTCTACAACAGATCTTGTGTACTGTTGGTTGTCGAGAAGCATTGCCTCCTCCCTCAGGCTCTCCCTGTGCTTTGTATGCATCTTAGGAAAGTTGCTCAGTATATTTAAATTTTCTAAGAATTTATTCTTTGGTGATTTCATATTCAAACACAATGTATTTAAACCATATTCATCCCTGCCCAGCTCTCTTCCAACTCCAGCATCCCTCTTCCATATTCTCCCTTGAAATTCAGGTCTTCTTTTTATATATGCATAACCTACCCAATCAAATTATTGGTTCAGTATTGATGCTACATGTGTTAGATCCAAATTTCTTTATAGCACAAACACAGTACTATTTTCCAAATTTTCCTGGGATCAGGACTTTGGATCTCTATTTCTTTTCTAATATTCTATTTACTATTTTTTATTTTATGGGTATAAGTGTATTGCCTGCATGCATGTAAGTGCACCCGTGTCATGCAATGCCCAAGGATGTCAGAAGAGGGCATCAGAGCCCCTGGAACTGGAGTTCAGGCCATTGTTAGTCTCCATGTGGATGCAGGGAATTGGACCCAGGTCCTCTGTAAGAGCAGCCAG
>NW_008357983.1:0-928 GCF_000622305.1 Nannospalax galili | reverse complement strand
GAATGTGATAATCTTTGATATTTTGGTTTCTACCTATCAGCTTATTGACTTCATAGTTGCATAAAAAATATAGACAGAAGAAGTTTATATTTACTTATAACACTTAACTAAAAACACCAACACTAGAATCCATACATTTGCCACAGAAAGAAACTCGAACATAGACAAATTTGCGAAACCCTGCCTTACCTAAGATTACTAAATGCTGAACAAGCATCTTACTTACCTTGCTAAAGCCCAGCTTCCAGGGTTGTGTACCTAAAATCTCTTCTATCATTTTCAACACCTCTTTAGAACTTGAGCTTATGATCCGTCTAAAGTATCGAGGAAGAAGAACTGGAAGGTATTCCATTACTTTTGGAAACTGCAAAGCTGTCATAACGCTTATAAATGCAACTGCAGGACATCAGAAGAGAAGAAATTAAAACACCAGCAAGCCCTAAGTAAGACTAATGTGAAGGGCTTTCTCACTTAGCACAACCAGTTCAAGAACTCCAAATTGGAAAGATGAAAAAATTTACTTGAACCACTAAGAAAATTGATATAATAATTTGACACCAAGATGGTTTCATTGTTATGAATACCAAACTTTTTGTTCTTTCAATGTTTAACTGCTTTTTAATCTTTTGCTTTCTCTGTTTGCAATATAATCATAATAAAAACTATAACACATTATATAAGGATAAATTTAAAACTAAGCACAAAAAACAAATCATTTACACATTAACCTTTGTAATTTTTTCCAAAGTCTAGCCATGATTTCTTTTTGTCCTTAAAGTCATTTTTGATGTGCTACAACATTCAATGGAGATAACCAAGAAAGGAAATGTTTTATATATGGATATCCATATAGAAAACCACATTTAAGAACTATCCTGTCATTCTGATTTGAAACATTTCTAAAGTAGATTATTCATAAGCTTTCCTT
>NW_008357982.1:7368-8405 GCF_000622305.1 Nannospalax galili | reverse complement strand
TTTCATATTATTTAAATCCTTCTTAGAAGTGAACATTGTGAAATGGGGAGGAGGAAAAGCTACAGACCTTTAAAGAAAAGAATAGGACTGTGTGTTCTCCTAGGTTGAGTCCAGTGACAAGTTCTCCTGGTTAGCTTTGGTAATTACGATGTGAAGGAAGCCCAAGGAGGGGAAGAAGTGCAGCAGTCATAGTAAAGAAAATGTTAATTAAAAGACCTTCAGAAAGCCAGCCCCTGCTGAGCAGGCCTGCAGGTCATGCTCACTTAACAGTGGGGGAGATCCTTCTGGGGTTCTCCAGTCAAGATGAGGAATCTGGAACACGCATTGTCCTCTTCCTATCAGAATCATGGAGAATGCCCTCGGGGAAGCTCATTCCAGATCCTGTGGTCGCCATGGGCACAGACAGAGCTGCACTTAGAGCTTCAGGAAACACAGTGAGGCACAGAAACGGCAGATGAAAATGACGCACAGCAGAAGGGAAGGTCCAAATCCACCTGTAAGAATGGAATAGGACGGTCAGTCCTCACAGGAACTGATTCTTGGCACGCTGATTCTAGCAGCTTCCTTTTCGGTTCAGACTCCTGAAACGGCCGTGAGAGGATGATATTCAGGCTGCAACCTGAAGTGATGGATTGCTAAGACCCCTGTGTCCCACCGACCTTGGTGTGCACCCTGAAGGCAAAGGTGGTACCACATTTCGTGCCTCGGCCCTGGGCTGATGTGTCCATGGAAAATCACGTACCATAGGAATTGATGACATTTTGCTTAACGTTCATTGGAATCAAAAGAATTTCTTATCTGTACTGGAAAATGAGAAATAGAGTCAGAAGATAGAGACGGTGATGCAGGTGTCTGGGTCAGGGTGACGACTGTACTCAGTGTTAAAGAGTATGGTGGGAACACGCCTTGAGTAAGTGGTTATTTTTGAGGTAAACAGATCTGATGTTTTTATTTAAATGTTCATGATTATGAATTGTGGGAACTGTAACCCAATGGACCTAAAATTTCAGAATTTGGAAGACTAATATAAAATAACA
>NW_008357982.1:4261-6010 GCF_000622305.1 Nannospalax galili | reverse complement strand
ATAGCATTAATTTTATTAATATGACAATATTTTCCAGTCAATATTCATCTAAATGTGAAGTATAATCTCAGCATCATTGAGAGCATTTTTAAAATCCAGAATTGCAGACCAGCTTAGAACACTGAATGAGGGGACTGGAAAAGATTTCAGCTGAATGAGAAGTGCCCTGTGCGGCTGGTGATTGGGCCCAGGGTGCTGGCTCCCAAGAGACCGAGTGTGTGTGCTGGACCAAGTAAAGACTGCTCTCACAGAGGATGAATAGTTTCCTAACCTTGGGTGCTTTTATATTCATCTCAATATTCTGAACTCAGGACTCGGCAAATAAGAGAGAAAACACGTGAGAACCAACACAGCAGCAGCATGGCTCCAGGCGCTGCAATGATGGAGGTGGGATCGGCAGCACTTTGCACAAGGACTTAAAATGTGACTCTGGTAAGAAGATGTCTCATCACTTGTGCAAAAACATCAGACACCCCAAAAGCCAACTGGACCCTCAATCATTCAGTCATGAAAAAGAGAACACTTGGATTTGGCTGTCCGTGCCCCAACAGACAGAGCTGTGTCAGCACAGCCTGCACCCAAGGGGCACAAGGGCATTGCATTTCCTGACTGCCCAGTTCTGGCCCAGGCACCAGGTGGCAGGAAACGCCAGGAGGAGGTCGCAACATCCCAACATGCCACACTCCAGTGGACCTCTCTTTCTAGTGGCTGGGCCGGTGAGCAGCCACTACAGCAGTGCACCCATGGTCCCTGGCCATCATCATTGTCCAGATGACAAACTGGGCTCAGATGAGGAGGGACTTGCCAATTGTGTGGGAGAGTGGTTGAGAAGTCAAGAGGTAGATCTCAGCAAAACGCATCTCTGGTTTGAGGAAAATGTTTCATCACTGCAAATGGCTGTGAAGACCTGGCTGTAGTTCTCAGCAGCAGTAGGAACCTGAGATGTCTACAGATTTCAGAAAATAAGCTAGAGATTATTAGTGCAAATCATTTATGTGAAACACCCTAATTGCCACAAAGAGAATTTTAGATTGGAGGCCTGTGAGCTCCCTGGTGCCTGCTGTGATGACCTTACTTCTGCTTTTCCCAAGAATAAAACCCCGTGGGGAATCAATCTGTGGGAGAATGCATTGGACCACAGTGGGGTCATTGCACTGTGTGAGGCCCTGAATCTATCAAAGTGAACCTGCATGTACTCAGGCTGTGAGTAACAGACTTGGTGAGGAAACCCAAGCAGTTTTGATTGCTGAGGAAGAGAAATCCCTACTTGACAATCCAAAACAGCATGTAAGAGAAAGAGAAAGCGTGTGAAAATTGCATTCCAATAAACCTGAGTGTATTATGACATAAAACTATGTACACAGGAAAGGCATTGGCCCCCTGGCTATCTGTGTGCAAGAATTACACATCAGGACATTCTAGTGAGATACAATTTCTCTGGTACTCAATTCAGATATGTTGTGTAAGATGAATGGAGTTTTTCATTTCTAAAAGAGGACACGAAGTCAGGGCGATGGCAGTGGTGGTGAGGTGAGGGGGAAAAGTGGGGGGCAGTCTGAATATGATCAGAATACACTGTAGGAAATTTTTGAATCAATATTTTTTAAAAAAGGAAACAGTGAGAATGCCATCTTACAAGGTAAAAGAGGATCCCTAGAGGTTGAGTCAGGCGTGGTTTTGGGATCTTAACGTCAACTAAGAAGTTTTTCCCCCTAATATTACTAAAAAATTTCAACTTCAATTCGAATG
>NW_008357982.1:2804-3809 GCF_000622305.1 Nannospalax galili | reverse complement strand
GAGAATTGGTTGGTGTCAGCATAGAGCTGCAGACATTAGGGGACCTTTACATGGACAGTAGCAGCAGATCTATTATTTAAGAATTTCCCAAGTTCTTTATTCAAATCTCAAGCATAACAGTACCTTTACCTTTCCTGCGAATCTCAGTATCTAATAATAGATTTCTTTCTGCTTCGTGGACTTGAAATTTCTGATATCAATGGCCAGTTCAAGCTGAGAGCATTTTCAAAGCCTCCTTTCTCCCCCTTTCTATTGTAGGGTAACTGCCATAGAAGAAGAAGAACAGAAAAGGAATCTCTTCTCATAAGGATAGGAAAGATGCTGGGCATGGTGTGCACATCTTCAATCCAAACAGTCAGAAGACAAAGAAGGTCTATCTCTGTGAGACCTAGGCAAGCCTGATCTCCTGAGCAAGTTCCAGGCCAGATGAGGCTACAGGAAAACTCTGTCTCAAAAAAGTGAAGGGGACACCAGGGATTCTTGGTGTCCCCAACCAGCTGCACTGACTCTGTTCAAGTACTGGCATCAGAGATTTTGTCAACTTGAGAAAAATTTAGATTTGCCTGGGAAGAGGGACTCTCAAATGAGGAATTTCTTCCATCACATTGGCCCATGGGCATGTCTGTGGCTCATTTTCTGAGTTGATAATTGATGTAGAAGGGCCCAGTGCATTGTGGCCAGTATCATCCCTGGGCAGGTTGGCTTGACTGTACAAGAAAGGGAGCTGAGGCCTGGAGGGATGCCTCACAGGGTAAGAGCCCTGAGTGTTCTTGCAGAGGATCCAGGATTGATTCCTGGCCCCACATGGCAGCTAACATTCTTAACACTAGTTCTAGAGAATCTGATGCCCACTTCTGACCTCAGTGAGCATTGCACAGCATAGATGAACCTACATATGTCAGAGAACACACTCACACACATAAAATAAAAATAATAAATACAATTTTTTTAAAGAAAGGAAGCTGAGCAAACCAAGTGTAGCAAGTCAGGAAGCGGCATTCCTCA
>NW_008357982.1:0-199 GCF_000622305.1 Nannospalax galili | reverse complement strand
CTTCACTTAGTATAACAGTTTCTAGTTCCATCCATTTACCTGCAAATTTCATGATTTCATCTTTCTTTACTGATGAGTAAAACTTCATAGTATTAATGAACCACATTTTCATTATTCACTCATCAATTGAGGAACACTTAGGCTGCTTCCATCTCATAGCTATTGTGAAAAGAGCAGAAACAAACATGGATGTACAAGT
>NW_008357981.1:0-1007 GCF_000622305.1 Nannospalax galili | reverse complement strand
ACCCAGAGCTCAGAAGCCCAGGGCCCCAGGAGCAAACCTACCCTCTGAAATGCACAATCAGAATGTATAAGTCATCATTCTCTGAGTGCAGGCTTGGGATAAGAGGGAGGACAGGCCTGGGAACAGCAACCAACTCAGTTCTCCCCCTCTCTGTTCACAGGGGGATTCTGGAGGGCCCCTTGTGTGCAAGAAGGTGGCCCAGGGCATTGATTCCTATGGACATACAGACAGAACAAATCCACAAGCGTGCACCAAAGTCTCAAGTTTTCTACACTGGATAAAGAAAACCATGAAACGCCCCTAACTACAAGAGACAAAATAGACCCTTTATTTAAACATCTACCCTAGAGCTGAGTCCAGAACTGAGGAGAGGTCTCTTAGCCCGATGGAATAAATGTCTCTTAGCCCAACAGGAAAGCTGGTTTCTTATTTATTTGTCCACCTCCATCCACAAACAAACTCTAAGCTAGGCAGCCAGTGGCACAATTCTGCTGTTTTTCTGCTCCAGCCTCCCATCCCCAAGGATGCGGGCTCAAAGCTCCTGCGAAACTCATACCCAGGCCTTACTTTCCTGCCCCAGCCTCTCCTGGGCTCTCCTTCTGATGGTCCTGAGTATCATCAAGAGAATATTTGGATGTCTCTTATTCTGGGGATCTGGTGTACATTTCTTATAACTACATTGTAGGAAGAAAAGAAAGGAAAGACACATGGGTCCTGGAGGCCAAGCAGACACAGCTGAGGCCACTGAGCCTTACCCCATTAGGGAGGGGAAGGGCCTTCCTGGGCAGAACTTCTCTTTCCCACAGCTTCGGGATTAAGGTGCAGCTGTTTGAGTGGCTCCTTATTCTCATCTGGAATCTGTTTCCTTCCCCATCCTCCTCTGAGAACAGGACAAGCTTGGTCTCCACCCTCCTGGCTTCGCACTGTTCTCCATCCCAGCTCAGAGTTCTGAGTCCCCCAACTTCTGTGCTTCTCAGATCACGCTGATCTGAACAGGTTCCTTCCTC
>NW_008357980.1:0-495 GCF_000622305.1 Nannospalax galili | reverse complement strand
GGTCTGCTCAGCCTCCTTGATCAAGAGGACAGGTGACCCACCACCATTACAAGACGTTTTGAGAGATGATCATAGTCCCCTGGAACTAACTGACCTAGGAGGACAAGGAGCAAAAAGTGTCCTTTATGTCACTCTGATCAAATTATTATAGACCTCAAAGTATGTCTGTTAAACACCCAAGAAGGTTAGTTCCACCAGTCTGGTATTTTTAATTATTGTGTGTCATGTAGATAAACCTTAGGCAAAGACCAGTTGTTCTCAGATAAACCTTACCTAGACATATATTTCTTGATCTGCTATGTATAATTTGTCAGTAGGTTATAGGAGCAATATGGTTCTCACTGGTTTTCAAAGCTACCTAGGTATTGTTTATCTCTCACATTGTCTCACCCCTCCATCATGGTTTTCCCTCTTAAGGTGCCCCCAGTTTTCCCCTTTCTCCCGTAATAATATGCTTCTCCTATGGTCCTACCTCTCTTGAGCTCCTTCTTTCCC
>NW_008357979.1:0-325 GCF_000622305.1 Nannospalax galili | reverse complement strand
TACTACTTAATTTATTCAAAAAGATACAAATGGAGAGAGAACTTCCAAATTTCTTCTATGAAACTAGCGTCACTCTAATACCAAAGCCAGGCAAAGATACAACCAAAATAGAAATCTATAGACCCATATCCTTAATGAACATAGATGCAAAAGTTCTCAACAAGATACTTGCAAACTGCATACAGACACACATCAAAAAGATCATCCACCAAGATCAAGTCAGCTTTATTCCAGAGATGCAGGGATGGATCAATATACGTTAAGTCAATAAATGTCATAAATTATATAAATAGGCTCAAAGACAAGAACCACATGGTCATCTCAA
>NW_008357978.1:0-555 GCF_000622305.1 Nannospalax galili | reverse complement strand
CTGAAAACATGTGGGACCATGACATGTGAATGCTGGTCCTCTTCCTGGCCCGAAAAGGGGAAGTCAGGTCAGGGATCACTCCCCCCGCATCGTTCGAACCGACCCTTCTAGCCATCATTGCTAGCCTTAAATCCTCCTCTCCTGAGGAAGTCATCTCAGCCTACAACAAACACTGCCTGGATCTGGCTATTATCTTGACCCGGACCCCCCAGACACCCCCCGGGCCCAGAGGTGGATGCCGCCTCTGCGCCCACTTCCGATAAGGATGGAGCTCCTTTGTCTATATCTCAGGATACTCTCTTAGAGCTACCATGCCCGAAAATTCCCTTACCCTATCACCCACAGAAGGAGTTACTCTCCCCCCCAAAAAACCATCCTGCCCCTTCCCCTGCTAACATGCCCCTCCCTCCTAGACTGCCCTCCTTAAAACCTCACCTGCCTTGTCCGCATTTCCGGTTAACGTTGGCCCTGATGCAACGCAGCATCCATGGCTGCCCACCCCATTTGCTGACTTCATTCTTATCCACAAGGCAGCTGAGCAATTGGGCCCTGACT
>NW_008357977.1:0-613 GCF_000622305.1 Nannospalax galili | reverse complement strand
TGTGAGGTCATATTGAAACATTGTGATGACATCATGGAGCAGTACAATGGCGCAGGGGGTGATGGATTTGTAACAGGGGAGCAACCTTGCTGGGGATTAGAGCCAGCGTCCCCAGCACAGTGATTTTTGGGGATGAGTAAGCACACCATTTGCCAGCTCATGCCGCCCCCAGTACTGGGGAAAATCAGATGCAACAGGGAGCCTAGTCAATCAGGGACTCATTTAATACAGGTGTTACAGAGCTTATGAAAGCACCTGGAATTCCCCCATCCCCCCTGAGGGTGTATCTTAAGGATGGTCATGTACTGACCATGCATTCCTCAGCAGTGCAGAAGTATCTTTCAGACTTTTAAAGCAAGTAAGGCTGTGCCCCAGTAATTTCCTCTCGGACCTCTGCAAGGTGGGGCCTTTAGGGCCCCACATCTCCTCCTTTCATTTTTATATTAAGGCCAGACTGACTTTATTTCACAGGTTACCCACGTAATAGATGGCTCCCTGATTGGAGATGGCTATCTCCTTCCTCTAATCTTATGTATTTCTGCCTGTCTTAGGTTGTGTCACTTTTGATCAAGCCTTGCCCATCATTGGACCATTCACCTGGCCATGTGCATGT
>NW_008357976.1:0-751 GCF_000622305.1 Nannospalax galili | reverse complement strand
TATGTTTCAGATCTTCCTCAAGGTTGAGGCAGTAGTCGAATTGGCAATAGGTCCCAACCCAGTGCTGAAACCTCCCCGCCCAGAGCCCTGACATCCTACACCGAGGCTCATTCCCCAGCCTACTACATCTACTACCCCAACTATGGGAAACCCACCTCCTTTCAAGAATCCCATGTGGGAAATGATACAAGCAGTGGTAGAGACCCTAAATCACACCAGTCCCTCCCTTGAGGACCCATGTTGGTTATGCTACCCTGGAGCCCCACCTTTCTATGAAGCAATCGGGATGAATGGCTCTTACACTCTCAACAGCTCTCATCCTACTTACTGGGACAGGAGACCCTGGGGATTCACTATTTCCCAGGTTTCTAGCACTGGTACCTGTGTAGGCACAGTTCCAGCATCCCAAAGCCAGGTATGCTCCTCAAGCATTACCGGCCCATGGGAGCAGGAAAAGTGGGTTATACCCTCTTCAGGATGGTGGCTTTGCTCAAAAATAGGCCTCACCCCAGCATTATCCACCTCTGTGTTTAACTCCACTGCTGAGTTCTGTGTACTAGTGGCCATTCTGCCCTGGCTTTCATACCACATCCATGAATCTTTTCTCTCTTACTGGGAAGAAAGGCTAGGTCCCCTTAGGAGTAAAAGGGAGCCCATCATGGCCCTAACCATTGGTACCCTCTTTCCTTTGTTGCTGGCTGGAGCAGGAACGGGAATTGCGTCCCTAGTGACGCGGGAACAAGGACTTACA
>NW_008357975.1:0-996 GCF_000622305.1 Nannospalax galili | reverse complement strand
TGTAACTCCAGTTCCAGGGGATCTAATGCCCTCTTCTGACTTCTGTAGGCACTGCAGGACATGGGTGCACTTAGACACATGCAGCCAACACTCATAAGATAAAAGTAAATTTAAAATAAAAAAAAA
Organism: Nannospalax galili; assembly: GCF_000622305.1. Lineage (NCBI taxonomy): Eukaryota > Metazoa > Chordata > Mammalia > Rodentia > Spalacidae > Nannospalax > Nannospalax galili. Next base: position 870 of record NW_008357975.1, on the reverse strand, counting down.
GAAAAGAAAAAGGAAGAGGAGGAAGGCCAGGTGACTCACTGAGTGGAGGTACTTGCCATGAAGCCTTACTATCTGAGTTCAAACACTTATTCTGTTTAAATTATAATACACCCTCCATAAACCTCCATAAACCTCCTCTCTCACCCTCCATAAACCTCAACTCCAAATGGATCAAAGACCTCAAAATAAGAACTGAAACTGATAGAGGAGAAAGTATGGAATATGCTAGAACATACAGGCACAGGGAAGAAAGCTTTGAACAGGACTCTGATAGCACTGGCCTTAACACCAGCAATTGACAAATAGGACTTCATAAAATATAAAAACTTCTTTACAGCAAAGGACATCATTCTTCAACTGAAGAGGAAACTGTTAGGGAAAGAGGAATTTACTGCTTGTTTGAATATACTGCTTGTCTGAATTTACTGCTTGAATATACTTGTTTAAATTTACTGCTTGTAACCAATTAACTCAACTGGAGACACAGACATCCGGAGATAGAGGCAAGTTCTACAGCCCCCGGAGCCTGAACTGTTCTGTGTCATGTCAGACATGTCTGCTTACATGAGATAACAGGAAAGAGCCGTGCCAGGCACATACCAACTATCTCTCCCCGACTGAGACACCTGAAGGGAATTGTAACATTTTTCTTGCTTTAAAGTTATTGGTTTGTGAAATGCTTGCTTTGAAATTATTGGCTGTATAAACACGGGCTTTTGTGTAACGGTTGTGGGAGCCTATATAATCTTTACCTAAAATTGCCTCAGGGTCAATTGCTCTAACCAGACCTGCGTGTCTTGGAAAGAAGGTCGGCCCAAACTAGCTGGTTTAGTAAAACTCTGCTTGATTTTTGCATCTCCGTACTTGTGC
>NW_008357974.1:0-240 GCF_000622305.1 Nannospalax galili | reverse complement strand
TAGTGTACAATTTATTCACTATATGGATGACATTCTGCTATCCCACCCTAACCCAAAATTTCTCCACAAAGTAACCAGAGACTTACTCTCCTGCCTATCATCCCTTGGCTTGTCTATTGCCTTAGATAAGTTACAGGAGGTGCCTCCTTATGCCTTTTTGGGGCATATCATTTTGGCTGGTGTATGCCTTATGGCCCCTGCCTTTAATTCAAAGCTGGTCTATACACTAGTCGATTTTCA
>NW_008357973.1:0-228 GCF_000622305.1 Nannospalax galili | reverse complement strand
GTTCCAGGGTATCCAACAGTCTCTTCAGTTCTCCATGGGCATTACACTACAGGAGCTCACTTTTGCAAGGGTGGATTTTGGCTGAGAAATCAGCTATGGAGTCCAACAGGAAGCGTTTCTATATATTTTGCCTGTTGTTAACATTAACCACAGGATAGCCCATCTGGTTAGTCCCCGTATACATCACTTCTTTCACTGTAGATTGCTTGCGTCTTCCAACAAGTCCCA
>NW_008357972.1:0-324 GCF_000622305.1 Nannospalax galili | reverse complement strand
TTTGAGTTCGTTATATATTCTGGATGTTAAACCTCTATCAGATGTGTCGCTAGTGAAGATTATCTCCCATTTTGTGGGTTTTCTGTTCACTGCCCTGGTTGCCTCCTTTGATGTACAGAAGCTTTTTAGTTTAATGAGGTCCATTTGTTGATTCTTGACCTTGTTTCCTGAGCAGTTGACGTCTGGCTTAGAAAATCCTTTCCTATACCTATGTCTTCTAGGTTTTTCCCAATGTTTTCTTCTAACAATTCTAATTTCAGAGTTTCAGGCTTTATTTTGAGGTCTTTGATCCATTTGGAATTGACTTTTGTGCAAGGTGAAAGA
>NW_008357971.1:0-257 GCF_000622305.1 Nannospalax galili | reverse complement strand
GGGAGGTGGGCCCCAGGGAGGTGAGTCCCAGGGAGGAGGGCCCCAGGGAGGCAAGTCCCAGGGAGGAGGGCCCCAGGGAGGTGTGCCCCAGGGAGGTGAGTCCCAGGGAGGTGGGCCCCAGGGAGGTGGGCCCCAGGGAGGTGAGTCCCAGGGAGGTGAGTCCCAGGGAGGTGGGCCCCAGGGAGGTGAGTCCCAGTGAGGTGAGTCCCAGGGAGGTGGGCCCCAGGGAGGTGTGCACCAGCCCGGCAGCTGCCACA
>NW_008357970.1:0-211 GCF_000622305.1 Nannospalax galili | reverse complement strand
CATTAATTTCTGCCCTGATTTTTGTTATTTATTCTTGTCTGCTGGGTTTGGATTCATTTTTTGTTGTTTTTCAAGTGTGTTGAGTTGCAATGTTAAGTCATTTGTGTTCTTTCTGATTTTTTATGTAGGCACTCAGAGCTATAAACTTCCCTCTAAGGATCACTTTCAGCATGTACCAGAGGTTTTGTTGTGTTGTATTGTCCTTTTCATT
>NW_008357969.1:46521-47740 GCF_000622305.1 Nannospalax galili | reverse complement strand
AATCACTCTACCGACTTTGCTACATCCACAGCGTGACTGTTTTTGGAGACAAGGTCTCACTGTGCAGCCCTGGGTGGCGTAGAAGTTATTATGTAGTTCTATGCCTGCCTGGCCTCTAACTCACAGAGATCCTCACGCCTCTGCTTCCTGAGTGCTGGGATTAAAAGGTATGTGCCAGTATGGCTGGCCACAATGTGACTCTTAATGGCGTCAGAAAACATCCCAAACATACCTAAGTTTCTGAACATATGGCAAAATCAACAGAAAAATCCAGTAAGAGCAGCCTTTAACAACAGGAACAATTTATTACATGCCAAGCCCTGTGCTATAAACTTTTATGTACTTTCTCAATTCAGTTTGAAAACAGCCCTAATGGTTATTTCCTACTGTCATCCCTACTTTTCCAGAAGAAACTATGGCTCAGGGAGGTAAAGGAACTTGCCCCTGTCACACCCCTGTTAAATGCATATGCTGGACCTCATACCATGGTATCCAAACCTGTGTCTGCTGTACTCTGCCATAGCACCTCCCCACCTGAAACAAAGCCAAACCAATTCATGGGTATAGCCACTGGGCCTGCAGCTTCTAAACCAACAGAACCAGTTCTACAATGTTCTGGCAATCAGTTTCGGGACACTAGGCCACACAAGGGACTTACAATGATTTATTGGGAGCTGTTCTTAGATCAGCACAGACACTAACTACCGATTCTGGAGAAGGAAAGAAAAGCCCTAAGTATGAAGGCACAGTGCAGGAAGATTGGCAGGTTCCCTTACTGGTGGCTGCCCTGGCACCGCACAACCATGCAGTGAACTCTTAGCTTCCTGTCTCCACGTTCGGCTGTATCCTCTCCCCCCAAGCCAAACTCCAGGAAAGGCCACTGCAATCCCAGTAGATCAAGGTCTTCCTGATGCCTCAGTGTCCAGGAATAACAAAGTACGTGACACGGGATGAGCTGACTCCTCCAGAGAATCTAGCAGGCTCGCTGGCACACAGGCCCTGCTAAAAGCTGTCACTGATCAAGTGTTAAATGGGTGTAGCTTTTGGCTTATGTATATTTTCTCGCATTCCTTTTGTAATGAAGAGAGCCAAGGGGAAAGAGAGCCAAGGGGAAAAAAATGGCTGCATCAATGAAGGAGGAAGGACTGATTTTCCAGGATTTTAAACACTGTATAAAACCAACTGGCCCTCTCTACCTCAAGGGGGTAATATTTTATGC
>NW_008357969.1:34445-46117 GCF_000622305.1 Nannospalax galili | reverse complement strand
ACTGTATTGAAAATTTCAACATAGGAACTGCTACTCTGTGAGGCTTGTGAACAAAAGGGGTTTCCTGATGGTATTACAGAAGTATGTGGTGATGCTTGGTCCTAGTGACTCCTGACACAGCATCCAATGGAGCTGCTGTCTGTCCCCAGCTTCTCAAACCATTCTGCATGGAGAGGTGTGGGATAAGAAACTTAAGCCACTTGAGGCCACAGACAAGCAAAGGCAAAGAAAGCAATATCCTTGGGCAAAAGCTAATTCTTTTGTAAAATACACTGTTTTTCTCACCTCTGAAGGTCCTCCAGCCCGACCCATCATGTCCACTCCTCTGTAACAAAAAATAGTTCTGGCCCATCATGACAGATACATCCAACTACCTATATCATTTGTCTACTGTAAGTGGATACCTACAGACTGTCACTCAGGGACTAGCAGGGAGCAGGCCGTGGTTCCTCAAGCATCCAGGGCTGTAGCTCCTCAGAAGTACAGTCCACATTCTGAGAAGGGAGTACCCATGTCTCTCCACATAAACGAAGTAGCTGCCATTCTGGAAAGTTTTAGTCTGGTATTCCCAGAAGCTCATCATGAAAAAGACATGCCCATGGGTATCTGCCCTCAAAGTGTATCCTTTTCTCCAGTGTGGGATAGCTCTCTGGTTATCCTAGGACTTAACTGTATCCCAGAGCACAGTTCATAGGTACATTCTTTACCCAATCTGGAGTTTCAGCTCCTGCGATAAACGAGAGTTTAAATGAAAATGAGGCTATGTGTCCCAACTTCTGCCAGATAACAATGTTCCTAGGGCAGCTGAGCTTATGAAGTGAGGCACCCTGTCATTTACGCATCATTCAACTGCTAATCCACATGGAGCACTTAAGGTTCCACGTCTGATGCTTAGGGTTGGGGCTATGCGGGACATGGTGTCCTATCCTTGGGGAACTCAACAGTCCTGGAGGAGCGATGCCATCAGTTTTCTTTGCCACAGGAAATAAAACAATGAAACTGTCAGGCTCCCTCTAAACAGCCAACAAGAAGGACTGCACAGGCAATGTGCAAGGTATTTACACTAGGCAGCAATTAACACCAAGACTGTACCAGGCTCCCCTGACATACCACAGCCAGCATTTGGATAAACAGCCCCAAGAGGCCTCTAGCATGCCAACAGTCCTCAAACCTACTTTTATCATGAAGGACCCGACTGACAGCAGGAAGGCCATTTTAGAAAAAGAACTGTAATCAGCCATTCGATAAGCCAAGATTCTAACCCAGGTCTTGTGAAACTAGCAGTGGAAGATAGGACGTTTGCAGTCGGACCACCTGCCACCACCCTGAGGCCCCTACCGGGAAGTTAGTGATAACAGCCCCTACTGGGAAGTTAACGATAACAATCAGTTTCACCCATAGCCCCCTCTGAATTTGGCAATACTGTTTCCTCATACCTTGTACCCATTGAAATGCACTAATAATAATCTTGTAACCATGCATCTGCTTCTGTACCTTGCTTCTGCTCTATAAAAAGCCCCCCCAAACTAAGCCCGGCACGCAAGTCCTGACCCGAGCGGGTCTTTTTTTCTACGTTGTTGGTCTTGGGGGTGGAATTGAGGTCATCAGGATTGGTTGCAAGTACTTTTTTTTTTTAATTTTTTATTTTATGTGTGTGAGCATCTTGCCTGTGTGTATGTAATTGTACTGTGTGTGTGCAATGCCCAAGGAAGGCAGAAGACGGTGTCCAGATCCCCCAGAGCTGGAGTTAAGAACAACTGTTAGTCACCATATGGGTGCTGAGAACCAAACCCAGATCATCTACAAGAGCAGCCAGTGCTCTCAAAGGCTCTGCCACCTCTCCAGCCCCTCAGCAGGCCTTTTTAAAAGCACAGGAAGAAGTGAGTGTGGAGGAAAGAGGCCACACTTATGTGTGATGCTTACATCCTGCCACAGAGAATTCTTTGCACTATCAGGGAAGTTTTCATAGGAAAGATGTTATCTCTAAGGATATATAACCCCCAAAGAGGGAGAGTCAGACACCCCCATTCTTCCCGTACCCTGTATTCTTCCCCACTTGAATCTTGCCAGCCCCTTGCTGAGAGGGCCCAGACAAAGAGAGGCTTGAACGAGGTTTCTGCAGACAGCATGGCCTTTGTCCTGCAAATGGCATTTTTCACACAGGGGATCCTCTCCCTCTCTCTCTCTCTCTCCTTCCCAGAATGAAGGAATCTCAGGGATTAGAATGACTGTTTACAACACTAGGCGTGAGTATTAAAATCCAGACTTTCCTGCCAGGATGTCTGCTGTCCAGACTCTGGAGGTGTGAACATGAAGCAAAACACAATCTTAAACAAATATAATGGGCAGAGAATTTCAGTGTTGCAAGTTTTAAAAAAAAAAAAAGTATTGGAAGGTGGATGGTGAGGCCTGCACAGTATGATCGATGTAGTTTATGCCACTGAACTATAGGCTTTAGCATTTGGTAACGTGTCAATTTTGCCACAAAAAGGATAAATTTTAAAAATTAAACAGACATGAACTTGTGTAGAAGGGTGGTTTTTGGACTCTGGTTGCATAAAATAACAAATCAGCCTAGATGGCAGACTCATCAGAATTCCTGCATTTTGTAAAAGGAAACAATTTGTTGGCCTAAACAGTGTGCTTTGGGCCTTAGGGATTAAAAGTTGAACTGGTTCTTTGAGAAAAGAGCCCACTAAAACACCTCATAAAAAAGTAAACTATGCTAAAAGGGCCAGCGAGGAAAACTTCAGGTGTGGGAGCTCTTTTTCTACAACTAAAGGCAGAAGCAGAGGAAAAGTATGGGACAGTGAGTGTGAACATGCACGTGTCATAGGCTTTCTTTCTTCCAAGGCTCCCAGAGAGGGTGAGGACAAAAGGTCTGGAGAGCCCCTTCACACAGGGGGGCACCTCCACAACTCTGATCACTCCTCTGCTGTCTACAGTTCAGCACTGTGGGAAAGCACCTGGCCAACAGAGGAGGGTACAAGGACGCTACCTGCTGAGTCGGGGTGTATTTAACAGTATGTGAGTAGTCATAATTGTCGATGATGTCCAGGTCCTTCACTGCATCACCAGGGAGGGGGCTGCTGAACTGCACGTTGAGTGGAGCTTTTCCGGCCCCCTTGGTGTAGACAGTGAAGTGGGTCGGCTTCCCATTTTCCACACCTGAAAGGATATACCGTGAAATGAGAAGACAGTGTTGGCTGGAGAGGTTTCACTTTTAGAACCAGTCTGACAAGTTCCACAGCAGCAGCCATTGACAAGGCAGACACACTGCTCCTGCCACATCAGAGCTCTCGGTGGAGATAAGTCCGACAAGTCCCTGAGGTCTGGATGGAACACACCCAGTGCCACTGGCTGTGGAAAGCCTGGGGCAGCCTTACCTGCCATCTTACCTGCTTTACTGAGCCCTGGGCCTTCTGCCTTCACTTTGCTGGCATCGTGGGAAGGGTCGACTTTGACTCTGAAAGGGCTGGCGGGGATTTCCTGAAGCAAAGACACTGTCTTAGAAGGAAAGTCCCTGAACAACTGCCAGAGTTTAGGCTTCTGCCCAAACACAAAGGACAAAGACTGGCATAATATGTACTTTAAGCAAGTGATGAGCGACTTCCATTACTACGGGTCAAGTCTGCATTAGGAAGTATAGATCCGAAACCTTGACGGCACAAACACCGTTGTGCACTGGACACCAGATGTTTGGGGGCTAAGAAAAAAAAATATAATACCCAGAATAGATTCAAAACCAACAATCTACAGGGTCAGGATGAGAGAAATGTCCTCCAGGGATGACTGTGTGGGGATTCCAAGGAAGTAATCAGAAATAGAATGCCTGTAATTCTTCAGAAAGAATTTAGAGGCTGCCAGATTAAAAGTAGAATAAATTAGTTGGATCATATCAACGCAAGACCATTAACCTGAGGCACAGACTGTTCTCCTGAGCTTCCTATTTCTTATATAAAGTTAATTGTAATCATTAGGGTTTCAAAATACCTGGTGTCAGAGTACTGTTTACCTGATCGTCATTATCACACACCTGACACTTCAGAAAGCCTTTTGCTATAGAAGTTTAAGGGCAGAGACCAGACATCACTTCTAAGAGGTCAAAATGGAACACATCTAGAAGTTGCTTAACTTTCTAATTAAAAGCTTAATGAAAGTTTTAACAAGTCAGTCCCTTGTCCTACTTTTACCACTGTCTATGCTTCACTTCTGTTTAAAAAGTAGTGAAAATTTAGTTCTAGATTTTTTTTTTTTAACAATGAAGCACAACACTTAATGTAGTTCTCAAGACACCTCCCTAGTTGCTTAAAAAAAAAAACAGTAGAAAATGAAAAAGGAGATATACATACAGGTGGCCAACAGACCAGGCCACTCCTTTCTATCCCTCTTAGGCCACAACACACACCTGAGATGCAAAGAGAACCTTGATAGTGTATCGCCCAGCAGCAGGAGGCATATATTTGACTGTAAATGTGTCATTGGCATTGTGAATAATGTCAAAATCCACATCTTCCTCATCTTCACTTAACACTCGAGCATCACATTTAATGCCAACACTGACATCACCTGGAACAGACAGCTTATTAGCACCAGTTTACAAGAAGCAGCAAGTCCCCTTCAATCACTTCCAGCTGGGCTAACACCCCATGAGAACAACAGGGACGTTTCCAGTAAGAAACCTAAGGAAAGGGACCAGGGTAGGTCAGGGTTTTGAAAGAGGAAGCATAGAGGCTTAGCAAAACTATGACCAAAGAACCAACTGAGCTCATCAGGTAAACAATTACTGCTGAGATGGACTACTTCCTATGGAGCAGAAGTCACTGGGGTGGATGAAGCCTGTTCTTACCTTCCCCAGCTTCTGTACAATCCACCGTGAAGTGAGTAGGCTCATTTGCCTTCAGACCACTTCTCTCCACGCCTGGTCCGAACACTTTGACCTTCTGGGGATGGCTACCTTGCCCAATGTTGACCTAGAAAAGATATGATCTAGAAATAAATCAAATATTCCTTCTCTTAGATCCAGAAAAACATCACTAGGAATGGTCTTTGGGGCAATCAAGGGTGTCTTGCCCTTCAGGCCAGGTCACTTTTCAGGGTCTATCCAGAATGAGTTCTTTTTCATGCATCTGCTTTGGCACAGAGCCCAGACTCAAACAACTAGGGTTTTTTTTGTTTTGTCCTGTTCTGTTTTGTTTTAAACACAATTGGTATTCATTTCACAACCTACCCTGTAGGGGCTGTGTGGGATGTTCACACCTCCCCAGACAATAGCAATGGTGTGCTTGATGGCCTTAACCGGGGTGTATGAGCAGGCAAATGTACCATCCATCCGACTCTTCATCTGGATGTCAATGGGATGGCCTTCCCCATCCTGCAAAAGAGGTGGAGTGAGAACAGAGGTGGCCCTCACACTGCCTCCACTAAGAGGGGCCACTGTGGCTTCTAGGAACAGACAAGATACCACTAACTTATCTTAAAATACACAGCATTCACAACACGCTCTATGGTGCCAACAGGTAACTAAACATCCAATGCTCTTTTTTTAAAAACTGAGCCAGGCCTCACTAGGTTGCTCAGGATGGTCTTCTAGTCCTGGGTTCAACTGATTCTCCTACCTTACTAGGAATCAGGAACATGTTGCTATGCCCAGCTCCACTTACTCACTTGTAATCACTAAGAGTAAATATTACCCTCACCTTCCCCAAAGCCATGGCCATTCAGCACTTATCTTAATTTTTATTCCTACATTTAAGCCCTTTGGCTAATTTCAATTAAATTAGATAAGCATACTTTGAACTCTGTTTATAAGGCTCCCATCAGGGCCTAGGTAGACTCAGCCAAAGTGAAAGATTCATTAGAGAAATTTGAAACAAACTCTCTATCCAGAGCATAAATCACAAAGATCAGGAAAAATGCCCCTGGAATCTTCATACAACCCCTTGAGATAATTAATATTCTTGGAACCAGAAAACTGAGGCCCAGATGCACTGATCAACTTGCTGTTACACTTTCCATTTGACAACTGCAAGTGGCCCAGAAACTTACTTGAGCAAGTATCTTCAGGGGAGCTTTTCCAGCATCCTTTGGATCCACAATGAATTCAGCGGGGTTATTTACGATGCAACCAGATTTCTCCAAACCCGGTCCATATGCTTGGACCTGGGGCAAAGAGCCAATAATGATTCTCTTTCTATGTCACTGGGGAATGGGATGGGGGAAGGGGAAGCACAAAATACCTCAAGCTTAGTTAAGGATGGCTGTGGGGAACAAAATGCCAATGTAGACTACAACGTAAAAATAAATAACATCTATAGCTTTTCATGAAGGAAAAAATGTTCTAAAACTAAACCCAAACTTACCCAGGCCCCCTGCCTTACTCAGAGCTGACAGAACTTCCTGGGGCAGAGACCTTTGGCTATGCCTGAGGAGATGTAGAACCTTTAGTGCAAAGTTTGCAACCGCCAGAAAGCAAAGAACTAGCAGTGAGCCCAAGATATCATCAATCAGCACACACTGAAGGCAGTCTGTGGGCAGCTGGTCAAGTAAGCCGAAAACAGCACACATGGGGAGGTGGAGGTATGGGGGCTTTTGGTCAGCTAGGCTGCCTCAAACTTGATGCTTAGAGGACTGCAAAGGGCTAGAGAGGAAGCTCTCAGAAACACTGTTCCAGTTTCAGAGAAGCAGAACTGGGGGAGTGGTGACAGCTTTTGTCTCCGAAGCACACTGAAATAATAACTACAAAAAGGAGCAAGAGGAGCCCCAAAGATCATGCCCTTGGATCATCCCAGAAACTCTAGGAGACACTTCTATTCTCAGTGTATAGATGAAAATGCCAAGAGTCAGAGAGCTACCTCACTTGCCCAACAACATAAAAGTGCTGAATCCCACTAAGAGCGAACCCATTCTTCCCTGCCATCTCTGGACATGTTAATTGTAATAATTCCTCAGGGACAGAGGCAAAGGAGGCGGGGGGCAGGAAAGAGGGGGCAGAAGCAGAATGAGCTGTTCACCAGATCGGGGTTGTAGTCTCCAGTAGCAGGGTGGATGAAGGCCATGTATGGACTGTCCTTGATGTCTTCGTCATCACACATGATGTGAACAGCGTATTCTCCAGGCTCTTTGGGCCAGTACTTGACATCACATGATCCATCGTTCTGATCATCATACTCAATCTTTGCCTGGGAAGGGCCTTCAATGGCGAACCCTGGGGATGGGGTAGAAGAGCCTTCCTGGTTAAACATGGTGAGAAGTTATCTACTCTGTTACTACCATCTCCTTCCCTCTGCCTCCTGGAAAGTAAGTACTGGCCAGAAAATGAAACATGTTCCTTTCCCACAGAACCAAGGTTACGATGTCTTAACTAGAGATGGAAGAGTTAGATTGGATAGTTCTGGATTTTCAGATCTCATGGCACAGGATGGGAGGAGGCAGGGGACAAGGAACAGAAAAATTCTTCTATTGGTGATATGACAGTGTGTACCAAAAGTCTTAAACCAATACTCATTTGACTAAACTGACTTCTGGGCTTGGAATTGAGTAGGGATACGCACTCAGCATTGTTTATATAGCAAGATCTTTGAAGTAACTGGAGAGCCCAAGACATATCTACACAATGGAATTCCACAGAAGCCATGGGAAATGAAGGCATTACCTATACTTATCTGGGGCATAAAAATATGAAGACTTCCCACAGATACTTTATGGGACAGATTAGCATTTGCATATGTGTATGTGGGGCGGACTTAAAGGTTAAATACTAATTACCAGAGACTGGAAGTATACACCCCAAAATGATTAATCTTTTTAGTGGGGAAAATTATTTAAAATTTTTTTCCCTCTTTTGCTTATTGTTACACCTAAAATAGGGGCAAGTAAGTTATAGTTCAAGGACCAAATCTAGCTTACTTCTATTCTTGTAAATACAGTTTTACAGAAATACGGACACTCCCGTTCATTTACATATCTTAATGGCTGCTTTAAAGCAACAATGTCAGAGTCACATAATTGTCTCAGAAATCCTATAGCTCACAAGGTGAAAGTATTTGCTATGTGGCTCTTTCTAAAAAAGTTTGCTGACTCCCAACCATCATGATTATGTTTCATCAGACGTGTGTTTAAAGTACATTCAATTATGCAACAACTAATATATTTACTTTTTCAAATTTTAGCAGAATTCATTGATTCATTCATTCATCCATCTAAACTAAGGGTCAGTCCCAGTATTTGTCTATTAAATTCCATGCACTGTTTAGTATAAACCCTCCAGAAGGTCTTTCCCCTCAAGGGTTAGTGAATGAAAGATCTCTAGGCAAGCGGAAGAGAACAAAAATAGGAAGTAGAATTCTATAGCATCCAGAGAAGGTGCTGGATGGTCAGGAGGCCAGGAGGCTGTGTGATGCCACAACACCAGGCACTGTTACAGAAGCTGTTGGGCAGTTACCTCTACTTACCCAGAGTCCCCACTTCAGAGCCAACAGACTCCACCACGAAGTCTGCCGACCGACCAACAACCCCACCTTGGAGACCAGGGCCCCACGCACGGACTTTCTGCATGCCTGCTTCAGGGCCAACTTGAACTTCAAAGGGACTAGAAGGCAGGGAAGAGAAGGGACAGTAAAGAAGAACATGAAGGGGCCAACCATAGCAATGAACTCTTAGCATACATTCTTTCCACTTGCCTGATCTTTGCATGGAGACCCAAACTCCAGGCAATTGCCTTCCTCCACAGAGGTCCCCCCACAGCCATTGTTATGTCAACAATATAATGTAACATTGGTGCTTCAGGAGCTGGGGCCACTGGGCTGACACTCGAGCAACACACTTGCTGTATTTTGCTCATGAGTGACTTTTGCATGCAGGGCCATCTAGATCGTGAGCCTTAGAGGTAAGAACATCCACACTTCTCTAGATCCTATCCTATCTATGCTATAACAAGGAAACTAGTGTAAGTGTGTGTTACTTCATTCCTATGTGATCAACCATGCTTTAACTTTGGCATCAAATGTTTAAAATAAGTGTGCTTAGACACGGAAAACACTATTTAACCGTTCCCCCTTAGCAGTTTTCCTTTCTAAAGTTTCTGTTCTATGAAGCCAAACGTGATCCACAGCATGTATCATTAGACGATCAGTAGTGGTCCCGTGCTTTGTGACCATTCCTATATTATCTTTTCACTTTATCTCATCACATAGGCACTAGTCATCTAAGAGCACAGGAAGACCAAGTACAGTAGAATACTGTATCAGCAAGACTTTGTTCATTACAGCTATAATTGTTCTTTTAATATTAATCATCATTATTAATCTTTGATTTTTGTTTTGTTTTTTTTGAGAAAGGGTCTCCCTGTTGCCCTGGCTTGGAAGCTTCTGCCTCCCAAGTGTTGGGATTAAAGGCGTGCACCATCAAGCTGGGCCCAGTTATTCATCTCTTATTGTGCCTATTTTATCAATTAAACTTTCTTGTGTGTATGCATGTCTAGACAGCATATGACAGTCTGGGGTTTCAGACATACACTGGGGGTATTAGATGGCATCTCTCATGGACATGGGGGTGGGGAACTACTATAATGCCCAACTATTTCTCAAGACAAATGAAATGTATTTAGAGTTTAAGTTGCCCCCAGGAGAGCTGCAAAACACAGGAGTACAGAGAGGAAACTGAAACACCCTCAAGCAAACCTGCAGCGAGGGTCCCTTGGTCCCTGACAGCATTCATGTAGATGATTTTAATGTAAACCACAGCAGAATGTGCCCCTGTGGCATTTGTGAACAGAGGCATTCATTGAAAAGGAGAACCTTGGTTTATATAAGGCCGTATAGACACACAGTCCATTTGCTCTCTATTATAGCTCTTTCTGACTTCCCTGCCTCCCACCAGGTCCAAACCACCAGCATTTGATTTAAAGCAAGGCAACTGAAACCACAGCAACTTTCTGCTGCTTTTGAGAACAAGCCAAACGTCTGTGTGCTGCTCTGAGAGGAGGAGGGAAAAAAAAGTTCAACAAAGCGGATTTCTTTTTCCTCTGGCAGCCTGGGAAGCAGCAACGTCCTTCGAGCCTACATTGGGCCGAACATGCCTCCAAACAATGCACCTCTCCTCATCACCAGCCTAGACTCACCTCTTCGGAATGTGATGTCCCCCCCAAGTGACAGCAACGCTGTATTTCCCAGGGGTGCTGGGGTAATACTCAAATGAGTAGACCCCATCCAGAAAGCCTTTCTGCTTCACCAGCTCCTCCAGGCCCTCTGTGGGAAGGAAGCACACAGCCTTTGCAGTGCAAACCCAGGCTTATAAGAACATCCAGAAAACCTAAGCCACCTATGAAAACTAAGCTCAGCATGTGGGACTCCCTCAAACCTGAGCGAGGACTCCAGGGCTACAATGCAGAGCCATCTCAGCTTTCAAATGTGAGAAGTAGGCAATTTCACAGCTAACTGGCTGAGGTTCTGGATAGCTTAATATTTCCCAACAATCCTAGCTGTGTTTCTCAGCCCCCTATAAAATCTGGGGAGGGAAGGAATCTTTATGGGTATTTGGCTTGGATTAAGAGCCCCAGTATCTTTTCCTGTTAAAGCCAGACAACAAAGGAACAAAGTCCTTATATGCTATCTCTGAGAGAATGGATTTTAGATGCTATACCGCAAACTTCAGATCCAGCCATCAGGCAGGAACTTGTTTTATGTTGAGCCCTGAGGTTTGGCCAGGAAAGTGGTTGAGTCAAGCAAGTCTCCAAGGTCAAGAAGGAACGCCTCCTTGGCTCCTGTTGTAACAAGCTTGGTGGGGGATGGACAGCTCTAGAGCTACTTGGCTCTTGGTCTGGGCAGTCTAGAACCTTGGCTGCCCTTGGGGCATAACCTGCTGCAAAGCTTGGTGCTCTGGTATCACATGTTAACTTTCTGGATCTCAGGACCCTCTTGTTCCCTGTCTGATGGCAACACAGAGTTTTGAAAAGATGAACGCTGACAGAGGAAGCTCACAATTCTACAGGCCTCAGAGCTAAAGCCACTAAGTACTGCTACACCTGCAACTAGGAATGTGGCGCTGCCACTGTTCCCAGGAAACCTGAAAACAGAGAAGGTGACACCCCATGCCAGCAGTCCCCCATCCCTAGAGGAGAGAGTAAAAAACAGGCTACTGGGAATTAAAAAAAAAAAAAAATCCTAGGGATTTTTTTAGAAATTTATTCTTCTAAAAGCACTGATCATACTAATGTGCTAATTGACATAATTTCATAGTCTATAAAATGTAACCTGCACTGGAGAAATTTTGGCTTTGAAGACTGTGTTTGGATGCCAGCTCAAAAGATTATAAGCTGTAGCTGGGCGTGGTGGCGCACACCTGTAGTCCCAGCACTTGGGAGGCAGAGGCAGGTGGATCTCTGTGAGTTCCAGGCCTGCCTGGTCTACAATAGTGAGTTCCAGGCCAGCTGGGGCTGCAGGGGGACCCTGTCTCAAAAAGACCAAAAAAAAAAAAAAACAAAAAAACCAAGTCTTACTGTCTTGGGTTGGTCCTAGTCTTGGTTATAGCAAATTCTGGTAGCAGGTAAACGAGTGAGAAGTTAAACTAAGGAACAAAGAAACTCAGTTAACCCCGTAATAAATGCAGAGAGGGGCCTGAGTGCAATGGGTAGCCCCAGAGCCAAGTAGGGTGTGGGGTACAGTTTAGGACTG
>NW_008357969.1:0-34421 GCF_000622305.1 Nannospalax galili | reverse complement strand
AGCTGTGTGTGACCTGAGCAAGAACCATCTACTTTGCTGCTTGTCACCTTGAACAAAAGTATAGCCACTTCATGTTGTTGTCCAATTCCATCACTGCTTTTCCAGGAGGACTTGATACAAGGCTGTCAAACCACCCACTCTTCTTACCCACCCCCATCCAGGGCAGACATTACCAATCAATTACTGCTCCCTTCTCCAGGGAGCCCAGATAAGCCCCAAATCCTCGTCAAAGCTCTGGACTGGTCATAGGATGTCATCCATACACCATGGCTGAAAAGTTAGCCAATGAGATGAGGAAAGAACAGAACACTTACTAGGGCCCTTCACGGTTACACCAAGCTCTCCACTTCCAGCTGCTTTAGTGTCCACCTTGAAATCTGCAGTCTCCCGGATCCGGACGCCTTTGGGCTGTAGGCCTCGGCCGCTGGCCCGGCAGGCATTTGGATTGCAGGCTGCAAGCACAATTTTGACACTAGCTCAACCTTTCAATAGTTGGTAAAAGACGAGAAAGTTAAGGTAACTTTGGGCCTCCCGCCAAGAAAATGTTTGCTTTGCACAAAGAGTAATGGGCAGTTGCCCTAGCGGGGGTCCTACTCAGGAAACACACTAGCTAGCAAATGACACAGCATGACTTTGTTCAGCCACACCACACAAGGGCTGGGTAAAAGTTTTTCTGGCAACATAAACAGGAGAGAACAGTGATTCCACACTGTGTTCAGGGAACTGGCTTTTTTTATCCTTTTATTTGTGGGCGGCATTAAGGATTGAGTGCTGAACATTATTCAGACCTCACTGCCACTCTCAAGGCCCCAGTAATTGGGAAGACTATACTTTTTCAAGTCTTATTTGGAAAATGCAGTGCTTGAAATATCTTGTCTGGGCTCCAAAGCCTGGGTCAGGCATTTCTAAAGGTATAAACATGGCTGTTGTCTTCCACGTAAAAAGCCAGGCCAAACAGCAAGGAGCTGAAAAAGTGCCCTCAGCCAAGGCTGGCTCTGACAAGGCCCTCAGAATCTGGGCAGCAGCAAAGACAGTCTCAGCAGGAAACACCATTCCTGACTCGAACTCTGGTTTCCTTTAAGAACCACAAGTTTTAAGTCTAAAATTAAGGACCACGGCAGCTTCTGATACTCTTCACATGAAAGGTCTGCAAAACTACTCTTCCATGGCATTAGGAAGGAGGTTTATAAAAGATGTATTTGTGCCCTAGGAATTCTTGGCCCAGCATGGACAAGGTCTCCTTAAGTAGACATGGAAAATTAATGGTCAAAATGGCCTGCAGTCTATGAAATAGCATATCCTCTCCAAATCTCACACTGCACACTTGACAAGGGCTCTGGGAGCAGAGATTCTGAAGCAAAGAAAAGCAGTTCCTCATCTGACACGCCCTCCCTGCTGGCTACATGGCAAACAATTATTTCCTGGAGGGGCGCATCAACAGCCTTGCAGTTAAAGCCCACATTAGATGGTTCATCGATCAATATAGCCTATGGTGGCACTTAGCAACACTGGTTTTCTATTGTGAAAAATACATAAGCCCTAAGTATATATGGATGTATTGCAGTACTGAAGCTTGAACTCGGGACTTCATACATTCTAGGCAACTAACTGCACTGCCACTGAGTCCTCTTTTAGTTTTTATCTTGACAAAGAGTCTCACTAAGTTGGCTGGAGCCCAGGCAGGCCTTAAGCTTGCGACTCTCCTGCCCCAGTCTTCCAAGTAGCTGAGCTTACAGGCCTATACCACCAGGCCTGGCTAAAGCATCTTTTACTCTGAAATCATTATCGTGGAGGGTAGTAAATCAAAAGAAAAGTTCTATTAATTCTATAAATTCTGCATATTGTAAGTAACAAATGTGCCAGAAATGAAAAAGACAGCCCATGAAGGAGAACAGATTAGGAAGCATTAGAATTAGGAAAACTATTCCAAACTGTTTCTTTCCTTATGTCAAAGTAGTTTTGATAATGAATATTTTGGGGGTTTTGTTTTTTCTTTGTCAAAGGGAGAAAAGTTGGTCACATGAGAAATAAGTCACAACAGGATGACAGGACTTCTCTTGCAGGATTTAAATGTGTCTTAAAACACATACACACACTCAAGGAAAGACTGAGCATGTGTGTGAACATCAAAGGATAACTGTTCATTTCATATACACACTCGGCCAGCTTGGCCAAGTCCACTGCCATCCTACAGAGCCTTCCATAGGCTGGGATCTGTCTGCAAAAGCTATAATAATTCCTGCACAGGAATTTCCTGAGGTCACAAACAGCACATTCCCAGATGACGTTTGTAAGAACGCACAAAGAACTGGCAAACATGCCTCACCCAACTAGCCCTTACCAAAGCAAGAGCCTCTGGCCCAGAGCTTGCAAATAGGAAGCCAACAGCTTCAGGGTCCAGGCTGGCCCAAAGGCAGGATTCAGATGCAGCAGCCAGGTCTGCTGGTGCAGATGTGGAAGACAGAACAGGGAGAGGCAAGTACTGGTTAGAAAAGGCAGCACAGTTGGAAAACAATAATAAAAAAGAGTGGCAAAGTCAGAAGGAGAGAGTCTAATATTAGAAAAAAAGGGATGCTCCTGGTTGCAGAGGGATTCAGGAGTGGTTAAGGGCATGGTCAACGGACAATGCAGTTCTGAGGCTTCACAGTGAGAACGATGTCACCAAAGCCTCAGTGTCTCTGCCTGCAACTGGGATGTACTCACATCTGAAACACACAGGCTGCTGGGATGGTTTAATGGACCTGAGTCGAGTACCTGGCAGCCCGTAAAGGCCAAGCAATGTGGGCTACAGGGCATCTGGTGCTGCCACAACCTGTGCTACACACTCGATCTAAAATGTTCCCCAAAGGCACAAGTGTTGAAGAGGTGGGGCCTAGTGGAAGGAAGTCAGGTCACTGGAGGCCTGCCCAGGAAAGGAATACTGGGATCTCAGCCCCTTTCTGCCTCTTTGTTGGCTTCCTGGCTGCTGTGAAGTAAGCAGTTCCTGCATCATGCACTACCACCAATGTACTACACCACCACAGCCCCAGAGGAAAACAGGCTCATGTGATCATGGCCTATGACCTTAGAAACACTGAGCCAAATAATGACATTTCCTATTTGATCATCTCAGACATTTTGACAGAGAGAGAAAAGCTGAGAAACACAACTTGGATTAGTACTGTTATCTTGAGGGCAAAGTAAGCTACTTCCTGTAGAAGGGGGGTCTTGGCAGAAAGGGATGGGGTGAGCCCAGTGTGAGACATTGACCATATTCATGATCTTAGTGCTCTGCCCCACAGTCTCCAAGCCAGAAGCAGGTATAGTTACCCAGCACTCACCTTCCCCAACCTGTACACCAAAGGGACTCTTGGGAATGGCATCCCCAGCAAAGGAGATCTTGACCACATGGGGACCGGGCTGCACTGGTTTGTATACGCATCGATACACCTGGTTTCCTTTGTCTTCCACGAGCAGCTCCACAGTGTTCTTGCCCTGGGGATCTTCCACCTCAACATTAATGTCACCCACACCAGCTCCTATGAAAGAAGCAACCTTCCATGAACACACATTCCCCCTTTCAGGAAGTTTGCTGCCAACCAATGCCAAGTACAAACAGAAGGACACTTGGGTAAGCCATACCAACTGTTTCCTTTTTCACATTTTCTTTTTTATTTATTAATTGAAAAGAAAGCTAGCACTTCACAAAAATATGTCTTATTCATTTTTGCTACCCCTCCCCCAATCTTGCATAAAACTTGGTCTAGTAGATGACTGGAAAAACTTAATGCCTCTGGAAGGTTTAGTGCACAGAAGTTGAGTATTTATCAAACAGGACCCAAAGTGAAGATACGTAAAAATACAACTAACTCACGAGAAAAAGGTGCTTGTTCAATTTAAAAGACAAGAGTTTGAGTACTCCAAGCATTAATTTCCAAGGATTACATTTTAGACCCTGCAAGAAGGCTCCAAGGTCAAAGCCATGGAGGAGACACATTACCCGCTGTGTAGATGTCAAAATAGGTGGGCTTATTGGCAATGTTCCCTGAAACTTCCAACCCTGGGCCTTTTGCAGTGACTTTGCTGGCGTCTCCTTGGGCCTTGTCAACATTCACTTCAAACGGGCTCTTGGAAATATGCTGTCCTGCGAAGAGGACTATGACCTGCAAGTAATGAGAGATGCAATTGCTGTGGCATGGCTAATGAGCACCAACCAACTTCATGCACCCACCATCTTCTTTTCCAGCCTTATTAGAATTATACACCCAAAGACAGCTGGAACCAGGAGCTCTGGAATCCAGGTAAGTGGACAGAATGGAATTCCCACCTGGACCCATCAGACATGTGGCTATGCCCAGGATATCACACTTGACACAAATTAAGAATGCTTACTACACATCAGATGCACTTAGCCTAAGGGGAAATGAACAACCACTTATACTTGGATCTCTAGACATGGGGTTCCTATAGGAGGGCAGAAAGGGCCACTGCACTATCAGAATAAAATGCACAGTCCCATCTCACGATGAACCCTTGTGGCCCTGAGCTGCCGTGATTCTGGCTTCAAAGTAAACACTCTGAAGAGAGAGAAAACAACAAAACAAAACAAGACAAGACTGAACTGCACAGTCCCAAGATTTCAAACCTGGAGTCAGGTGTTTTCCATGGGTCAACATCATTCTCAGATAAATGGGTTTGAAATAAATTGCAATGATTTCTATTTAAAACTTAAACAACTGTTTCTTATCCTAGGCTTTTTCAAAGGAATTGGGTTTGGTTTCATGTGAACCCATACTTGGCACTCATGAACTAATTACATCATAAATTTTGTCTTTTAGGATTTCTTTTTCTTAAATTCATGATGTTTGGAGTACACGAAGAACCCTAAGATTACGGTTCTGGGTGAATTCAAGAAAGCCCAAGGTAGTAAGAACCTAGGTCTCAAAGTCTGGGCAGATTACAAGAAGACTGGCTTGTGTGTGCCATTAAAGGCTTTCTTCCAATGAAGGGCACATTCCTGGGTTACCCACACACTTTAGACCAAGCTCGTAGCTCCTGCCCTATAGAACCACCCTTGAAACTATCTCAAACAGAGCTCAGTATGATGCTGAGACAAAGGGTCTAGGGGCTACACCACTGGTATCTTCTAAGATGCAAAGTGAATGTTTTCCCTCTACTGGTGAGCTGAACCCCTCCATCCTTAGGCCTCGAGATGGGCACATACCCTAGACTACCTCAAAGAGGAAGACATAAAGAGGCATTAAGGACAGGGTCCACATTTAGTCACTACAGTATCTATGCTCTAGACGGACAGCTTCAATTTCGAAGTATCCATGTGGAATTAGGAAGAAAAAATAAGTTCAGGACGTTACAAGTAACTTCACTGTTGAAAGCAGATAGTGGAGATGTACTAGCTAATATCTTAAGTATGATTCATAGGGATTCTACATTTTTCCCAAATGAGCATAAATTTTTTTTTTTCAGGGGGGATGTTACAGAAGAAACAGGATCTGACTATGTAACCCTGGCTGGCCTGGAACTCGCTATGTAGACCAGGCTGGCCTTGAACTCACATAGATTCATCTGCCTCTGCCTCCTGAGTGCTGGGATCAAAAGCGTGTGCCACCACACCTGGCCAAGCATAAATAATTTAATAATCAGAAGTTAACCTAAGAAAGTCATTTTTGTGGGCTGGTATAGAGTATAGCTCAGTGGGACAGCATTTGCCTAGCAAGTCAGAGGCCCTGGGTTCCATGCTCAGCACTACAAAACCCATTCTTCCCCAAATCTCATTCTTCAACATGTAACAAAACAAGCCCAAAGACCAGACCATGCCATGTTCATGAGGCGTCATCTTACTTTATGTAGCCCAGTGACCTTGGGCAGATACTCCACAGAATATGTCTTATTCTTGTCGCTGTCAGGGGTCACGTGTGCCTAGAAGAGAAGTTGAGTAACAGTCACAGAAGGTACCAGGTGTAAGTAAATCATGTGTCATATCAGCCAAGACCAAGTAAGCTACCAGGTCAAGAACCCTGGTGGGACTACCTTTTGTCTCGCCACTCTTGCAGAGAGGCACCAGGAGAGAAGTAGTAACAAAAGAAACAACAAAAGCAAAACACCCAGCCCAGAGCCAGGACTCTCACTGTCTAGGGGCAGGGGAGAGAAAATGGAAAACGAAACAAGTTAACTTGCTCCTCTATTGGCTCAGTATTTATTTCAAGCTTAGGAAATGCCGGACCTAGTTATATATACCAAAAATAAAATACTGAGCAAGTTGAGCAGAGACCCTACCCCAGAGAGGAAAAACAGATGATACATCAGTGTATTTAGAATTTCAGACTGTACTAAGTTACAAGGAATAAGATCTGGACCTAAGACAGTGAGAAGAAAGAACATCATATGCAAAAGCCCAAAGAATGGTCAGTGGAGGAGAAATCACCACCATCTAACACCTAACTAATCAGTCCCTTGTCTCATATAAACTATCCTTTATCAAACACTGTGTTCTTGTGAATCAATTTCTATTACTCAAGCTCTTAGGAAAGTGGTCTTTTCTTTTTTTTCTTTTTTTTTTTGTCTTGGGGCAGGGTATCCCTGTAGTCCCAGCTGTCCTGGAACTCACTATGTAGACCAGGCTGGCCTTGAACTCACAGAGATCCACCTTCCTTGGCCTCCCAGTGCTGAGATTAAAGGCATGTGCCACCACACCAGACCAGGAAAGTGTTCTTAAACACTGTAAGCCTCAGGATTCTTTGGAGAATATTTTGGTTGAGAGCTATAATGAGGAAATGAAGGCACAGTCCCTGACCCTGTTGTATGGTCCAAAAACTCTGGGAGATGGCTGGACAGGAGAGGAACATCCCCGAACATACCTCTTCTTTGTTCCCTTCTGGGTCCTCGACAAACACCATCAGGTCTCCTTGCCCAGCGCTGATGGTGTCCACAGTGAACTTGGCTGGCTGCTTCACCATGTTTCCGGTGGGTTCAACTCCTGTCACGAGTTTACACAGCAAATTATGAGCTGGGTCACACCCTAGCAAGAACCATCACCACTATGTCCTTTTTTTTTTTTTTCCAGGGAACTGAGAGAGAGGGACACATTGCCATGGCAGGGATAATCAGACAGGTTCAAACCCTTAATTTTTTTCATGTTATTTAAATGCTATAAAAATATTCAGAGTGCTTCAGATGGGAGTCCATGCAATGGTGAAAGCTCACATAGTGGTAACCAGGGTCTGCCTTGAAAGACAGGTAAGGGGGGAGGATGGGCTGTCTTTCTTTAAAAGCTATTCTGTATTCTTGTTGAAAATGGTATTCAACTTTTTTTTTTTTTTACATTTTATTATTTTTATTTTATGTGTACGAGTGTATTGGCTACATGTAGGTAGGTGCATCCATGTCATGTAGTGCCTGTGAAGGTCAAAAAAGGACTGGATTCCTCTGGGACTGAAGTTATAGATGGTAGTTACCTGCTGCCATGTGGGTGCTGGGAATTGAACCCAGGTCCTCTGCAAGAGCAGCCAGTGCTCTTAATTACTGAGCCATCTCTCTAGTCCCCCCATTATTTTTTAAAATGTCTTATTTTTATAAATGTTTTGCTTGCATGTATGTAAGGGTAGCACATGCATGCAGTGCCCACAGAGGGAAAAAGAGGGCATCAGACCCCTTGGAACTGGAGTTATAGCCTGTTGTGAGCTGCCATGTGGGTGCTGAGAATCAAATCCTGGTCCTCTTCAAGAGCAGCAAGTGCTCTTAACTGCTCAGTCTCTCTATCCAGCCCTTGCCTGAAACACATGCCTGGTGATTCATTATATCTTTCAATTAGATTTTAAATTTTAGGGTGCCTGGAAAATTTAGACTCAAGACATAGTTTCTCTTATATGTGGAATCTAGATCTAAATATACATAATATACTTAATAAAATATTTAATATAATTATATATTAATAAATGGATTGAATATACTTAATATTTAAGATAAATGGTATGAAAGTGGAACTGAGACCTTGAGAGAAAGGAAAGGGTCTCAAGAGGGAACGAAAGAGGATAATGGGGTAAAGAAAAAACCCTGCATGCACAGACAGAACCTAAATGTTAAAAACTTCTCTGAATGACTCAGAAGTAGAAAGGGGATTCTCTGCACACAAAGGTGGAAATGGAGGACGTGAGAAGTGAAATACTCCAGACAAAGAAAGCCAAGTACTACATATCCTCTCTCCAATATGTAAGCTCAAAAGTCAACCCAAACGTAAAACAGTTACTTGACCTGGGATTAGGAAGGGGTGGGTTGGATTTACCAGTGCACAATATATGCAGATACGCAAATATTACAATGAGCCCCAATATCTACAATTAATGTTAGTATATAAATGAAGAGCTGGAGAGATGGTGGTTCAGTAGCTAGGAGCACTTCCTATTCTTCCGGAGGACCCCACTTTGGTTCCCAGTATCCACATTAGGCAGCTCACAATCACCTATAACTCCTGGGCCAGGGGATCCAACACCTCCTTCTGGTCCCCAAGGGCACCTGCACTCACATGCACATACCCACACACATAAAGATAAAAAAAAAAAATTCTTAAAAACAAAAACACACCCTATTACACTTAATAAACAAACTGCTTACCCAGCTCCCCGAGTGGTAACATGCTGTGTAAAACTGTAACACAATATTGCAACCAGAGTACCAACAATGACACGGTCAAGAGAGAACAGTCCATAACCACAAAGATCTCTCATGTTGTCCTCTTAGAGGTCCACCCACTTCCCTTCCACCCAACCTTCTTACCCCTGACAACCATTAATCTGTTCTCTATCTCTGTAATCTTACCATTTCAAAAATGTTACATAAATGAAATCATATATTATGCAACCTTATGGGCTTGGTTCTTTTCACTAAGAATTCTCTGTAGATTCATCCAGACTGCTGCCTGTACCAGCACTTGTTATTTTTCATTGATGAGTAATGTTCTATGCTATGGAACTGTTTAATCTTTTTCCCACTGAAGGACATCTGGGTTATATCCACTTGTCTATTACTTACTAAGCTGCTATAAACATTCACATAGAGGTTTTGTAAGAATGTAAGTATAAAGTAAACATAGTATTATTTTATACCTCTTTATATCTTTATCTACCTCCACTCCTGGTTCTTCACACAGAGCTCTTAAAAACCCTCGTCATGTACTAAGTGGTCATGGCACTGGAATGAACAGTTCTTGACACAGAGATCCTAAGCTTCCTGGAATTTCCTGGGTGATAAAAATTCCTGGGTGATAAAAATTTCCTGGGTGGGCTCCTCAGTTAGGACTGGTAACCAGAAAGCTAGGCTTGAGATAAGAAGGCTGGAATCTGGAAGTTTCTGGGTTGGTGGATACACTCACTTGCCCGGAGTGTGGTCCATTCCAATGGACCTCCATGAACCTCACCCTTGTAGACCTCGATTCATTCTGTAATATGCCAGGACACAGGAGCATTCCCCAAGTTCTGTGAGCTTGGCTAGCCACTGAATGAACCCAAACAAGTTACAGGAACCTCCGAACTGGAGCCAGATTAGACAAAAGTTATAAGCAACCCAAGAGCCTACTACTTAAGAACCAGTGTCTAAAGCTGGGGGCAGTTGGGGACTGAGCCCTTAACCTGCAGGTCCTCTGCAAATGCCAGGAAGACAGTTCAGAGATCAACAGATTATATAATGTCCAGCTGCTGTTCACAGAGAACTGGGTAAGTGGTCAGCGGGAAAACCCCATGCAATTTGGTGGCCAAAAATAAGGGAAGTAGAAGAGTTTCTTCTCTTAGGCTGTGACTGATACAGAAGGACAGCTGATGTTTCCTATATTATAATCCTCAGAAATGTACCAACAAGTGTAACTGCTGGCATACACAGTAGCCGGATCCTTAGTATGGTTTTTGTTGTTTTAAATGGCCAACTTGTGCTCTGGCATGGCTATACCTGTGCTTGCATTGGTAGCACATACTGGAATCCCATAGAATGGCTATACCACTTCACATTTACCCCATCAATGCAGGGTCCAGGCCCTGCTTCTCTGCATCCTTGACAGCATATGGTGTTACAATTACTTTTCATTTTAGCCATTCAGATAGGATGTAATGGCTTTAATTCACATTTCTCTGGTGCATGATGGTATACTTTAAAAAAAAAAAAAAGACAGGGTCTCACTATATGTAAAGCCCAGGATGGTTTCTAACTTGTGAACCATCATGCCTGGCTTAAACATCTTTTCCTATGTGTCTATGCATTTGTATAGTCTCTTCAGTGGACCTGTTCTTAACCTTTCCTCCATTATCTAACTGGGTTGTGCAGGTGGACACTGTTTTCAATTTGAGGTTTGTGAGCATTCTGGCTATCTAGTTTGCAAGTATTTTCTCAGTCATTAGTTCGTCTTTTCAACCTTGGAACTGTAAAAAGTTTTCCTTTTCTTTCCTCTTTAGTTTTTAAAGATAAAATCCAACCCTAGGGTATTGATATCAGCACCATCTTGGGCTCTGAGACAGTGTACAGGTGGCCCTTAGGGGAGGGCAAAGGAAACCGGGGCTGCTAAAGAATGTGCAGAAGAAATCCCCACACTATGCCCGGACTTTAAGGCATAGATTTTCAAGAGTTTTTTGATGAAGTACAACTTGTCATGTTTTCCTTCTTGTACCACACTTTTGCTGTCAATGGTTCTGTTTCATATTAAGTGATTCCGTTTGAGTGAAGTTTTGTTTGTGTTAGCTGTGATACTTAAGATCTCTCTCTCCCCCCCAACCCCATATCTGCTGCTCCAGTACTGTGTGCAGAAACGGCTCTCTAATGACTTGATTTTCTGCTTTATAATAATCAGCCATGCAGGTATTCTGTTCCATTGCATTGACTGATACCTCCATCTTCCCACCAGTGTCACTTGGTGTTGATTTCTGAAGTTGTGCTTCAAGACAGGCAAACTGTTTCCTCTCATATTAATCTGCTCTTTCAAAACTCTCCCCTGCCTTTGTAGTTTTAGAAATTTTTAAAATATTATTTATTTTTATTTTATGTGTGTGCATGTATTGCCTGCATGTAAGTAAGTGCACCCGTGTCGTGCAATGCCCACGGAGGATAGAAGAGGCTGTTGGATCCCCTGGAACTGGAGTTAGGGACAGTCAGCTGCCACGTGGGTGCTGGGATTCAAACCCGGGTCTTCTGCAAGAACAGTGTTCTTAACCACCGAGCCATCTCTCTAGCCCCAGAAATAATTTCAATTTAATTTTAGGTACACGAGTGTTTTGCCTCCATGTATGTAAGTGCACCTCCTGTGTGCCCATGGAGGCCAGGAGAGGGAGTCAGATGCCCTAGAACTGAACTTAGAGATGGCTGTTAGCTTCCATGCATGTGCTGGAAACTAAACAGAGGTCCTCTGCAAGAACAGCCAGTGCTCTTACCCACTGAGCCATCTCTCCAGTCCCTGCCTTTGTGTTTTTTATATACACTTAAAAGAGGAATGTTGCAGGGTATGGTGGTGCATGCCTTTAATCCCAGTAGTCGGAAGGCAGAAATAGGCAGATGAGATCAAGGCCAGCCTTGCCTATATAGCAAGTTACCCTGTCTCGAAATAAAGGAAAAAAAGGAGGTGGGAAATCTCTTCTACACCTGCAAAAAACTTGCTAGTTTTTCTGTTTGTTTCTATTGCACCCTGGGGCTCTCCTCATGTGTTAGGTAAGTGCTCTGTCCCTAGGCACACTGCTGGGATTTCAATAGCAACTGTGTTATTATGTCAGTTTGGGGAGAACCAATGTCTGCCACCTTGAATTTATTGAAAGCAATTTAAAATTTTTTTCTAATACTCCGAGGCTTTCAATACAGACCATCACATCGTCTGCAATGGGAGCAATTTTATTTCGACTTTTCAGCTGTATGTCTTTTCTTTTCTTTTATTTTCTTGCCTAAAGTCATCTTTGAAAGCGCCTGTGTTATGCTGAATACATTGGCATCAGCAGCCACTCTGTGGGGCTCCTGACACAGGACACAGCCAGCCTCTCACAAATAATGAAGACATCAGCTGTGGGCTCCTTGTGGTAGCTACTCTACATTAAATTGAAGAAGTTGGCCTGCTATTCCTCTTTTTTGAGGTCTTATCATGCAGGACTGTTGTCAGTAGCTTTTTCAGCATCGATACAATCATGAATTTTCCTGCACTAACCTGTTACTATAATTTGGCAGATTATGTTCACAGGTTTTCTAATAGTGAACCAGTCTTATACCTCTAGAGAAATTCCACTTGGTTACGATGTGGGATTCATTCTGCCCAACTGTATACACTAATGTTTCAAGGTGGACTTTCATGTCTACATTCCACTGGTCTCTGTTTTTCTGGTTTTACCTTTGGACTTGTGATTAGTTTCATAAAATGGGTTGATAAGTATTCTCATCTATTTTCTGAAAGAGCCTGTGAAATTGGCTTTAATTCTCTAAATGCTTGGCAGAATTCTCTAGTGAAACCATCTGGGTCTGGAGTTTTTAGGCACTTTATAATGTTATCATTTAATTCTCGTAAGGGTTGTAGGATCATCCAGGTTATCTTGAACTGTAGTAGTTTGTGTCTTTTGAGGAAAACCTACTGCAGTTAAGACACATTTGTGCTTCCATTCTAGATCCTGTCATGTTGACAATCATAGCTACTTAATCTCTGTCAGAGAACTCCAACACGTTCTCCCACTGCTGGCATCAACTGTCATTTTCATCATTTGGTTTGAGGTCTTCCTGGTTCACAGAACGACAAGGAATTTTTTAAATGAAACTTGGACAACTTGGATTTCATGTTATCAGACTCTGCATCTTAGGTCAACTTTCTGTCTTGGTTTTTTATGCTACCACTCCAGCAGCGGAGAGGAAGCGCACACCTTTTTTGCTGCCAACTGGGGAGGAAGTTCAGGATCCCATTCAGCTTCCATGGGTGCTTGAGGTGATAGGGGCTCTTCATTTCTAATGGGCTGGGGTGGGTACTTTAGCTCTCTACCCAGCAGCTGAAGAGGGGGCCCATTACCATTCCTTACGTGCCTTTCCCAACCTCACCATTGCCTTCACAACACGACTGTAGTCAAAATCTTAGCTCATATTTACTTTTGCCGATGTATGGGAGGGCATACTTTTTTCTGTGGTGGTGTTCGGCTGGCACAGAGGACTTATTGTTAAAAGTATTGTGCCTTGGGGTGGTAGGGGTATGGCTCAATGGCAGAGTGCTTGTTTAACTTTCATGAGGATAGCCCAAGTATGACCACACACAGAAACAGTGTTCTGCCTTGCTGGGCTGCCCTTCCTGGTCTTTTGGTTACAGACAGCACCCACCTTTCATTGATTTTTTTTTTGTTGGAACTTCATGCCTATTGCTGTTATCTAGGCTGTCATTTTCATCTTCAGTCTCAAGTCTAATATATACAAGACAAAAGAACGTTAGCCAGACATGGTGGTACATATTGTAATCCCCCAAGTTTGAAGCCAGGCTAGGCTACAAAGTGAGACCTTGCTTAAAAAAAAATTTAATAGAGGTACACACACACACACACACACACACACACACACACACACGCATCCACAATTTAAAATAAAATACCTTAGACTTTGAAGGAAGAAAAGTGATTTGCAATTGGAAAATGGGCTTTCAGTTTTTATTTTCTACATTGTTCTTTTGCTTACATAATGATCAGGTCACTTAACAACTAGATTTAAAAATGGACTTATAATATTGACAAGTACTCACTCCATTTGACTCTAGCAAGCAGTCTGAGAAACAACTTATTCTGCAGCTTGTTGAAGGCTTGCTTATGCTAGTGTCCCTTGGTTAGCCAGGGTTGTTTAGGAGGCTGAACCGCATCCCCATACGCCATAAACTCCTGCAGAGCTATGCTCACTCTGTGGAGAGACAACTGGTCCCTTTGACTACTCAGACTGAGGTTACTACTCTGTAGTACGTGCTTCATACAGAACGTAGGTGTAGGAAAAGGTTTCTGCTCAGCTAACGAATGGATGTTTTCAATAGCGCTAACCATGTAAGAGAGCCAGACAAAGATCTCAAGCCCTCTCTCCTCTCATCCAACTCACACCAGGCAACTCAGGGCTCAATAGATGAATCTGCAAGTGCTAGCTGGCTCAAACAGGAATCTAGTCAACATCCAGAAAGTCAAAGCAAGTCTTTGAGCCCTTTTAGAAACTACATGGAACATTCACTACTCCCAGCTGGGAAACAAAGTAATGCATCTTTGTAGGAGACACACAGCAACCTCCTGGCTTTAATCTCCTAAGGATAATGTCTCACAGTCCCACCCACACAGCCTCATGCTGTGGCCCTGTCACCTAAGCTGTCTGTTGTCTTCCTATTTTAAAAGGTGAAAGGAAGTTAAGCACAGACTCACTGTATGACCAAGCAATTCCATGTCTAGGTATATGCCCAATGATCCTGTACCTGTATGTTCTTAGCAGCAATATTTACAATGACTACAAAGCCAAACAGCCCAAATGTCTATCGGCAAATGAAGGGATAAACCAAACACAGCACACATGATAGCCATTATTCACCCATAAAAAGGCATGAAATTGTGATATATGCTATAATGTAATGAATCCTGAAAACACATGCTAAAGTGAGGTGAGCCCACATAGCACAGGATTCCATTTCTATGAGGTACCTACACAAAGTCAGAGCTAGGAGGCAGAACAGAGGTTACCAGAACCCTGGGGAAGAGGAGAATAGAGAGCCTGTTTAATGAGCATGGAGTTTTACTTTGGAAAGCTAAAGAAAATGTTCTGGACACAGACAGTGATGGCGACATGCTTCATGCCCCAGAACTTCATACTTAAAATGGTGAACTCATCACAATGAAAAAAATGTGAAAAACACAACTATGAGACGAAAATGGTTTGTTTCTTCCTAGAGTGTACAACATCTACAAAGAAGGAAACGGCACGCAATGATCGGCCACATTCCTGAACTAGAGCGTGTAGTCATTTTCTGGAATACAGTACCATGAAAGGAAACCGTCTCACATTAACGATGAAACCAGACAGCCAGTGATAAAGTAATTACGAGCACACTTTTTATAAAGCTTTGTTTAAATTCAACCCAATTGGTCAATCTGTTCACATGAGATTTATAGGTATTTGTATTCTTTATGCCATTAAGAAAACAATTATCTTTAAACTTGAAGATTCCTTGTATCAGTCACCACCTTTGGTTCTGGTTCAGAGAAAACAAATTTGGACATATCAACCTTTGAGTACTGACAATATGGAGAGGGCTTCCAGCAAAGTGTCTGGTCTTCACTGATACAAGTGATTGGACATAGCAAGTGGATATTGTCTAAAATATGTCCCCAAGGTCTGGAGAGATGGCTCAGCAGTTAAAAGCACTTGCTGCTCTTGCAGAGGACCTAGATTTGGGTCCCAGCACCCATATGGCGGCTAACACAGCTGTCCATTAACTCCAGTTCTGGGGGATCAGATGCCCTCTTCTGGTAAAAATACTCATGCACATAAAACATTTTTAAGTGCTCTGGAAGACAAATGATACAGAGTCTAGTAGTGTGTACAGGTGTTACTTCAATTTTAGTTAAGAAAATTAAGAAATAAAATTCACTTGTCTTCCTCATAGAGAAGAAAGCCACATCTCACTGTGCCAGGCTCTACCAGAAGTCAAACTGTGCACTCATGTAACTGGCTTTTGGTTTTGATGGCTTTTTTTTGTTGTTGCTTGTTTCTTTTGAGACAGGGTCTTGCTATATAGTTCAGGATAGACTTAAACTCAAGATCCTCCTGCTTTAGCTTCCCAAGCACTGGGAGTGCAGGCAGGCAACACCACACCCAGCTGTGGCTGTTCTTTCAAAGCTCCCATGCTTTATACCAGCTGCTGACAATAGCACCAGACGCCTTGAAAGGCTCTGACCTGCCGCCAGGTGCTGAGCAGCACAATGAGTGCCATAAACAGGATGTCTCAGCAAGGAAGTGTCTGCCAGGGATCAACAACAGCTCCCATCCATCTGGAAACCTAAGGCAGATTTTGCCTAACCAGAGAAATGAATCAGCAGCCAAAAGGCTGAGGCTCTCACCCTACCCCCATCCAGGACTAGGTGACTTAAGGCAAGACACATTCTAAGCCACTGTGGCCCGGGCTCTGATACTTCTGAGAAATGAGGGCATGGGTCTGTCCTTAGTTCCAGGGCTACTGCAGGAAATTCACAAAGCAGCACACTCACCACTCTCTAGTAAATGAAAGCAGAAACTGTTTCTTAAAGCTTCAGAGTCACAAGACAGATGATTACAAACAAACAGAATTTCAGGTTAACAAACAGAAAAACATGTGACAAAGATGGCCTGGGGGATCCCTCATTCCTTTCGAGTGTATATTTGTGTGTGTGCCTGTGCACGGTGGCTAGTCAGTGTAGTCTTCTTCAGTCACTGTCCGCCTTATTCGAGACAGTGTCTCACTAAAACTGAAGCTCACTGATTCAGAGAGACTGGCAGGCCAGCAAGCCCTAGAGATCCTCCCATCTCTGCCCACCCAGTGCTGGGATTATAAGGCTGCAATGGAAAACCTGGTTATTTACATGGGTGCTGGGGAATATGAACTCGGGTCCCCATACTCACACAGCAAGCACTTTATGAATTGAGCCACTCCCTCACTCCCGCCCAGGCCCCTCCAGTCTTGAACCTCTGAGATCATTCCTCCTGAAGCCAACCCCAGAAACAAGCCTCAGATTCAGTAAGACTAGCACTTACCTCTGCCATAGGCCCTGGCTTTCTTTGGGTTGAGTTTGGGTTTAAGAGGAGCACCTGGCTTGAGCTTGGCTTTGGGGAATTGGGACAGGTAAGTCATCACGGAGTGCTCATCTACATCAGGGTGAATAATTTCCTCAGGAGTGATGACCTAAATAATGAAGAATATGGTGGGTGAATGGTGACCTGTCACTTTGCAACCACTGAAGTTTATGCAAATCTCTCTTAAACCAAATGAGTAAGACATTCAGTCAGCTTCTCATTTAAGAGAAATTATATTAAGTCACAACAACGAGATCAGTGTTCTGAATACAAATGTGTCACCGACACCTTTGGAAGCTGTGAGACTCTCTCCAGAGAATTCTGCATGTGATTTCTAGATTAATACCACCCCCTCCAAAAGACTCCATTCACTCCCCGGGTCATATATTCTAGAAAGGAAAAAGGAAGGAGGTACAGCAGGTCAGGAGGGAGAGGAAGCAAGCACATACAATATTATAAAATTTTTAAATATTTTATCTGTTATTTTTATTTTATGCATGAGTGTATGCCTGCATGTGTATAAGTGCACTGGTGTCAGTGCAATGCCTGAGGAGGTCAGAAGACACTATCTGGATGCCCTGCAACTGGAGTTACGGATGGCTGTTACTCAAGCACAGGTCCTCTGCAAGAGCAGCTGGTGCTCTTAACCGCTGAGCCATCTCTCCAGCCCAAAGGAAATATTTTTAAAAGCACGTGAATAGACCTCTTTTGCTCATCTATCTTGTATCGGCATCTAATTAACTCTACTCATAAAAACAAAATCAACTAAGAACCATGGTATACACCTGTAATCCCAGCATTTGGGAAGTTTGAGCAGGAGCTCAGCAAGTTTGAAGTTGGCCTGAGCTCCACAGTAAGGTCCTGTCTCAAAAACTAAACCAACCAACCCAATAGGGAACAACACAAACACGTTAGATATTTAGTGTCAATATATTAGGAGCCTTTACAAAATGCAGAGGAAGGCATTTTGCCTGACACTCAGCTTAGGAGCAAGGTTAGATCCAGGCTGGACAGGTGACCTTCCTAAAGTTATACCTGACACAGCCCCAAGAGCATGCAAAGCCTTCCCTGTTCCCAAGATGATGCACAGTGATGTGCCACACCTCCTGAGAATAGGAGGCTCTACTTCATGAGGCATGTTCATCAAATGCAATGAGCAGATGATAAAAAGCGCCAGAAACATTGTGATGATTAGTCTTCGGGAATAAAATAGCTACTGAGGTTTGAACCACTGTCTATAACATAGTCTGCTAAAAGCAGGATTTGCATTGATTTGGCATTTCTTCCCAGCGACTCCTGTGACAATTTTACAGAACCAATATCCTCTGACTATCCAAAAGTGATGGGCTGAATGTGGTGGCACACGCCTTTAATCTCAGCACTCAAAAGGCAGAGGAAGGTGGATTTGAGTCTGAGGCCAGCCTGGTCTACATAGAGAGTTCCAGGCCAGCCAGGGGTACATAGCAAGACCCTGTCTCAAAAAACAAAACCAAAAACTCAGAGTAACACCAACAACAAAAGTGATGTTTCAGGTTAAAAGGCAGAGGCACATACCATGCTACTGCTTGAGAGTGAATGATCCAAGAACAGTCATAGAGCAGAGACATAACTCCAAAACTAAACCCAAGAAACAGGCATGCTTTCCTACTTCCCAGGAAATCCTAAGGAATGCACTGAACTCAGCTCTGAACACCAGCTCACCTTTAACAGAGCCTACAGTAAGACCCTTAGTCCTACAGATCCCACAGGACAGATGATCTACAACACCCCTTTGACCATGGCTTTAACCTCAGGATTCATGGTGCTGTTGGGGGGGGGTTAGAATGAAAACACTGGTTTTCCACCTTGCCAGGAAACCCAGGTTTCAGTTAAGCAATGGCTACTGTAGATGTTATTGTTGACGATTATCCAAAGTTCAAGTCTTCTTGTTATTCCTGTGATAGGGTTATAGGTAATACAAATTCTTCCACAATTTCCATTAACGGGGGTTATTCTTATTTTTAAAAACAGTTCAAAGTCCTATGATTTTCTCTAAAATACTGGATTAAAATCACCTTTGTTTTATATAGATGAATTTTTTGGGGTCTTGAGACAGAGTCTCCCTGTAGCCACAGCTGGCCTGGATTCACTATAGAGACCAGGCTGGCCTCGAGAACTCACAGAGATCCGCCTGCCTCTGTTTCTGGAGTGCTGGGATTAAAGGTGTGCGCCACCATGCCTGGCTTGTATAGATTTTTTTTAAAAGAGGGTAAAATACTGGCAATTATTTATGACTCAACCTGAGAGTTAAGAACCATGCTTGCTGACTGGGCTTTAAAGATAACCTTCAAAATATTTGGAACTGAAATAGAAAGTTTGTGGTGGCACACACCTGTAATCCTAGCACTCCAGAGGCTGAGGCAGGAGAATGAGGAGGTCAAGGCCAGGCTGGGCTACCTAGTAGTAAGAGAAGACAGGAGAGAAGAGGAGGGAGGAGAGAAAGGGGGGAAGGGAGGGATAGGGAGGAGTATGG
Source organism: Nannospalax galili (assembly GCF_000622305.1). Taxonomy (NCBI): domain Eukaryota; kingdom Metazoa; phylum Chordata; class Mammalia; order Rodentia; family Spalacidae; genus Nannospalax; species Nannospalax galili. The sequence continues at coordinate 15,142 of NW_008357969.1, read as the reverse complement.
CAAGGAGGGAGGTGGAGAGGGAGGGAGGGAAGGAGAGGGGAGGGAGGGGGAGTGGCAAAGAGGGAAAAAGGGAAGGGAGGGACGGGGAGGGGTGTGGTGAGGAGGAAGAAGAAAGGAGGGAAGAGGAGAGAAAGGGAGGGACAGAGAGGAGTGTAGTAAGGAGGGAAGAGGAAGAGAGGGAGGGATGGGGAGGGACTATATAAGCTCCTAAATCCATGAGAACCCATCATTATGTATCAACTGAGGGAGGTGGAGAGTACCAAGGGCAATGCTCTTTAAAGGCTAAATGCCAAGAAGGTCAGACTATGGCCTAACCCAGAAAGGCATCCGGTCTGCCGACTATAAACCAGTGGGTGAGAGCAGGTCTCATGGGACATGGCATGTGTATGTGTGTATATATATACCTGTGGGACACCCAGCCAGTCATCGGCCTGCTGCATGGCTTCTCGGGCATTATCCACAGGCTTTCGTGGGTCCCAGGATTCCCAATCTGGGCATAGACCTGTTTATAACACACAAAAGAAATTTTTAACATTAGTGAATGAGAGATTGAAAGACTCCATGTGCTGAAAACTAACCCATTTGGTCTTTTAACTCAGAGAACAAGTTCTGTCAAAAGCTCAACTAACCATATATTTGATATGCAAAAATTCGGACAGGAGTATGGCAAACTATTCCACATTAGCAAAGACTGCTACCTTCTGGCATTAAAACAGGGATCAACCATTCCTTGGAGAGCTACTAAAACAAACAAGGTCTATATGACCATTTGGGCCTGGTGCCTTTTTTCAGAAAAGCTTTTTTTTTAATCCTAAGCCTGGATATATCTAAAAAGATTAAGCTAGCATTCCATGTCTTTAAAAATTGCACTTCTTCAAAGGCACAATCCAAGAATCATTTTAAAGCCCTTTGTAAGTACAAGTAGTATAGGATGGAAGTAAAATCCCCCGATTTAATGATGGAAAAATTAAAGACCATAAATTGTGTCTTTAAGAAGAAATAAGAAGAGGGCACTAGGTAGGAATTGAACCAATGCTATTTATTTTTTTAAACTGAATTTTAAATTACATTTATTTATTTACTTATTTATTTATGTATGTGTGTGTGAGTGTACCTGAGAACCCATCATTATGTATTAACTGAGGGTGGTGGAGAGTGCCAAGGGCAATGCTCTTTAAAGGCTGAATGCCAAGAAGGTACATGTGAGCATGCATGTACCGTGGCATGGGTGTGGCAGTGAAGGGACAACTTGCAGGAGTCTATTTTCTCTTTCCACCATGTGGGTCCCAGGGATTGAGCTCAGGCGATCAGGCTTGGCAGCATACCTTTACCGACTGTGCCATCTCACCGGCTCTAATGCTATACTTTGACGTCTTCCAAGGTAATGTCAATTTACAGGCTCTCCAGGAAGAAAGAAGCCTTGAAGCAGCCCTTCTTTTCCACCTGAGTAATATTAGCTAGCTCTGCTTTGAGCATAGTGAGAATTACTACCTAATACTAATGTCCCCATCTCATATATAATACTCACTAGATGGAAAATATAATTACAGTAAGTGGGTTTTTCAATAAAAATTAATTTGGGGGGGGCATATAGACAGTGGCTCTAGTTTTTCTATTGAATACGTGCTTGCAAACTCTACCCATCAATCTAAGCCTTCTCGTGAGGGTAATTACATATTGGTGTCCACTGGACTACTCAGGAAAAGCTCATCTAGGGTGGAAAAGGCTCCAACTGGATCCTGACCAAGTGCTATTCCACAGCAACACAGAAAGAAAAGGGCAGAGAAGGCCATATATAGTCAAGCTAGTAGTTAATAAAAGGTCATTTCCACTCAATTGAAGGTTTTAGATTCTCATGCCAAGCCACTGGAGAGGGCCACATGCCTCTGCTGAAACCAACAGGAAACTAGGCACCGTGTGGGAAGACAGAGGACTGGCGTATAGATGCTTACCCCAAAGCCTGCTCCAAGCTCAGGCACCAAGGCGTCATTGGGGATTAGGATAACCTGGCCGGATTCAACGGTCACACATGTATGTGTGTATGCCTAGCCTTCAAAAGGGTATACAGAACCATTTTAAATTCCATTATTCATCCTAAAATGGATTAAAACCAGGGAGTACAGACCAGTCACGGCCAAGTGAACTTTCTCACTGAAATCCAGGTGTGAGGCTTGTACACTCCCAGTTGGGGAGGTGGTTTAGGCGACTGCAGATGCTTACCTGGAGCACAGCTGTCGACCAGGGCACCCAGGGCTTTGCCATCTTGCCAGTTCTGGTTAAAGTTGGTGATGGGCAGGTACGGGATCTTGTTCTGAATCCATCCCAGTAGCCTCTGCTTCGGAGTCTGCTTCTTGGCATCATCATCCCCTTCGTCTTCCCATACAGGCATGGAGATGGAGTAGTGAAGGATCAAAGTCCACACCAGGCCCAAGATGAGCTTCAGGTTTCCATCCACAATGGCTTTACTGTCTGGGAAGATGCGACACCGGCTCCGTCATTATTCTGGGTTTACACAAGACAAATGTGAGCTCTAAAGAAGAGTGGAATCCTCATCCGCAGGGGACTGAACTGAGCTACTTCAGAGTGAAAGGATGCAATGTAGATTTGCTCAGAATGCTGGAGGACCAGAACAGACGGCTACAACAACGTTCCAAAGTGCTATTACCTGTTGCCTTGGCTCGTGGGAATGCATTTTATTACTGTCCCTACTTTTCTCCATGTTTAAAACTTTCCATAATAATAATAATAATAATAGGCTTCTTAAAATTTAAAGAACTTGAGATTTGAAACATGGTGGGTGACACAGACCAGCGACAAACTAATACCATAGAGAGCCCTTGGATCTCATCAGGTTGAGTCTGGAGGATCAAACACACACACACACACACACACACACACACACACAAAAGAAAACAAACAAACAAACAAACAAGAGAACACGTGGAGGAAGGTAGCATGCGTAGGGCTAGCACTGAACACAATACTGGGAGATGGAGAAGAAACGGACTACGATAAAAATTGGAGACACATAAATTAACGGAATGGAATACCCCAATGTTCTTTGTCCAGAAGGATATTTTTCTAGTTGCCACTTCATTGAGGGTTGGCTGGAACTTGGAGTAGACAAAAGTATAGACATTCAAAGAGATAAGCCTGCATCTGTAACTTGTCCTCTGATCTTTAAGCATGTGCACCTACATATACACACACGCATTCCCCCCCAAAACACAAATAAGTAATTGTAAAAATATATTTAAAAAGAAAGGATCTAGGCTTTTTCCATTTTGAAATGTGTCCATTTGTAAGCAATCCGTAACCTCTTAAGCTAATTGGCATTTTTATTTTTCTCCAACCCTTCAGTAAATATAATCACTATGGTGTTCTTTTTCAGGAGTTGGTCTGTCTCAGTATTTATAGTTAGTTTCTGATTGCTTTTCTTTACATTAAAATTGATGTTGCCTTTCTTAAAGAAAGTAGTTCAGAAATATAGACAATAAAAGAGGAGTCTACGTCCCCAAAATAACAATCACCTAACCTGGTGCTGTACAGTCCTTTAGACTGTCTGGCATGTCTTAAAACTACTGCCTCGTTTGCTGTCCTGGTTTTATATTATTCTACACAAGCAACTGTAAAGCTATTTTTCCAATACTAATTATGTCCTAGTCATCTCTTCTCTATAAAAACTTGTTTCTGTTTACATTCCTATCTACAGGTTTAAGGGCCAGCTTCCCTTTAATCCTACTAATGTTGAGCTATCAATCTGTCCTTTGCTGTTCTACAAGTCGCTCATTCAGAAGATAGTTAGGCTATGGCAATTAGACAAAGTCTCTGTTGCCAGGAGGGTGGTGACAAGCCAAGTCAGGGCTCCTTTCTCATCCCACCCTGGCTTAACAGAGCTTACCATTGCCCTGGCCAGTCCTGCCAGCTCTGCTCTCATTTTCATTCCTCTAAGACAATTTCTTGCAATGTAGCTTGAGCTAGCTTTGAACTTGGGATCTTCCTGTCACTGCCTGCTGGGATTATGGGCATGCACTACCATGCCTGGCTCTCTGTCCTTCTACCTTCCACCTGCACCCACCAAAATTCGAGCACTATCTTTCCCGCCTCACTAAACGCCATCCATTTTCTCTCCAAACATTACCCTTTTTCTACTGGGACCCCAAGCTGAGAAACATCAGAACTCTCCTGGGCTTCCCCTTTAAGGCTCTGGTACAGTTTGCAGTGTGTCGTGTCTTCCTATTAAATCTCTTGGCAAATCTTCCTCTGAACTTTGCCAAAAACAAACAGCTCCTTCTCTCCACTCCTGGCACCTCTGAGAGCTATGAAGCTCAATTTCTGTTCCCATAGCCCCAGTGCCACCTTTCTTGTCAGGCGCCTTTGTTCTTCCAAACTCACTGATGGTCCCCACTGTCCAGTCAAAATCCTTAAACACACAGAACCTATACAAGCTCCTACGAGCCAGCCTGATCCAAGATGACAGCTTGTTCTGCATCCCAGGATTGCTTCTGAGCTCCCTTGTAGTATAGTAGGGCCTTTCATCCTACCTTCCTATGGGATGCACCTGGGCACATCCCAAGGCTGGTGGTATTACACTCCCACCAGCATGCATGCTAGACTCCTTTCCCTTGATATCAGGACCATCTGCCAAATTCTCTGCTTCCCAACTTCATGCTAGAACTGAGGGGAGTAGTAATTGAGCCTTCTTCACCCTGTAGTTGTTCCAACAACTGCACCCAACATTAGTTAATACACACCAAATTGCCTATGTGTCTAGTATGTCTAGTCAGGATAGTGGTGACCCAACACAATCGAGACATCAATGTCTTGTACCATGAGGACTAAAGTCTCCTTCTACCACAGGTCTAAGTCTATAAAACTCAAACTTCCCAAGCCATGTTATATGCTTTTCAAACCCAAACCAGCATGCCTGACGAACACGTTTAAGGCACAGGGTTCGATCTCTAGCACTGCAAGAAAAAAAGGCAAATAAACTGGGTGTAATGGCACATTTCTGAAATCCCAGCACTTAAGAGGCTGCAGGAGGATCATCCCAAGAGCCCAAACTAGCCTGGACTACATAGCAATACACAAACACACAAATAGAGAAATAAAAACAAAAAACCTTACAGACTTAACATACAACTCAAAACCTGAAAACAGCTGGTTCTATTTTTAGCCAGTTTACACATGTTGCTATAAAGGAGTGAGCAAGCCTTTTTGAGAGTCTTTTTCAAAAAGGTTTTGGGGAAATACGACCTGGTTAAAGTCTGAGCCAAACTTATGAAATATATAAGGCCCTGGACTTCTGTTTCCAATGAATTCAAGGTGGGTGTCCTAACAGGAAAGCCCCTTTTACAGCCTCCCTGGGATAAATGATACCTCCATTCTGCTGTTCTAAGAAGCTGGGGGGGGGGGGAAGCACAGGCTTCATTCCAGAAGTGATTTTGACAGGTGAAGGTTCAAATGTTTAACTGAGCTCTTGGAACAATAAAAAGATGGGAGACTTGCCCAAAAGGCCTCCCCAGTTCCCATCCACAGGAAACAGAAGACTCCCTAGGCCTTGGAAAAGGAAACCCTACAGAGTGTCCCAGAGTCTGACCATCACTGTAGACTACAACATTCTTAGACCTGGTGTGCTGCACAGTGTTGATGCTGATGGTAACAGGCAGAGGCAGAAAGTTAAAAGGAAAAGGCTCAAGCAGCCAGACAAGCTGCACAGTAAGAGCTGCTTGAGGGCCTCTTTTAGGAATAAAACAAACCGACGCCCAGCTTGCCTGCCCAACCGCCTAGACTCAGCTTGGATTTCTGTGGGCTGGAACCTGGCCATGGCCTTCTCCTCCCCAAAGCTAACCAATCCCAATTCCCACATAACTACCCTGGCTCTTGACAGCACTGACCCTCAAGCCACACACACTTTCTCAAACTACCTACAATTACCTAGTTGCTTTTAAATGAAGGCACTGCCCCTTTTTTTTTTTTTTTTATGGCTAGAAAGTTAATTTAAACTACTGCCAATTTTAGGATGGAATATCTTTTACATCAACTTCTGTGTATCAGCTCTTTAGTTAAGGAACGTTTGTATGTTTGTATGTGGAATAGTGGCAATTATGGGGTGAGTTCCAGCTATTTTTAGCACTTTCCAGAACCACCTTTGAAATGCTTCCATTACTTTTATCTGCATTTATTTTATGCTCAATTTATTCTCATGCCATAAGTTTTTGTTTCTTCAGTTTCTTCTGGGATTTCTTTTTCTTTTGTGCAACTTCCTCTTCAGGCTTAGGAACAATTTGTTCCTTTTCAGTGAGGATCATTTCGATATGGCAGGGGGAGCTCATGTATGGTTAATGTGACCATGAGATCTGTAAGTTCTGTGGTGCATCTTGGGCGATCTGTTCACCTGGACATGCTCAATGACCAGAGAGTCTACATCTAAACCCTTAAGTTCAGCATTACTTTCTGCATTTCTAAGCATGTGCAGACAAAATTCAGCACCCTTTTTGGGCCACCAACCTGTGTCCAGCCCCACTGTTTGGCCTGGGCACACCTACCAATTCCACTGTTACAACGCCGGAATGGCACACACTGCTTCTTTAAAGTGACATCTTTCAGATACTTGGTGGCTTTTCAGATATGCATACCCTTGATGGCCTAGGCAGTTTCACATGTGTTCTTAAAGTGACCATGAAGGTTGGAACCTCTTGATTTGCATGATTTTGTAGGGTTTTCTAGGTCAAGAGAGGAAAGAACCATTTTCACAGGTCACTTCGGTGGCTTACTTAAAACAATATTTTATTTATTATTTATTTTACTTTATATGTATGAGTGCATTGTCTGCATATATGCCTGAGGAGGTCAGAAGAGTGTGTTGTGAATTCCCTGGAACTGGCATGATGATGGTTGTTAGCCAGCATGTGGGTTCTGGGAACCAAATGAGTGTCCTCTGCAAGAGCGGTCAGTGCTCTTAACTGCTAAGTCATCTCTGCAGCCCCTGATATGCCCCCTTGAAGGACTACTTCTCCAGAGTTGGAGGTAGTGGCCTTTCTCCACTCTCACCTTCAAGAGCCAGATCCACACAACTGTGTCTACCATATCCAGCACTGTACCATCAATGGAGTTCCCAAAACCAACTGAGGCACCTTCTCATTTGCTGCCAGTGATTGAGAAGGGTATCGGGGGGTAGTAAACCACAAGAAATAGGAACAGGTTATCCTTTGGTCACAATGTAGCTGGCGGCAGAGCCTTAAACAGCCCACAAGTGACTCTAGGAATCAAGTCAGTGTGTATGCTAAGGACACCCACCAGGGCTACACTCTGTAATATGACAGAACAGAATGCCATGTGCTGTGCTCCCTGCCCACTCAGTAATGTTATCTGCTGGGGGCAATGTGGCAGGGCAGTAACCAGAGCAGGCTGTGGCACTTCTCAAAAGGTACAACTGGCTAATAAATACACGATGCTCCACATGCTTAGCCATTAGGGAAATGCAAATTAAAACTACACTGAAATTCTCTATCATCCCTGTCAGGAAAAACAAGGGGCTAAGGAGATGGGGAGAGGAGGCAGGAATCCTTATAGACTGCTGGTGGCAATGTAGACTAGGGCACTGTGGAAATGAGTGTAGAGGTTCTGCAGAAAATAAAAATCAGCTACCATTTGATATAACATTGAGAAATCTACTCAAAGGAAACTGCCAGCAGGACAGAGGTACCTGTCCATCCATCCAGGCTTTCTGTGGCATGCTCACAACAGCCAAGTTGCAGAATCAGTCTAGATATTCACCAGTAGACACATGGATAAAGAAAACATTGAAGGAAAATCAGCCTAACATGGCTGAAGGAACTGACCATCTGTCTACCGAGCCCCCACTCTACATCGTCAGAATACATGGCCCCTAGCAAAGGACATTGGGTTTCTTATCAGCCTTCTTATACATCTGGTTCCTTACCAAATCCCCTTTCACAACTCCCCACCAGTTCTTCCCTGATCCCAGGGGAAGAGCATGACACCACTCAAGAATGCATGCCCGGCCTTCTGGGATTCCTGGGAAGACAGGGCCCCTTCTCTGGGGCCACCTATAAGTTTTAGATCTTCTCCAACCCCATGTCCCCAACCTCCATACCCTCGGGAAAGTTGTGTGCACCACGTAGCTAATAAAACTATCTGTATCTGTTAAAGGTCAGATTCCATTGCTACTTCCTTATGACATTGCCTTCTCACCCCGAATTCTAACAAGTATTACATAAACATAAACACACACACACACACACACACACACACGCACACGCACACGCACCCAGCTATAAAGAACAAATTATGTCATTTGTAAGAAAAACTGATGTACCTGGAGATCATCATATTAAGCAAATAAGGCAGACCCAGAATGGCAAATATGTTTTCTCTCATGTACAGAACCTAAATTGTATACACAGATATGCACATATATATCACACAGAAAGTGATATACAGCTACAAAGAACAAATTAAAATTGTGTCATTTGTAAGAAAATTGATGGAATTGAAGATTGTCCTATTAACTGAAATTAGGCAAATTCAGAGAGACAACTGTGTTTTCTCTTATGCATGGAAACTAGATTGCATACACATATATGCACACTTACACATATATGCACACATCTGTGGACATGACATGGACACAAAAGGGAGACTAACTGAGATGAAGGTGACTAGTGTGGGGGGAGAGGAACAGGAGAAGGAAAAGGAAGGAATATGATCAAAGAACACAATATACTTGAACACAAACATAAAACTCATTGGTTTATACAAAGAATATATACTGATAAAAACTTTAAAATGACACAACAAAAAGAACAGGCTCCAGAACCACCAGTTCAACCAGATTTTCTCTTCAGACAATGCACCCTGCTCCGCAAGTCGTATTTCCCCTCACGTACCAAATAGCAATCTATATTCAACTTCAACTTCACAGGGTTGTGAGGAGTAACGTGAGAGAATGCTAAGAACTGAGCATGATGCCTGGCACACAGTAGGTGCTTAATAAATGTTACCTCTTTCTCCTCCTGTATTCATTCACCTAGTATTTGTCTGTTGTGCCAAATATTATTCTCTAGGGCCAGAAGTGTAATTCAAGTATCATTTGTAAGTAAGAGATAAAAGGAAGCACTCTGGATTTAGAGTGGAAATGTCCAGCTTGTCACTTCTCTGAGCCAAGTCATTCATCAGGAGAGTAATAGCCTCCAAGGCCTCTTTCTTCTCGCTCCACTGGGACATTGACCACCACACGACAGTGGACCTAGGGCATGTAGGGTTGAGGTCTCTATAGGGAAGAGGCCTCTGAGCTGAGCAGTAAGAGACCCATGTGGCCTGAGAGCCCCTTCCCTCACAGAAGTACCAAGAAAATATAGTTGAAGAAACTGAACTATAGATAGTTGATCAGACTCTGTAGAAAGAATGTGGTACTTAGAGTAGTCTTTCTGGGCCAGGTGCTCAGCCCTGCTTGGATGTCCTGGCTTCATGGTGTCTTAAGCTTACTTCCTATGGAGACTATCGCAGGCTGGCCGCAATCTCAGTGATTCACCTGCCTCTGGGATTAAAGGTGTGCATCACCACACTCCGCCTCAAGCTCGCTTGGTCTTCAGTCCATAATCTTTCTAGCCTGGAAGTCCCTTCCCATTCCTTCCCCTGGCCTGGCTAACACTAAAACAAGAATCTTACTGAGCATCCCTCAGAATTTATGCCTTCTGCCAGTGCACCTACCACAAATGTATCTAAATGATCATGGTAGCACATGGGCCTCCTCTGCCCAAAGGGCTAGTGTCACTGAGCCAGGAACCAGATCTGTTTTGCTCACCACTGCCCCACAGCTGAGCACACCTGGCTCTCTGGTGGACAGGCCACCATTCTCGGCTGGCTGTGCCTTCCCTTCTAGGCCCCCAGGAGAAGCAGGACTGCAAGTTATAGAGTGAATGCGACAAAGTAAACCAGGTGTGGTGCACATCTATATTCCCAGGTACTTGACAGATTTGGAAAAAAATTATATGTATCTTTTCCAGACAAAAATCTATAGAGTGTTCTGTAGCGTGTTCTTAGCTCCATCACCTGCTCTCTATATCACAGGTCCTTCACCTGGAAACTGGGAGGGTATGGGAGCACTGTCTGCTGGGAGCACTCAATGCTGTAGCAGCACCACCACTCAGTCATCCCCATAGTGAGTTTTCATTAAATGCTACTGTTATTGCTACATTCTCACCATTGTTGATTTCCATTAAGTTCTTATCAACTATTGGACTCAAAGGACACAGGTCAACAGTTCAAAGTAGAACCCTGCAAGCCTGCACTGAGCTTCCGGTTGGCCTTGGCTGCTGGTGAATCTACAGCAGCAGCTTCCTAGCCAGGACTGACTGCTCCAAAGTAGAACGGCATTACTTGGGCCAGGGTTCACCAGCATTGTGAGGCAGCCTTCATTTAGAGGTCAAAAACCCATGGATGAATTTGTAGTTTTCAGGTGTCCAAATACTAGGGCATCTGGAATTAAAAGGAAGCAGCTGAGCACTTTCTTTGGTTCCTTGGTCAAAATTTAGGATGAGGCTTATCCCCACTGAGTCTTGGTGAAGGAGGATCCACTTTGGTCAGCTGCCCAAGACCAGTGTGGTATTTCTGGGGTACTACAGCACTTACATTCACACTGGAAATGGCCTGTGCCAGGGGTCCCTGAACCAAATAAAGGGGCCCAGACTAGCTTCATTCCTCTACTCTTTCCAGGGCCTCAAACCAACAAAGTGCTACACAAGGCAGAGATGTATAACCAAGTCACCTGAGGCACTGATGGCAGAGTATCTGTGGCAAAGGACATTAAAATCCTCCTTCCCTTTTCTGTCTCAGGCATACGTCTTCCAGCTAGATGGTTCTTCCCATCCTCTTCTGACTAGTTGTCTGGACAATGGACAGTGGGCAGAAGTGAAACATGCCATCGCTGTAGCCCTGGGCAGTGGGCAAAGGGCAGATATCCCCCAGGAAATCTCCCTGGACATTCTTGCACACTAATCACCTTGCTGTGACCCACCTGAGGGGAGGCAAGGGAAAAACCTGGCTCCCAGAATCAGATGCCCCTAACTGACCTAAGACTGGGGAAAGAAGAAAAGCAGTTGGACCATATAATACGATGTTCTGGGTTTTGGACAACCTGGAGCCATGTGGGCCTATTTCAGCTGTTAAGAGAAAGTACAGACCACAATAAAATAATGGGGGGCCAGGAAACGGATTTCCGTTTCTCTTTCCTGCTTATGAACCCTCTCAGTGTTGCTAAGGACTTCTGAGTTCATTTTTATACCCCACTGGGTTTCAGCTAATGAAGACTATATTCAGAACGTCTCACGTTAGTAACTTTTCAAAAGATGGCTGAATTTCATTACTTTACCTGTTGCTGCAACAAAATACCTGACAAAAGCAACTTAAGGAAGGGCGGGCCTGCTTGGGCTCACAGTGTGAACGAGCCGTTCACCACAGGGAAGTTATGCCGGTACAAGTGTGAGGCAGTTAGTCATGTTGCATCTTCAGTCAGGAAACAGATAAAAGCTGTGCTCGGCTCACTTCCTCCTTCCTACTCAGTCCAGGATCCCAACTTAGAGCGGATCTTCCCAACTAAATATCCCAATCTATTCTAGAAACTTCCTCATAGACATGCCCAGCCCCCCCCCCCAGTGATTCTAAATCGCATCAGATTGGCAATCAAGATTACCCATCACAACGACCCCACAGACCCAGCAGACCCGGTATTGGTGCAGGAGATGAAAAGCCTTCGTGCTGTGTTGAAGACTACTCTGAGGCCACATGTGGATTCAGTAAGAAAGACTCCAACATGGAATCTGCAATGAACAAGCCCTGGGCCCTGGGGAGTGGAGGTTCAACAAAGATAACGGTGCTGATCTCCAGTAGGGGAGGGGGAACAGGCTGGATTTCACTGAAACACTCCTAATCTCTGATTTCAGATTTCTACTCCAAGCCCATGACACATTCCTCACACTTCCCTACTTGGCAGATTATTCCTTCTTTTCTCCTTCTCACTTGCCGAATAATTTTTGCTTAAAATAGAAATTGTTGGAACAAGCTATTACAGAAATACCTGATTTTTAGTTTAGCTTAAAGTTACATTTTCAACATTTGGTGGCTTAAAAAAAAAAACATCTTTTTAAAGTTTCTTTAAAATTTACTTGTAAGAATTACTTTATGTTCAACAACAAAGCCAACATTAGATTAAATGGTAAATATTAAACAGCCTAGAAGAATTTTTATTTATTTATTATTATTGGGAAGTCCTTAATTAGATTTAAGAACCAGATGTAGTTCAATCTATACTCCCAGAACCTCAGAGAGGCCAAAGCAGAAGGATCTCAAATTCCAGGCCAGTCTGGGGTACACAGTGAGTTCCAGGCCAGCCTGGCCTATGTAGTAAGACCCTGTCTCAAACACTCATAAAAGGTTAGGATGAGTATTACCTTGTTAGAAAGGTTAAAGAAAGAAGGAACAGGGCTGGAGATGGCTCATCTGTTAACACTGGCTGCTCTTGCAAAGATTCTGGGTTGGGTTCCTAGCACCCACATGTCAGCTAACAACTGTAACGCTAGTTCCAGGGGATCTGACACCCTCTGCTGGCCTCCTTGGGCATTGTACACACAGGTGTACTTATATATATGCAGGCAAAACACTCATACACATAGAAAGAAAGGAAGGAATAGAGGAAGGACATTCCAAAATAGTTCAAACTAAGCTTTCACCTCATATAGGTCCCTGCATAAACTCACTCTGTTGCCATCATACAGTTTCAGGGTGACTAACAGTACAGGGTCCCCAAAGATCCTGAGCATGATCATGAGCTAAAGGGCAGACTCCAGCCCCTCGGATATTGGGTTAAACCCCAGCAGCAAGGAGCCCGTGAGGCCTCACCTAGGCATGGCAGTCATCAGTTCCCAACTGACAGCCTCCAGTGACCACCACTCTGAGGAACACATCCAGCTGAAACGACAAACTGGCAGTGAATGGAGGTCCTTGGGATGCTTTGCCTCCATCTCCACTTTTCATGTACAGGGGCCACCCTCCTCCAAAATGCAGCTCAATTACCAGAGCCAGGCCTACCCCAGGCCTAGGCTGCCTGTGTGTGCAGCCCAAAGAGAAGCCCTGGAAGGCAGAAGGGCAGGAGAAACTGGCCTGGGAAGATTCCCAAGTGCCCCTTCTCTTGTTAACAACAGAAGTATGACAGAAGCACTCTTCCGGATTCTCCCCTGGCTCAGATCCTGTGCGAAGCCCCTTTTCTAACCTCACAAGGACCCTAAGAGAGTGGCTCTGATGGTCGATCCCACTTTACAGATGAGATAACAGAGACCCCCAGAGGGAAAGCCAGTTGTCAAAGTGACATTTAGGGACAGCCTAGGTTTGGTACTATAGCCCAAATGTTACTTTATTTCTCTGGATCTACCTTATGTCACAGTAGGCAGTCAGGCCATCATTCTCATTTTGCAGATAAGAAGACAGAAAGGCCCCAAAGCTACTAAGTCTACATCCTGGGAGGTGAAGCCTCTGGTTCAGTGTATGGACTTCCACTATCATTTTCACTATATCTAACCTACAAGGCTCTAGTCTAGGACAAAGCACAGTGGACAGACCGCATGGTGGAGTGACAGCACAAGGCACAGGTGACACACTGCACATAATGAGTCAGAGCTGGATCACACCAGTCCCCTTGTCTCAGCCAAGATCTCCTGGGTTCTGTTCCATTCTGGGGATGGAGAGTATATGGATCCATAGACTCCACAGACTTGTCCCTCCATCCAGGAAGTCCCTGTGTGCTGCTTCTTAGCTTGACAGAGAAAGCATATCTGCCCAAAGCAATCCAAACCTGTTAGCCTACCTTTTCTCTGGAAAATACAAATTAGGGTTACTCGTATTCATGAAGCCCAATTCATTCTTTCTCTTCTATTCTTAAATCCAACAAAAATTTCCAAACTGGAGACAAAACTTTTCAATAAGAAAGGAAGGTAAGCTGGCTCTAGAATATTCCACAAAGATATAATAATACTATTAATAGTGAAACGTGGAGTCTACAGAATACACTGAAGATCTCTTCAAGAGGGAAATGAAAACTTTGGGCTTTTTATCCCTCATACTAGGCTATGGCTCCTGATACATACATACATACACACACACACACGCATGCATACAACAGAAGTATGACAGAAGCACTCTTCCGGATTCTCCCCTGGCTCAGATCCTGTGCAAAGCCCCTTTTCTAACCTCACAAGGACCCTAAGAGAGTGGCTCTGATGGTCGATCCCACTTTACAGATGAGATAACAGAGACCCCCAGAGGGAAAGCCAGTTGTCAAAGTGACATTTAGGGACAGCCTAGGTTTGGTACTATAGCCCAAATGTTACTTTATTTCTCTGGATCTACCTTATGTCACAGTAGGCAGTCAGGCCATCATTCTCATTTTGCAGATAAGAAGACAGAAAGGCCCCAAAGCTACTAAGTCTACATCCTGGGAGGTGAAGCCTCTGGTTCAGTGTATGGACTTCCACTATCATTTTCACTATATCTAACCTACAAGGCTCTAGTCTAGGACAAAGCACAGTGGACAGACCGCATGGTGGAGTGACAGCACAAGGCACAGGTGACACACTGCACATAATGAGTCAGAGCTGGATCACACCAGTCCCCTTGTCTCAGCCAAGATCTCCTGGGTTCTGTTCCATTCTGGGGATGGAGAGTATATGGATCCATAGACTCCACAGACTTGTCCCTCCATCCAGGAAGTCCCTGTGTGCTGCTTCTTAGCTTGACAGAGAAAGCATCTGCCCAAAGCAATCCAAACCTGTTAGCCTACCTTTTCTCTGGAAAATACAAATTAGGGTTACTCGTATTCATGAAGCCCAATTCATTCTTTCTCTTCTATTCTTAAATCCAAAAAAAATTTCCAAACTGGAGACAAAACTTTTCAATAAGAAAGGAAGGTAAGCTGGCTCTAGAATATTCCACAAAGATATAATAATACTATTAATAGTGAAATGTGGAGTCTACAGAATACACTGACGATCTCTTCAAGAGGGAAATGAAAACTTTTGGCTTTTTATCCCTCATACTAGGCTATGGCTCCTGATACATACATACATAC
>NW_008357968.1:0-569 GCF_000622305.1 Nannospalax galili | reverse complement strand
TACACATTAAAGGAAAGTTACTTGGAAGCATCTTGTAGTATGACTCAACCCTCACAAAGCCAGAACTCCCATACTTAGAAATCTATCATCTTTCAGAGGAAAGGGGAAGGAGGAAGACACTTAGAAAAATACAACTTCCTAGTCTCTCGATTGTTTTCTCCTTGAAGCCAAGCATATTTAAACTATTCACAGGGCTGGAGAGAGGGCTCAGCAGTTAAGAACATTTGCTGATCTTGTAGAGGACCTGAGTTTGGTTCCCAGCACCCATGATAGGTGACTCTCAACCACCTGTAACTCCAACTCCACAAAGTCTGACACCCTCATTCAGGCCCCTTGGGCACCTGAGTACACAGGTACACATAGACAAATAAAAATAAACACTTAAGCTATTCTCTATAATTTGATGGCTTCTGTCAATGGAATATAGTTACATTCTACTAATCATCAAAGTTGTCAGCATCATGAATTAAGTCACATGGATGTTGGGGAACCCTGCTGTTAAAGTTGGCTCCTTTCTCAGCTTCCTGCCTGACTTACCTGGAAAGTGCCGCCAAGCACGGATGCTTGGC
>NW_008357967.1:0-369 GCF_000622305.1 Nannospalax galili | reverse complement strand
GTCCTTTGCACTGGGTCTTCACCAAAGGACAATTGGCTTTCTCCAGTGTCCGTGAGAGAAGAAAGGCAAAGATGGAAAGGAGAGAGTGGAGGCAGGAGAGGGGAGGGTGGGAGAAGAGAGAAGTCAGCAGACAGACACACAGACAGACACACAGAGACAGACACATGGACAGAGACAGACACACAGAGACAGACACACAGACAGACACAGACAGAGACAGGCACATAGACACACAGACACAGAGACAGAGAGACAAAGACACACAGACACACAGAGACAGAGACAAAGACACACAGACACACAGTTAGACATACACAAAGACAGACACACAGACACACAGAGACAGAGACAAAGACACACAGACACACA
>NW_008357966.1:0-229 GCF_000622305.1 Nannospalax galili | reverse complement strand
AATGCTCCAGTGTGATATCACAATGCTCCATTGTGACTTCACAATGCTCCATTTTGACGTTACAGTCCTATAATGTGACATCATAATGCTTCAGTGTTCCAACACTATCGCTTCATGTGCCATTACAATGCTCTATGGTGCCATCAAAATTTTACAATATGACGTCACAGTGTTCCAATGTAATATCACAGTGATCCTGTGTGACATCACAATGCTCAAATGTGATATC
>NW_008357965.1:0-319 GCF_000622305.1 Nannospalax galili | reverse complement strand
ATGGACCCGAACCCTCCCTTTTATGATGGGTTAGCTCTCCCAGGAAATTATATTGTCACTTATGACCCCACTGCCTATAGAATCCCCTGCCTATAGGGAGAAGGGGGCTTACCCTTACCCAAGTGTATGGAAAAGGGCTATGCATGACTCCCTCACATAAAATTGCCCCCCCCTTCTTACCAACATCTATGTAACTCTGTTCAAGAGATAGGGGCTACTACACCTAACCCATATATGGTGCCCCCCAACTCCATTTGATGGGCCTATAACCTCTGGCCTAACTACATGCCTCCACTCCTCCATTTTAAACCAGACCAGG
>NW_008357964.1:0-428 GCF_000622305.1 Nannospalax galili | reverse complement strand
ACTATGTAGAGCAGGCTGGCCTTGAACTTACAGAGATCCACCTGCCTCTGCTGGGATTAAAGGCATGTGCCACCATGCCCGGCCCATAACAAAATATTTTTAAAAAATAGAAAAACAACTAAAAATATTTATTGCCAATGATCAAATTTGAGTTTCCATAGCAAGTTAGAATTTTGGAAAACTTATGTGTACTATCAAAAGCTTGAAACTTTACAATTTTTTTCTGAAAAGATTTTATTCATGACATTTTTCTGAGGAAAATACTGTGATGTTAAACATTGTAATTTAATAATATCAAGTATATATTTACGTGATATGCATGGCTCAGTGAACTGTTACTCTAAGTTTCCTCTGAACTTTGTTTAAAATCTGCTCACAGTGGGAGGGTAAGTGAGTTTTACTAGAACATGAAATGTTTATTGTGTAGT
>NW_008357963.1:0-302 GCF_000622305.1 Nannospalax galili | reverse complement strand
CATTATAGAGACTAACTGGAAGAAGCATTTTATATTTACAGTTCAACTGATAATGTCAACACTTGTTACTGTACAGCACTTCACAGGTTTTGTGGTTGCCAAAAAGTTAGGTAATTGAAAAGTTTACTGGCACTGCTACCCACACCTAGGTCTAAACTAAATCTATTGCTCCCATCTGCAATTTAGCTTGTAAATTAAAGTATCTTAAACATGAGTTAATTATGAATAGTAAAGGGGAAGGTGAGACTTAAAAGTACTCCCAACTAGAATATCTACACTAATACGTTAGAATTCTATATTTT
>NW_008357962.1:0-323 GCF_000622305.1 Nannospalax galili | reverse complement strand
TGGCCTCATT
The DNA here is from genome assembly GCF_000622305.1 of Nannospalax galili. Taxonomy (NCBI): domain Eukaryota; kingdom Metazoa; phylum Chordata; class Mammalia; order Rodentia; family Spalacidae; genus Nannospalax; species Nannospalax galili. The sequence goes on along the minus strand of NW_008357962.1, from coordinate 313 downwards.
CTGTTATCCTTGCAGGTCCAAAGAACGATTAAGAGAAAAAAAAGAGGGAAGGATAAAACTAAAAAAATCGAAATTTTCATAGACGGCAAGTTTATATATAAGGAAATCAGATCATAAAGTAAGAGCACCGGAACTACCACATTAGTGGTAGTGGTAATAGAATTGTTGTTAAAAATTGTGTGTCCTCCTAAGTCTGTGATGGGGTACTGGAGGAAGGTGGAGAAGGGTAGGTGATTGAGAAGAGAGGTTGGCTTTGAAATATCTGTGTAGTCTGGAATTTGAGATCCTCCTGCCTCAGGCTTGAGAATGTTTG
>NW_008357961.1:0-660 GCF_000622305.1 Nannospalax galili | reverse complement strand
TCCAGTTTTTCTCCAGTTAAAGAGATGTTGGCTGTGGATTTTTTGTATATAAATTTAGTTATGTTGAGGTATGTTCCCTCTTGTCCAATTTCCTCTAGGAGTATTCTCTGCATCTATTGAGATGATCATGTCGTTCTTGTCTTTGAGTCCATTTATATGATTTATGATGTTTATTGACTTATGTATATTGATCCATTCCTGAATCTCTGGAATAAAGCTGACATGATGGTGGTAAATGATATTTGGGTGGATGTCTCTTTGCAGTTTGCAGGTATTTTGTTTAGAATTTTTGCATTTATGTTCATTAAGGATATGAGTCTATAGCTTTCTTTTTTGGTTGTATATTTTACACAGTGATGCTGGCTTCATAGAAGCAATTTGGAAATTCTCCTTCCATTTCTATCTTTTTGAACAAGTTAAGTATTATTGGATATAGATTTTCTTTAAATGTCTGGTAGATTTCTGCTATAAATCCATCTGGTCCAAGGATGTTTTAGTTGGGAAGTTTTGTATTACTGTCTCAATTATCTTATGCTTTATGGGTCTGCTTGAGGTGTTGATCTCTTCTTGGTTGGGGTTTGGTGATTCCCATGCTTTTAGATACCTGTGTGTTTCTTTTAGGCTTTCAAATTTAGTAAAGTATATATTTTTAAATTATTC
>NW_008357960.1:0-992 GCF_000622305.1 Nannospalax galili | reverse complement strand
ATTAAATGCAGAAATATTTACAATTGTTCTCTCTATATACATTCCTTTTTAGTAATATTTACTTTTCATTTTGTCTCCTCTTATCTATATTTTCTTGAAGTCTGCTTTATGGTACATCAGAATTATTATCCCCACTTGTGGGGATTTCATTGCCAAAACTAGTATTCTTTCTGGATGTCATTATAAGTAAAGTGTTTCTTGGACCAAGTGATACTTGACTCTCACTTTGTGACATGAGACTATAATATTACTGTGAGAGGATTTCTTTACTTTGTATAATTTGGCTTGTTTTCTGGTTGTTGGAATCATGGATAGTTATTTCCTCCTTTACTAGTAGTAATATTGGCCTTATTTTGTTTTCTGTGTTGCTAAGGGTGGATATCTTCTGGGACATTGTGTGTTCATCAGTTCTTCTTTATATTTGTGTTCTGACATCTGTTCCATGAATGATAGTGTCTTTTTCCTCTGTGTATCCTCTTTGCTTCCATAAATTCCAAGTGATATCTTTCCTTCCTTGAATTGATGCAATTCTTCACAGTCTCTTCTTCAACTTTAAGAGATAGGTAAATTTTCTACATGTGAGTTTAGTTAATATATTCACTTCTGGTTCTTTACGTGTACTTTTATATTATTTCGTGCTGTTCTGGCTCTGAGTCTGGTCATAGAACACATCAGCGAATACATACTGGACAGAAACCCTACAGATGTGAAGAATGTGGCAAGTTCTTTAGACTTAGGCCAGATCTTAGAGCACATCAGCGAATACATACTGGAGAGAAACCCTACAGTTGTGAAAAGTGTGACAATGCTTTTAGGCAAATATTAAGAATTAAGATTACATCAGCGAAATCATATTGGGGAGAAACCCTACAAATGTAAAGAATGTGACAAGTCATATAAGAGAATATCAAGACTTAGATTACATCGGCGAACACATACTTGAGAGAACCCCTACAAATGTGAAGAATGTGACAGGGACTATACTTCTATGT
>NW_008357959.1:0-1226 GCF_000622305.1 Nannospalax galili | reverse complement strand
TAGATGGGCTGACTACTCCAGAGAACAAATTTACACTGAAGGACATGTGGATGCAAATACTTGACTGGATAGGACTTAACATGTTTGGTGAAATACATGAGGTGCAGTAGGGGAATAGGGGAAGGTATGGATGAAGGAGAGGGCTTTAAATTTGATTAAGAACTCTTGTATGAAATTACAAAATCTCAATTTAAAAACTCATAATGCCTCTTTCTTGGACACTGGGGCTGACGTCTGAGACCAGGGCCACCACTGCTTCCTGATCCCTGTATCCAGACAGACCCAGTTCCTTCTTGAGGTACCCCAGAGCCCTCTGGCCTGGTCCTGCCCTCATCTATCTCTGCTTCCCTGGGTGGCACAACTCACCATACTCCTTCCTGGACACTAGGGCTGACCTCTCAGCTTCCTGATCCTTTGTATCCAGACCAACCCAGTTCCTCAGTGCAGTCCCCCAGAGCCCTTGGGGCCTCTTTCCATGCCCATCTCCCTTTGCAGCTCTGGGTGGCATGGACACCAGCTGCCCGAGACCAGCATCTTTCCTGGACCCTGCTTCCAGGCCAATCCAACACCCAAATTCCTGAGGCCAAAATCTTTCCTGGAGGGATCCAGACCTTTGGAGAAAGGCTGAGAGCATCTTATCATCATCTGACTTGGGCCTCTGTGGGAACTCCTGAAGACAAAAGCAATCTGGCCTCTCCAATATCAAATCAAAAGAGAGAACCGGAAACTTAGATGAACCAGCTTTTCATGCTCAAAATGTAAACCAGAAAGGCACATAAAGTTTACAAAAACAAGCAGACCTAAACTTGAAGGCTTGAGTCTCACATGAGAATCAGAAAGTACAAAAGAAATTCTCATGACAAAATCACAGAGAAAAAATAATAACATGAAAACCAAAACAACATCTCCCCACCAAATACCTATAGTCCTTTAGAGGAGTACAGTGAGAACTCCCTAGAGATAATGCAGGACATGGAATTCAAAAGAACAATTAAAACATGATAAAAGAATTCAGTGAATTTAAAGAACACACAAACAAAGAAATCAAAGAGCTGAAGGAAGATAGGGATAAACTTCTGAATGAATTCAGAAAAGAGTTAGAAATATTGAAGACTACTCAGGCTGAAATGAAGGAGGAAGTGAAACACTCAGTAAGCCAACTCGAAATGACAGGCGAAAGCCTCACCAATAGGATGAATGAAAAGGAAAACAGAATATCAAGACTG
>NW_008357958.1:2803626-2816235 GCF_000622305.1 Nannospalax galili | reverse complement strand
TATCATCTTTTACATATCTATGTGTGTGATATATGTGTTTTCATGTGTATGAGCACCCATATGTGTGCAGGTGTACATACATGTGTGAACCTGTGTGTGGAGGCCTGAGGTTGAGGTCAGATGTGTTCTATTCTTTTCCACCTTGTATATTGAGGCAGGGTCTCTTGATGAACTCACCATTTTGATTAGTCTGGCTAGCCAGCTTGCTGTGGGGAAATCCCTGTCACAGGGATTATAGGCAGGCCACCACACCCACTTGGTTTTTATGTGGGTTTTAGGGTTCTAAACTCTGGTTTGCCCTTGAGATCCTCCTGTCTTTGCCTCCACAATGTTAGGATTGCAGGTATGTGTTACTTTGACCTGATTTTTATGTGGTTGCTCAGGATCCAAACTCAAGTCCTTATGCTTGTGGAACAAGTACTTTATCATCTGAGCCATCTCTCCAACCTCTAACGTTTTCTTATACGGTAAAACACACCATATAATCCAAAAGTCATAACCCAAGATGTTTATCTTAAAGAAGTGAAAAATTAATGTTAAAAACCTGGCATACAAATATTCATAACATCTTTATTTGTAATAGTAAAAATCCTGGAAATAACCAAAACATTCTTCAACAAGTGAATGCATAACTAAATTGTATATATCTAAATAAGTGAATATTGTTCAGATGGAAAAAAAAAAGGAATACACACAACTTGGATGCATGTCAAGGGAATTAGGCACTAAGGAAAAAGCCAGTCTCAAAAGTTATCTTTGGAGTGATCCTGTTCACATGTTCTTGATGTGCCACAATTATAGTGATAGAAAGCAGATTTGTGGTTTCTGGAGGTTAGAACTGGAAAAGAGAAGGGAGTTTCTTTGAAGTAATGGAACAATTCTGCATGCTACTTGTGGCTACAAGTTATAGGACTCTAAGCATGTGGTTAGTATTTTATAGAACTAAATACCAAAGAAAAACGATAAAAAAAGAGTGTATGTGAAATCCAAGTAAGGTCTGTAATTTATCTAATAATATTGAATCAGTTTCACTATCCTGATATATTATAACCATAGTATGGTTATATAAAATGTTATCCTTAGAGGACTGGGATGAAGAGTTCACAGAAACTCTGCACTATTTTTGAAACCTCTCTGTGAACCTGAAATGCATTCAAAATAAAAGGTAATGTTTCCATTAGCCAGAATGAAAAGACTTCAAATAGAGAAGAATTCAGAGGAGAAGATGAGCTTTGTTTGGGACATTCTGAATTTGAGGTGTCTCTTATACATACATATGTACAAGTCTGGGGTTTGGGAATCTGGACACAACATAGTTGGGAGATGACATTTAAAGCCACAAGGCTGGATAAAGTCATCAAAGCCAGAAATGTAGATCAAAGAGAAAAGAGCAAAGGACTGAGCCCTGGACACTCCACAGGAGCCTTTACAGGAGCAGAGTGGAAAACCGGAAGACTTTGTTTATGTTGTTCTGTTGGCTCTGCTTCCTGTTGCTTCTCCTGGTGCCTGCGTGCCTGCGTGCGTGCGTGTGTGTAACAAAGCTCTAGTCCAACAAGTAGACAGATTTACCAGTGATTTGAACTTCTCTTGGTTTGTTGTGGATTTCTCTTTCCTCTGTACCTCATCATTTCAGCGACGTTTTACAGAATTTTAATAGGAATGCCCCTATTGGATTGTTCGGCGATCCTAATCTCTTTTTTTTTTTTTTTTTTTTTTAAATCAATCCCTGCGGCTACTAGGGATCATACCTAGTATTTTCAATGTTTTGGGATAATCAACATTAGTTCCATTAAAAGAGGATGGGACCACTATTGTGAGACCATTCCCCCCGCCTAAAGAGACAAGAAAGAAAAAATTTAATTCACATTCAGGAAAATTTATTCATTTTTAAAAAATTTATAAAATTATTGTTCATTTATGATCAATTATCTTTTGCAGTTATGTTTTCCTTTAACCAAAGACCCTGTCTTCTTTGTTACTGTAATTCATTCATTCATTCATTCATTCATTCATTCATTCATTCACTAATTGCAACTAGTGACCAAGTTTTGCATAAACTTGGTTTTCTCCTATTTTGTCTTTTTTTTGGTCATGCACCTCATTAGCTGATTTTCCCTTCAATGCTATAATTTCTTTATAAATTTAGGGATGCAGAACTCCTTACTTTATGAGAAGTCTATAATATCTAATACATATGTTGGGACCAGGAAGGAATAAAAATCACCAGTTGAGCCAGGCGTGGTGGCGCATGCCTTTAATCCCAGCACTCGGGAGGCAGAGGCAGGCAGATCTCTGTGAGTTCAAGGCCAGCCTGGTCTACAATGTGATTTCCAGGCCAGCTGGGGCTACAGGGAGACCCTGTCTCAAAAAGACACCCCCCCCCCGAAAAATCACCAGTTGAAGAATCCATCTCAAGAAGTTAGAAAAGAAAAGCAAATTAAAGACACAGAAAGAAAGAAAAAGAAAAAGAAAGCCAAAAGTGGAAATTAATGTAATAGAGAAAAACATGTAGTAGAAAGGAACAACATAAACAAAAGTAGGTTTTGTGCTAGAAATACCAAGACAAAAGAGAAAAGTTAAAAGACACAAATATGAGGAATTGAAAATGGGACATCACTTTATATATAATGGATTTAAGCATATATGAAGACATTAAAATTTTTTACAGTAAATTAAAACAAAGTAATTCAATTCTTAGGAAAATACAATTTATCAAAATGAGCATCATTTTATCTTCCTTCCTCCTTCCTTCCTTCTTCTTTCCTTCCTTCCTTCCTTCCTTCCTTCCTCCCCCCCTCCTTCGTCCTTCCTTCCTTCTTTCCTTCCTTCCTTCCTTCCTTCCTTCCTTCCTTCCTTCCTTCCTTCCTTCCTTCCTTCCTTCCTTCCTTCCTTCCTTCCTTCCTTCCTTCCTTCCTTCCTTCCTTCCTTCCTTCCTTCCTTCCTTCCTTCCTTCCTTCCTTCCTTCCTTCCTTCCTTCCTTCCTTCCTTCCTTCCTTCCTTCCTTCCTTCCTTCCTTCCTTCCTTCCTTCCTTCCTTCCTTCCTTCCTTCCTTCCTTCCTTCCTTCCTTCCTTCCTTCCTTCCTTCCTTCCTTCCTTCCTTCCTTCCTTCCTTCCTTCCTTCCTTCCTTCCTTCCTCCTCCCCCCCTCCCTCCCTCCCTCCTTCCTTCCTCCTTCCTTCCTTCCTTTCTCTCTCCCTACCTCCCTTCCTCCTTCCTTCCTTCCTCCTCCCTCCCTCCCTCCTTCCTTCTTCCTTCCTCCTTTCTTCCTCCTCCCTCCCTCCTTCCTTCCTTCCTTTTCTTTCTCTCACTCTCTTACTCTCTTTCTTTTTTAAATGGGGCTTTTTGCTACTCTAACATTCCCCCCGCTGAAGAGGTAACCCTAAAATCTTTTAGGGATTAGATAAGAGCTTCCAAATACTTTTGACACTTTTGGCCTTTGGAACAGAGTATGTTCCTAAGAGGCCCAAGGACATTTTGACTTGTAGCCAAGAAACTGGCTACATTTCTTTGTGGTCTTTTTACCCTAACTGCCTAGCCAATTCCTACCTCCTATTCTTATCACACCATCCTCTGAAGGGGTTACCCAAATTGCTGATAGGGAATCAGTCGCAGACCACTCTGGCTTCTTCCATGCTGAACAGGGACGCAGGGTGAGGCAATTGGGGTACGCCTTCAGTGGGCTTATCTAAAAGACCCAAATTGCATAACTCTCATCTGTAGGGAGAAAAGAAAGGCCTTGACCGATGAATAGGGGATGTGAAGCAGAAGTAAAGGCAAGAGTAATTAGCATTACAAACTCTAGACAGAATCAGAAAAAAGTCAAAACAGGGCAGATTTCAAATGTTCATATCAGAGTCCATTGGAATTTCTTGACAAGCGCTTCCAAAAGCATCCCTCTATTGGGTTCCTCATCATTTTTCTTTTGTCTGTTGAAGCTGGACTTGAGAGTGATGGATTTAGGATTTGGTTTCAGGTATTTTGATAGCTGTTAGAGTGGTTAGAATCAGTGTCAGTTCCTCTCAAAGGCTTCACCACGTGGAGGCAGGATCCGGGCCTCTCAGGCAGTCCCTTGCTTCTCAGCCCCTACCCCAGAGAGAGGCCAGAACCTGGCACCCTCTGGCGGTCTGCTGAGATCACAGCCACACTGATGGAGGTTGGAACCCACGCTCTTAGGTTGTCTTCTAGGATCTCTGGCATCTAGTTTTTGTATAAACAGAATAGAAAACATGAGCAATCCTTTTCTAAGTCACTTATTCATACTCTTCGCCTATATTTCTATTGGGATGTTTTTCTTTAAAAATTTGTGGAAAAAGTTCACATATTAAATAATATATTAACCCTTTGTTACATATATTATAAATATTTATACCAGTGTTTTTACTTTTTCCTTTTATTCATAGAATGTAGAACTTTAGATTTTTATCATATAGTTAAATTCAGTGAACTTTTTTGTTGCTCTTTGAGCAGGGTCTCACTATGTAGCTCAAGGTAGCCTTGAACTCGTGATTCTCTACCTGTCTTGGAGGACTGAGATTACAGTGGTGTTTCACCACATCTGGCTGACTTCACTTCATTGAACTGTTTCTTTGCAACTTAATTTTTATTCTTAGTTTGGTGGAAAGGAAGACAGGAGTTCATAAGAGTCTCACTGTGTAGCCTACATTATAGGCCTCCAACCTGAGACAATCCTCCTACTTCTGCCTCCCAAGGGCTGGCTTGCAGGTGATCACCACATTCAGCATTTTAGCTTATTCCTAATGTAGTTTTGTGTGGTTTATGATGATGCATGTGCTCAAAAATACTTAAAATGCCTAGAACTTAATTTGATATGTAAATAGCCACTTTTTAACATTATTTAAAATAGAGACACTTATACATCCATGTTTGTTCCTGCTCTTTTCACAATAGCTAAGAGATGGAAGCAACCTAAGTGTCCCTCAACTGATGAGTGGATAATGAAAATGTGGTTCATTTATATGATGGAATTTTACTCATCAGTAAAGAAAGATGAAATCATGAAATTTGCAGGCAAATGGATGGAACTAGAATCTGTTATACTAACTGAAGTGACACAGACTCAGAAAAACAAACAAACAAAAAAAGACGTATGTTCTCCCTCATATGTGGATCCTAGCACCAAATCCTTAAAAGTGAGTATGTATTCAGACATAACTAGAGGAACCAGGATAATGGAAAGGAAAAAGGGAAGTAAAGGAAAAGAAAGAATATAAAAGAGAAGAACAGTAGGAAACAGGCATTAATAAGGGAGATATGGATAAAAATTGGATTAGTTTAAGGGAGGGGGGAGGGAAGGTTATACAAGGAACCTAGGGGATAAAGGGAAAGAAGGAGCTCAAGAGAGGTGGGACCATAGGAGAAGGGTATTATTAAGGGAGAAATGGAAAAAATGGGGGCACCTTAATTGTGGATGGAGTTTTGTTTTAGGGTAATTTTTTCCCTGGTGTCTCCACCTACTCTGTGGTTTTTTGTTTTTTAATAATTGTTTTAGCTGATGTTCATGAAGAGAGTGAATATTTAGAACTGTCCCACTAATGAAAGTAAATCCTGTCTAAGTGTGCATTTCTTTATAGAGCTGTGTCATACCATACTTTGGTCCCTCTGCTAGAAAAGTAGAATCAAGTTTCAAATAATGTCTTTTAAACTGCATCCTCTAGTGTTATAGATGTGGGACCGTACTGTATCATACCTCTGTGAATGTAAAATATCTTGTACCTGCTTTATGATGTGTAGTAGTGACTGTGTTTTATCAGAGCTGTTTTTAATGATGTTACTCAGAATGTTTTCTTTCCAGATGATGATCAAAAAGCTAATAAAGAAATGGTGCCAGGTACCATAACAGTGTGTGTGTGTGTATATATATATATATAATATATATATATAGTTTTTTTTGTACTGTCTTTCTCAGTCATGCTGAGCTCACTGAGGAGCTGCCATGAGCAAGGCCCACTCTTTTGAGCCGAAGAAACTTATGGACAAAATTTATGATTGAAGTTAAATGGCAGTAGACATGTCCAAGGAATACTGCGGGGCTTTGATCCCTTTATGAATCTGTGACCAGTGAGTGTGTCAAGATGGCAACCAGTGGGCAGCAGAATAACATTGGAATGGGTGATCACAGGCCATTAGGTGCCAGATGGCACTGTCTCAGGGATGTCAACCATCACTAACAGCTTCAAGCTTGCATTCCATCAAGGACTTCTCAGCCTTCAAGTGATGTTACAGTCCAGTCTTCAACTTCTTATGATAATAACTCTCTCCCCTCCAAAATGCCTGTAGAACCTTCTATGCTTTACAGTTCTGCAATCCTATGATAGATCAATAATGCAGACTAGGGTCCCTGGTGCCTACTAGGCAGATGCAGATGCAGACTAGGGTCCCAGCTCTGAAGAAGCTCTAGAAGATAAGCTTCAGCCCCTGTCAATGATTTAATCTTGCTAATCTGTTGAGGAGTGGGGGATGTAGAGCAGAATTTCCCCACATTTTAACAGTCATACCCCGACTGCTTGGAGACTGACCCAAGGACTTACGATGTCCCATATGAATTTTTCAACTAACTCCTAATGACCCATGGCCTCTTTCCCTAAATGGCCAATCTCGTATAATAGCTGAAACTGTTAAATTTGCTACTTAGGAAGATAATGGGATGTCCACTTACATATCCAGACATGAATCTGCACAAATGCATAGAAGATAACACCAAGTAACATCCCACTAATTGTTATAAAACAATTCCCATTTTCTCAGAGGAGATAATTTTGAGAGCCTGCTGTAGGCGTCTCTGCCTCCTGTTGCAGTGTATTTTCTTTAATAAGTTTCTATGCCTCCTAAAAATAAAATACAATACAATATAATTAATGTTTTCCCCCTTGTTTTGTGGTTTTCCTTCATCAAATATTTGTGTATGCTAGTGTCTGTTTCTCTTTTCACTCTCTGTCAGTTCTTTTGTCAGTTCTTATGTTTTTTTTCTTACCTTTCATGTCTTTTAGATGAATCTCAATTCTATCATGCCAAAAAATTCTATGCAGAAAGTGGTTGGTTACACTCATAATCTTTGTGCCACTTTGTACCAGTGGGCATGTCTTGCCAGGCCAGTTGTTGCTGCAGTTTGTAGAATTCATAGCTGGGTAAGACTGTTGATTATTTTTCTCCCCAAGTAGTGTACATAGTACCTTCTAGCACCATGAAAGCTAAATAATAAGGATAAAGATTTCAGATCAGTACCAGTTTAATTTCTCCATGTCTTATGATTTGAGTGTGTGATGTCTTCAGCAATAGGGTCTTATGATCAAGTTCTGGAGCTGGAGAGTAACTTAAGAGCAATGGCAACAGTCTGTAGTGTTTGGGAGGCAGAAGAGTTGGTGGGACCCCACTGACTGATATCTCAAAAAGTGGTAATCTGTACCAGGCATTGGGCTTTTTCTTTGCTAGTCTGTGGAGTCTGGGGGAAGCATTATGTCCCCATCATAAGATAACCCATATATATATGATGTTTTAGGAAGCCTCTACAGATTTTGGCAGGAGGGGTTGATACTGGGTCTACTTGTAGCTCCAGCTGGCCTGAAACTTGCTTTGCAGACCAGGCTGGCCTCAATCTCACAGAGATCCTCCTGCTTATGCCTCTTGAATGCTGGGATTAAAGGTGTGTGCCACCATGCTCTGCACAGATTTTTTTTATCATGTTGGAAATGTATCCTCAGAACACAAATATGACTCATGCTACAAACTCAGGTGTGCAAGAAAAGAAGATGAGGCAAATTTTATTTTAGAGACACAAATATTTATTTAGTCATATTAGAATGAGTCTTAGTATGAATATTACTTCATAATTTTAACTCATCAATTAGTTATAAACAAGTTGCTTGCCCAATCTTAAACTTAATTAACAAGCCTGCTTGAATTGTAAGGTTTCCCGTGTACCTGAAGCAGCATTACCCAGTGGTCTTTTTGGTTTAGTGAGTTAAATTTGATATTAGGTGGGAACAGAATAAGCTGTTGGGTCAACTGGGGCTGTCTCTGGAATTAAAGATGTTAACATCAGGATTTTATCTGTGAACAGCTTCAAGTTCACAATTTGATAGTCCTTATGATAGTGTATTTTGGACAAAGGTAGTTCTTTGCAGTAAAAAAAAAAAAGAGTATTGTTCCCATTCTTTCTTTTTAGAATATTGTTGGTTTGTGCTTTAAAAATAGCATACAAAGTAACAGTTTCATTGTGGTACTTTCATGTGTAGTTTTTTTTTGGTTAGTCCCCTCTTTCTTTCATTCTCTGTCCCTTTCCCTGTCCGTCCCCATCTGTATCCTTCCATCCCCTCTGGTCACCTCTTCACTTTCATGTCACAGTGTTCTATTTCCTACCTCCCCACTTTCTTAATTCACTCCCCCACCTCCTGGTCTCCTTTTTATAGTTTCTTGACCCATACCTCACTCATACCTACATATATATGCAGATATAACAATTAAAAGGATCCACATATGAAAGAGACATGTGGTATTTGTCCTTCTGAATCTGGTTATCTCACATTCAAGATCACCCATTTTCCTGCAAATCTCATTTCACACCCATGTAAGAAGAGGGCTATGGATTCCTCCCCATCCAGCTATGGATGGTTGTTAGCTGCCATATGGGTGCTGGGAATTGAACCCCAGTCCTCTACAAAAGCAGCTAGTGCTCTTAACTGCTGAGCCATCTCTCCAGCCCCTCTCCTCTGTTTTTTTTTTTATTGGGTTTACATTGTACCAAGTCATGAGGACCACCCCGTCCATTCTCCATTTCTCCTTCCTAATTGTGGCTGAAGCAGTCAGTGGTGAGGATAGCTGTGAGACGCTGATGGGAAGAGTAGCAAAGATGGCAGCATCTATTCTCTTTTGTCTCACAGATTGTCTAGTAGTGTTGTAAGAAGCACAGCTGTTTATAGAAATGGCCTTCCCTCTCTTCCCTGGACAGCTGGTCCCTCACTATCACTTTCACAACTCACTAGCTGTGAAGTGAGTGAAAAGTATGTCCTGGGATGTGTAGGGGTAGGAACAAGGAACCAGGAGGCAGTGGGGAACAGGAATTATGAAAGCAAAAAGGGTGAAAGGAGGGAAAGTTCTAGTAGCCAGTAGAAAGGAGTAGGTCTGGTCAGCATGGGCTAGCTGGTTTAACAGAAAATTTTGCTTTAGGGTGCCCTGTTTTTCAATTGGAAATCAGGAAAAAGGAGGCAGGCAATATAACCCAAAGAATTCTCAATATTTTTGAAAAAAAATAGGCTGTAAATATTCTGAATATTTCAAGTATATTCTACAATATATACAGTTATATATACATATAATATATAATTTGTATTTGGATCCCTCATTAGGTATGAGCCATTATATGTATGTCTTTATATCACTATCTATCTGTCTACCTATCATCTATCTATCTATCTATCTATCTATCTATCTATCTATCTATCTATCTATCTATCTATCTATCTATCTATCTATCTATCTATCTATCTATCTATCTATCTATCTATCTATCTATCTATCTATCTATCTATCTATCTATCTATCTATCTATCTATCTATCTATCTATCTATCTATCTATCTATCTATCTATCTATCTATCTATCTATCTATCTATCTATCTATCTATCTATCTATCTATCTATCTATCTATCTATCTATCTATCTATCTATCTATCTATCTATCTATCTATCTATCTATCTATCTATCGTCTATCTATCATCTATCATCGATCCATCCATCTATCCATCCATCCATCCATCCATCCATCCACCCACCCATAGCTTTTATATAAAGAGCAGAAAACAGGGTAGTTAAAAATCTAAAAACCAGGGGTGGTGGTGCACACCTTTAATCTCAGCAATCAGGAGGCAAAGACAGAAGGATTTTTGTGAGATCAAGGCCAGCTTGGTTTACATAGTGAACTCCAGGCCAGCTGGGGCTACAGGGAGATCCTGTCTTTAAAAAAATAAAATAAAGCTAAATGCAAAGAACAGGTTTTGGCACATATAGTTGATTTTATTATAACATCTTGGGAGAACAGAGGCAAATGGTTTATTTTGCCTGAGTGCCTAAGCAACAGTGCTTTGATTTCTTCCAGAAGAAAAGCCTGCTGCGAATTTCCCATTCCTCAGAGAATGCAGCAGGCAACATGGCCAGCTCTTGGTAGCCATAATCAGCGCTGCAGTGTGCTTTCTGCATGCATAACACACGTTGCCATTTATTTCTAAAGCTGCTGTTTGTGTTGTTATTTTTCTTCCCCTTCTGATTCAGTCTGAGTCAAATACAGGGAGCACATTCTCATTGTGATGGGGTGCACTGCAGAGACAGCCGACTTTCTTGTTCTGCACCATTAAATTCTTGCTTGTGTCTTTCAATCAGAAATGGTTTGGAAAGCCACAGCACAGGAAAAAAAAAAAAAAAAGGAGTCTGAGAATTCTCCCTGGGAGGATTCAAACTAGGAAAAATGGGATTAATGAAAAGGTTTTGTTTTGTTTTGTTTTCTAGGGAAAAAATAGACTAATATGCTTCATGAGCAGCTAAATCTCTCTGTCATGGTTCTTAAGCAACCAAGGAGCAGTTCAACAATGGCTTTGTCTCCTGATGAAGGATTCCATCTGAGTAGGCTTCCAGGCAGGCAGTGAGGGTTGGTGGGAAAACAGTATTACCATATTTCAAATGTTCTTAGTAATTCTATCCCCCAAATCCATTTGTTTATTATCCTTAGGCAAGGACTTGTAGGATGCCATCTCGGTCACACTGAAGGGATATGTTTTTCCAGAATGTAGGAGGCTTCTGTTCATTAAGAGCCCGTTAATGCTGAGCATAACTTGAAAAATTTAATTTGAACAAAAGTGGTCCTGTACTCAATGAGAATTACTGCCAAGGAGATAGGACGAGGGCAATCTGCCTCATGGGTATTAGGATCCGGAATAGAATGAACTGTGGTACATTTTTCTCCTTTCCTTCTTTTGGACCTTAACTATAACTATTTCAAATACAAGTATGGTACATTTAGAAAAAAAACAATGAATCAAAAGCTCTCTCTTTGACATCTCTTTTGCCTCAAAACATTCAATTTACCTAAAATAATAATTCCACTCACAAGGGACAAGACCCATAACATCAGTAAAATGATAGAAAAATGCAATTTGGTGCATTAGTGGCAAGCAGTTGGAACCAAATGTATTAGTGGTTTAGAAATCATTCTTTATGCATTTATACATATGCTTTATATTAAGAAGAAATGCATAAAATAGAGGTGCATGGGAATAACATATCTTTTTATTGTGGCAAAGCATTATACTTGAGTGCCCTTCTATATATATGTATATATTATATATATACACTCAAGTATATATATATGAGTATATATAATATATGATATTTATACATATTATATATATGTAGCATATTTGCCCTGTGTAACTGTGAAGCCTGCAGTAAAATCCATTTTCAGTACTTCTGGATTCAGTTCACACAGCCTTCTTGTAGGCTCCAAAGAGGGTCAAGCTGTTCTAAAATAGTTATTATGATCCATTACACTCTGTTCTGTGTAGCTTTTGTTCTCAGTGGCATGTGATAGTGTAATTGTGAAAGAAAATTTAAAGTGTATACTGTCCTTATCCATGGTGGGTTTATACTTTCCCTTCTTTAAAACATCCTTGGATATGTCACTCAGATTATAAAGGCAATATTTCAAAAAAAGATAAATTAAATTAGTATTTCTTTTCTTTTATATTGAAAGAAGTAGCCTTAGGGGCTAGAGAGATGGCTTGGGGGTTAAGAGCACTGACTGCTCTTCAGGGAACCTGGGTTAAGCTTCCAGCATCCACACGATGGCTAACAATCGTCTATAACTCCAGTTCCAGAGGATCAAACACCCTCTTCTGGCCTCCATGGACATTGCATGCACATGGTATACTTACATATATGCAGATAAAACACTCATATACATAATAAATAAATCAATAATTAAAAAAAGAAGTACCTTAGAAGAAAAATGCCTCTTGAGATACTGGCTTGGTGTACATGGGGAAAATAGAAAATTCAAGCAGATAATTTAAGGCCTACAGAGTTATTGCAAATATCCATGTCCCTAGAGAAAAAGCATTTTTGCTTAAATATACATTAAAAAATATTTAAAAATTTGGTGTAGTGGTTCACATCTGTGATCTTGGCATTTAGGAGGCAGAGGCAGAAGGATCCTATAAATTCGAAGCCAGCCTGGGTTACGGAGTGAGACCTTGCCTCAAAATATCCTCCCAAAATTATTTCAAATTTTTATTTTGTGTGTGTATGTACATGTTCATGTATACATGACAGTGTACATGTATATGTGGGTGTGCAAGCATGCATGTGTATGTATGCCTAGGGAGGTTGTCCTAGTTTGTTTTCATTGCTATGACAAAACACTCTGACCACTACCAACTTGGGGAGGAAAGGGTTTATTCAGCTTACATCTCCCAGGTCGTAATTCATCAGGAGCCCAAGGTAGGAACTCAGGGCAGGAACTTGGAGGCAGGACCTGGAGCACAGGCCATGGAGGAACGCTGTTTACTGGCTTGCTCCCCTGGCCCCTGCTCAGCCTGCTTTCT
>NW_008357958.1:2785595-2803244 GCF_000622305.1 Nannospalax galili | reverse complement strand
AAAATAAAAAATTAAAAGTCTTAACTGTGGGCTCCTATAAAATTCAAAACAAGTACTGTCTTATTTCAAAGGGAAGAATCAGGCACACCTAAGCAAAACCAAAGTCCAGAAAAATAGCTCAAGGCTGGACATCTGGGATTCACTCACAATCTTCTGGCTCCAAAGGGTACTGGCAGCTCCATCGCTCTGAGTCTGCAGTCCACAGGACACTCAGCTCATCTCACAGACCCAGGCCAGCTCCATTTCACACCTGCTGCCATCCTTGGTGGTCGTCCCATGGTCCTGGCATCTCCAAAAAGCTGGGGTCTCTAATGAAACGGAGGCTATACCTTCACCAATGGCCTCTTCTTGCCTCTTGGGGTGCCAAGCCTCAGCTGCTCTCTACGACCCCTTCATGCTTTCAACACCGAAACCATGCAGGAGATTCTTACGAATTACCAAGTCCTGCTTCCAGCTTGAAATAGAGGTGCGGGTCCCCTCTGTGTGCTGACCCTGAGAAAATACCTCCCAGAAGACTCCAACACAGTGATGCTGGTCTCTTGTTACTTACAGCTGATTTTTTTCAGCCCCAGCTAACCAGCATCAATTGTCCCAGTAAAGCAAAGGTTTTACTTCAGGTTCTGGTCTCTTCTTAATCACAGCTGATTCTTCAGCCCCAGCTGACCAGAACCCACAGATTCTTAATCTAAAAATCTCACACGAACATCCCTGATAGTCTCTGCTTCCCTTTGAAGCTGCACAAGGCAGGACTCCATCGTCTACAACTCTTTCAGCATAACTGTTACAAGCTCCACTGCAACAAACTCTGAGCACGCAATGGCTTTTTCAGGCCAAAGTTCCAAACACTTCCACAGTCCTCCCCAAAACACCAAGGTCAGGTCTGTCACAGCAATATCCTACTCTCTGGTACCAATTTCTGTCCTAGTTTGTTTCTTCATTGCTATGAGAAAACACTCTGACCACTACCAACTTGGGGAGGAAAGGGTTTATTCAGCTTACATCTCCCAGGTCTTAGTTCATCAGGGAGCCCAAGGTAGGAACTCAGGGCAGGAATCTGGAAGCAGGAGCTGGAGCACAGGCCATGGAGGTGGGCCCTCCCACATCACTCATCAAGAAGATGCCCTTCAGACATGGCCACAAGCCAGTCCAATAGAGGCAATTCCCCAGCTGAGGCTCTCTCAACCCAGGTGTGTCAAGTTGACACTAAAGCTATCCAGCACAGAGGTCAATGTCAGATGTCTTCTTTGATTACAGATAAACATTTACTTTGAGAATGAGAGAAACAATGAAAAGAAAAAATACTTTTCATATCCAAAAATCTTACCAATTAATAATAAAATAAAACACAAAGCAGGGCTTAGGATGTAAGTGGGTTGGTAGAGTGCTTGCCTAGCATGCAACAAGCCCTTGATTCAATCCCTAGCACCACATAAACTAGAGTAGTGGCACATGCCTGTAATTTTAGCACTCAGGAGGTGGAGGCAAGAGGATCAGAAATTTAAGGTATTTTTCTGTTGTTCAGTGAGTTTGAGGCCAGCCTGCGCTACATGAAACCTTGTCTCAAGAAACAAAGGGCGGAAGATATGGCTTAGTCAGTAAAGTGCTTCCCATGCAAGTATGAGGGCCTGAGATCTGATCCCCAGCACCCACATAAAACCCAGGAATGGTAACTAGCTTGTTTGTAACTCCAGCTTTGGGATGGAGTGGGCCTGAAGCAGGTGGGATCCTGGATCTCTCTGGATAATCAGGTTAGCCAAGTAAGTGAGCTAAGGTCTAGTGAGAGATCCTGTCTCAAATGATAAAGTAGAGAGTGACAGAGATAGACACCTGAATTTGACCTCCACATGCATGTGCAAACATATACATATGCTTATGTGTACACACACACGAATATGTAATACAACACATAAATGAATATGTGCATACAACACATACATGAATATTCATATACAACATAGAGGCGCACACGCACACCCCAAAACAAAAGAGCACATCAAAGTGAATCTGGTTTTGTTTAGGCAAGAATGACAGCAAATATGCCCCTTTCTATTGGTATTCTTGCTGGTTTTCAATCATGTCCAAAGATGCATTATGTAACTCCCAAGAGATATTTTGGATAGAAGAAATAAAGATCTAAGGAGCATAAAGGACTTGTTCAGGATCATGAAGGCACTTAGTACAGAGCTAAGGTTGACCTTTCTTTTGGGTCACCATAGCTCCTCATTCTCACCACCAGACACCTGGCTTGCTGTCAAGCCTTCCCAGGAGCCTCTAGTCTCTCCTCTTATACTTACCTACTTACAAAAATAAGATTAACTTTGCACTCTTTGCATCTGGCTTCTGTGGCTTCATTGCCAATGAAATCAAGCCTTCTTTATAGGTTCATTTCAGGCTCCTTGCAACTTGATGTCTTCTTAATATTGTTTGTTAATTCAAAGTCCCTGCCTGTGCCAGACTCCTTGGTTTTTACAGTGATCCTTAAAGCACCTCTAAGCCTTTCCTTATGCTGCTTTCTCTTTGTTCTGGATAGCTTCAGTTATCATCTTGACACACCTTGGAAAAGAGAACCTCAGTTGGGGAATTTCCTCTATTGAATTAGCCTGTAGGCGTGTCTGTGTGACATTTTCTTGCTTGTTAAGTGATGTGGGAGAGCCCAGCCCATTTTGGGTGATGCCACACCTGGGCAGGTAGTCCTGGATTATTTAAGGAAGCAGGCTGAGTAGAGGCCAGAGAAGTGAGCTGGTAAGCAATGTTGCTCCATAGTTTGTGTCTCCACATGGTTCCTGCCTCCAGGTTGTTGCCCTGCCTTGAGTTCCTGCGTTGACTTCCCTTAGTAATGAACTGTCAGTTGGAAGAGTAAGATGAAATAAACCCTTTACTCACCAAGTTGCTTTTAGTTATGTTTCCCACAGCAACACAAAAGTAACCAGAACAGAAATTGGTACCAAAAAGTGGGTTATTGCTGTGAAGGATTTGACCACTTTGATTTTGGGAAGATTGTGGAAGCGTTTGAAACTCTGGGCTAGAAAAGCCATAGAGTGATCAGGGCTTAACAAGTTGTTGTTGTGGAGCTTGGAATAGTTGTGCTGAGAGAAATGCGGATAATGGAGGTCTGGCTTGTGAAGCTTCAGGGAGAAGTTTGAAAGTCCCACGAAGATTCCATCTGGGCCATTTGTATGATATTTTGAATTGAGAATCTGTGATTTCTGATCAGCTGGGGCTAAAGAATAAGCTATGATTAACAACAGACCAGCACAAAGAGAAACCTTTGCTTTTCTGGGCCAATCAATGCTGGTTAGCTGGGGCTGAAGAATCAGCTGTGATTAGGAAGAGACCAGCATCACTGAGATAAAATCTTTTGGGAAGTATTTCCTTAGGATTACCACACAGAAGTGGTTCACACTGGCCAAGGCTGAATCTCAAACTGTAGCTGGACTTGGAAATATGTAAGAGTCTCCCATGTAGTATTGGTTTTGAAAGTATGAATGGGTGGTAGAGAGCAGCTGAAGCTTGGCGCCTTTTGGCAGGGCTAGAGTCCCTGTAGAGAAGCCAGGAGGCCATTGATGAGGGTGCAGCTCAGTTGCAGTGGAGACCCCAGCATATTGGAGATGCCAGGACTGTGAGGTGACCACCAAGGACAGGGGCATGTATGGAGTGGAGCCTGCCTGAGCCTATGAGACAAGCTGTGTGTGCGGTGAATGACAGAACCAGAGAAGTGGAGCTGTTCAAGCCCTTGGGAGCACAGAAGATCATGAGTGAACCCCAGATGTCAGGCACTGAGCTACCCTGATGGTCTTCGGTTTTTCTTTGGTGTGCCCTGGTTTTTCCCTCTTGAAATAAGTCATTATTTAACTTGTTTTTGATTTTACAGGAGTCCAAAGTTAAGAGATTGGATTATTTTAAAGAGACATTGAGTTTTTAAAGTATTGGAATTTTAAAAGACTGTGGGACTTTTAAAGTTGTACTATTTTTCATATTGTGATATTAATATTAACATGAGATTGGGGGGACAAGAAATGGAAAGATTATGGTTTAATTGTGATGTGTATATGTGTCAAACTGACAAGGGGTAAATTGTGCTACATAGCTTCCATTGTCAATTTGACAGGCCTGGGAAGAGGGAACTTCAGTTGGAGAATTTCTTCTATTGGACTGGTCTGTGGGCATGTCAGTGAGGCATTTTCTTAACTGTTGAGTGATATGGGAGGGTCCAGCCTACTGTAGGCAGTGCCGTCCCTGGGCAGGTGGGTCTGAGTTGTGTAAGAAAGAAGGTTGAGCACAGGCAGGAGAAGCATGCTGGTAAACAGTGTACCTTTGTGGTCTGTGCTTCAGTTCCTGCCTCCAGATTCCTGCCCTGCCTTGAGTTCCTGCAGTGAAGGTCTATCAGTTGGAAGGGTAAGATGAAATAAACCTTTCCTCTCCAAGTAACTTTTGGTGATGGTGTTTATCATAGCAACAGAAAAGTAACCAGAATGTTCTTCAAATGCCACATTTTCTTCAAATCTATCTTTCAAGGCTCCTACCAAGACTTTTGAATCCTATTCTGACATTGCTAATTTGTGGTCACTACTTTTGACTTTTGAGGATTATAATTCTCTTTTCTGTATCATATTTTGGCTTTAAGATACCCAATAATATGGGTAGGAATGGTTACGTGTATAATGCATCATCTCCAGTGTCAAGACTGGTGGGACATGGGCTGTGGCTTATTTTGCTTGAAATGGTGGCACAGCACTGCTGTGTGGATACCAGCTCTTTTGTGGATGAATTAAATTGGAGTGAAGAAAAGTCATAGCCCTGCTTGTGGTTACCACACAAGGTTGACTGTGGTGTTTATCATGTGACTGATGGTTACTCAAGCTCACTCTTCTGCATTTTCAATTCCCAGTATAAAAGGCATATTTTCTTTAAAAATTAATTTAAAAAATGAACACACACAATAATGGACTTCATGTCTTTGTCATACATGTATATCACTGTAGTTTGCTTGGATTCACTCCCATTACCTTCCACCTTCCTCTCTGATCACTTTCGTCCCACAGATAGTGCCACTTTTCTAAGCAGAGAATTAAAAATCTTACCTGGTAACAATACCATCAATTCAGTCATTGAATAACTCCAATTGAATATAAAGAGCGACCAATAAGGGCCTGAAGAGATGGCTCAGCGGTTGAGAGCACTGGCTGCTTCAGCTCTCAGCACCCACATGGTGGCTCACAACCATCTGTAACTCCAGTTCCAGAGGATCCAACACCCTCTTCTGACCTCCACAGGGACTGCACAACACAGGTGACTTACATGCAGCTAATATACTCATACACATAAAATAAAAATAATAAAATATTAAAAGCAGAGGCCAATAATTATAATTTAATTGTATGTAATTATTTCTACAACTTAATTTTTTATTTTAGTTTTTTCTATACATTCTCAATAAATATATTTAAATTTCATATAGTAAATACAATTCCTGTTCAGATATTAATAATAATAAGCACATAAAACCCATATTTGTTTCTAGAGAAGAAATATCCATGCCTTGCTCATAACCTAAAATAATTTCAGGAGTCCATGCCATATTTATATATATACATATACGTATATATATAATTTGAATTTAAAAAGGAGATACAGTTACAGTGTTTCTTGAAATTAAAAAGTCACAGCTTTGATTGGCTATTTGTCTTGACAATGAGAAATAGCTTTGCTAATTAGGCTTCTATGATAGCTATTTTCAGTGTTAATGCATTGTTATATTATTATTTTATTTTTTATTGTTTTACTAACAAAAATGTTTATTGCTATAGACAGAAATGGGTTGGATAGCATTAATAGGATTGCATTAAATCATTAAATCGTTAAAAAGAATGTTAAATATTTGTGAGAAGGAAAGGGATTTTGGAGTTAGTCCAAAAATGATTAGGCACAGGACTGGGAATAACACAAGCTTCATAAAGTAACTTTTCATGTAACTTGTGGCAAAGCAGGCAGACTCACCTTGGTGCTGGCCC
Organism: Nannospalax galili; assembly: GCF_000622305.1. Taxonomy (NCBI): domain Eukaryota; kingdom Metazoa; phylum Chordata; class Mammalia; order Rodentia; family Spalacidae; genus Nannospalax; species Nannospalax galili. Next base: position 2,797,233 of record NW_008357958.1, on the reverse strand, counting down.
GGGAAGAGATTAAAATTCAAAGCTGTACAAGTACAATTTCTATGGAACAGGTGTTGTTTTCACAGCATTGTAAAATTAAAAAAAATTTAAATCAGGAACTATCTGTGTACTGGTTAGGGCCTGGAATTAGATCATTTTTTAAAATACTATTTTTATTGATTCTTTGGCAATTTCATACAATGTATTTTGATCATATTAACCCCCCTCTCTCCTCTCAGATCCTCTCACATCTCTACTTTTCTTGTGTCCACTTTTTTTTCCTTGAAGTTTCCATAATTTTTACTTAGTTCATCAGTTCAGCATTTTCCTCCACCAGATATAAGTTCAGGCTTATTAGAGGGCTAGTCTTTCTTTTTAATTTACCACCAAGTTACTGACTTACTACAAATGCTGTTAGGAGCCTGAGTTACCCATCCTTTGTCCCCCACACCCCGCAACAGCAAAGCTGCTACAGCTCATGGACAACCTACTTCTAGAAGGATTTCCCCATGTGACAAGTTGGGAGTGGAGTGGGGATGGGAAGAGCATTAGACATAGATACCTCACTCACTGCTCTGTCCAAGCTCCAGTGGTGTCCTAGTTTGTTTCTTCATTGCTGTGACAAAATACTCTGACCACTACCAACTTGGGGAGGAAAGGTTTTATTTAGCGTACATCTCCCAGGTCTCAGTTCATCAGGCAGCCCCAGGTAGGAACTCAGGGAAGGAACCTGGAAGCAGGAGCTGGAGCACAGGCCATGGAGGAATGCTGCTTACTGGCTTGCTCCCTTGGCCCCTGCTCAGCCTGCTTTCTTATGCAACCCAGGCCCACCTGCCCAGGGATGGCACCACCCACAGTGGGCTGAGCCCTCCCACATCACTCATCAAGAAGATGCCCCTCAGACATGGCCACAGGCCAGTCCAATAGAGGCAATTCCCCAACTGAGGCTCCCTCAACCCAGGTGTGTCAAGTTGACACTAAAGCTATCCAGCACAAGTGGTTTGTCATAACTAAGGACTTCACAGTTTGCTACATGCTTAGTGGCTGGTTTCTATGGTCCTATGATCTGGATGATTTTTCCCTGCTTACTGTATCTCTTTATGGAGATGATGGATGGATTTTCTGACTACCAAATTAGAAATCTTCATTTTTGGTGTTTTAAGTAGCAAAAGTATAAGTTACAAAATGGAAAATTGCTATACATGATGCTAGAATTTGTTTTTATTGATTTTTTTTGTGTATTTCACACAGAACATCTCAAACAATCTTAATCATCTTTATACCCCCATCTCCTCTGGCACCCTCCCATACCCCCCACATAAGGGAGTTCTTATACTCTGTCATCCTTGTTACTGTCCACTGTGTTGTCAATGCCCCTAGATGTTCTCCAGTGCAAGTCCATCTGCTGAGTCTAGTCAGCCTATCTAGAGTCCCTTGTTTTAGGAAGATCATTGTTTAAAAACTTCAAGTTTCAGATTTAGTTTAATTCATCAGCCAAGTCATATTATTAATACTGAATATAATTAACACTATTTTTAGTTTTCCCAACTTATTTTGAGTATATTAAAGCACATGCCTCAAAGTTAAAGATTGAGGCATGATTGTCATCTGATCAATCTTGAGTCTCTTAAATATATTGCCCTGAAATTGAGTAATTGACACCTTCACAGTCCAGCACAATGCAAGGTTTTTCCATTTCTTTGCTTTCAATAAAATTGAGGAAAATTCAATTGAGTTATCAGGTGATGGTTCACAAAAATATTTGAAGATATTCCACTATGTGGTTTAGGCATGTAAAATGGGAGAAATCCAAAGAGCTGAATGATACTTCTGTAGCCAATTTTGCTTTAATTCCACCTATTTTTATTTTTTGTGACAGGGTCTCACTATGTAGCCCTGGCCGACCTGGAACATGCTACTTAGACTAGGCTGATCTGGAACTCACAGAGATCTGCCTGCCTCTGCCCTCTGACTGGTATTAAAGGCATATGATAGCATACTTGGTCTTCTATCTATTTTAAAATTTGAACAAAGATTCTTAGTGCTTACTAAAACTCATTAGAATTGATACTTGATTCAGTCTCATCATAGAAATAAATAATATTCATCCACCAAAACATGAATGAAATTAAAAATCTTTATCCATCACATTAAAGAAATGATTTCTAATTTTTATGCTTAAATTTGAAAATTTATGCATATTGCTTTGAGGCACTGTGTATTGATAATTACAGCAATAATTAAATCCAGAAAGAAAAAAATATCTTCAGGAGTCTATGAGTCCATGAATATTTATACTTGTATTTTGTTACAGAAAAGACTGAAAGACAGTTAAAATATATTTTTAAACATAAAATACTTTTTAAAAGATTTATTTTTATTATTTTTAATTATGTATATTCATGTGTCTGTGTGTGGGTATATAAATGTGAATGTAGTTGCCCACAGAAGCTAGAGGGATTAGATCCCCTGGAGCTGGAGTTACAGGTAGTTGTGAGGCACCTACATGGGTGCTGGGAATCAAACTTGGGTCCTCTGCAAGAGTAGTACTTGACCATCTCTCCAGCCTCCAAACATAAACATCTTTTACATGAAGATATTCTACGGGGAAGTGATGTAAAAGTATGGATTCAAGGAGAAACTGGAATGAGGTAAAGTCCTGTCTGTTAAAGATGAGTTTGCTTATAATGTATTTTTAATGAATGATATTGAGTGTCAGGAGTCCTGATATTTAGATACTTCGTGTTCACATTGTTCCATTCTTCTAAACTATTAATAGTCTAGAAATAATATTCTTTGTAATTATTAATATTTAAAAGAATTATATGTCAAATAATGATGGAGTACATAGTTTTCCATTATTATTTTAGCGGGACACATAGCAATATCTTGGAAACGCCTAAGGTCTGGAAGCACCGAGTGACCCAGCATCTGTTTGCCTCTCCATCCTTACTTGGTACTTCCCTCTCACTTACTGTACACTTCCGAGATACACTGGCCCTTTCTCAAATCTTGGAAACTTGCTGCTCCTGCTTAGGGCCTAGTCACCTCCCTTCTCTGTCCAATGACATGACTCTGCCCCTAATGTTAGCTTAATCTTCTATAATGATGACTGACTACTCAGCCTTCTGAGTCACACCTCAATATTGGGTCTTAGAGGTGACTTCTCTAAGCTATTTACCCAAGTTAGATTCCAGATTCCCTATGCTAGCCCCTATCCCAATAAACACTGTGATGGTTAGTGTAAATTGTCAGCTTGACACAATCTAGAGTCACCTGGAGAAGAGACTCTTAATGAGGGATTGTCTATAGTAGGTTGTCCTGTGAGCATAGCTGTGGAGGATTGTCTCAATTTGTTAATTGATGAGGGAAGACCCGGCCTAAAAGTAGGGGTGCCATTCCTTAGGTTTGGGTTCTGGGCTATATAAAGAAGGAGAAAGTGAGCGAGTACTAGCAAGCACTCATACTTTCATTCTTTTTCTACTCTTGATTGTGGATGTGACTCAATACTCGAAGTTCCTGCTGCCTTAGCCACCTTGAAAGGATGGACCTGGAATTGTCAGTGAAAAGAAATTCTTTTTTCTTCTAAGTTGTTTTTGCCAGCATATTTTATCACAACAATCTGAAATGAAACAAAGAAAAACACCTTGACTTTGTTTTTTTTTTTTTTGTCTATCTCATCACAATTGTGACTTTAATAATTGTTATTGCTGGGTATGATAGCACCCACCATTAATCTCAGCAATCAGGAGGCAGAGACAGGTGGACCTTTGTGAGTTTGAGGCCAGCCTGGTCTACAAAGAAAGTTCCAGGCCAGCTGGGGCTACATAGTAAGATCCTGTCTCTCAAAAAATTGTTATTATTTTTATTATGAATTATATAAGGATGAGGATTGACTCTCTCCTTTTCACTACCGTATCTTCAAGAAAGCCCCGCACAGAGATGGATGTGTAGAAGCAAGCCCACATTTGTTGAATAGGTTCATAATTAGTATACTTTGTTCTTTTTTTGCATTTGATCTTAGCCAAAAGGCTAAAAAGCAATATTCTTTTTATTACAAAATTGAAACATCTATTTATTCCTTTTTTTGTGTGTAGGCATGCTGTGGCTTTGTATGGAAGTCAGAAGACAACTTTCTGGAGTCAGTTTTTTCCTTCCACCATGTGGGTTCCGGGGATTGAACTCATATTGCCAGGCTTGGCAGCAAGCACCTTTCCCTGCTGGGTCATCTTGCTATCCCCTACCGTTTATTCTTACTTAGCAGCAAGCGATTGCAGATATTTGAAGAATATGATTACTCATTTAGGAAGAAAGAAACTTGTAAATTTCTTGAAGGACAGTCAAGAAAGCTTCGTAAACAATTACATGGATCAAGTAAGGTAATGTAGAAGAAAGCCTGAAGGAGATAAGATCAATATTCAAACACTGATTATTTCATGTGAACTCCAAGTCAGTTTGAATATTTAAGAAACACTCATCAATACTGTGTCAGATTTGGAGGAGATAATTTATTGAAGCAAAAATGTTAAAAAAGAGAAAAATGGGAGCAGGTGGGGGGAGTCTGCAGACCGTGCTACAGATCAGACACTTGTGAAAGAGAAGGACAGTGTTCTAGTTAGCTTCTCCATTGCTCTGAAAAAACACTCTGACCAATACCAACTTGGGGAGGAAAGAGTTTATTTTGTCTTATATCTCCCGGGTCATAGTTGATTAGAGAGCCCAAGGTAGGAACTCAGGGCAGGAACTTAGAGGCAGGAGCTAAAGCACAGGCCATGGAAGAATGCTGCTTAGTGGCTTGCTCCCCTGGCCCCCACTCAACCTGCTTTCTTATACAACATAGGCCCACCTGCCCAGGGGTGGTACCACCCACAGTGAGATGTGCCCTCCCACATCACTCAAAAAATCAAGAAGATATCCCACAGACATCAAGAAAATGTCCCACAGGCCAGTCCAATGACGGCAATTCACCAATTGAGGCTCCCTCTACCCAGTGTGTCAAGGTGACAACTAAAGCTATCCAGCACAGATAGTTTGTCAGGAAGGGTCTCAGATGGCAGTGCAATGCAGAGAATGTGTCAGGAAGATCAGAGAGTTCTGCAGCCCAAGTCTCTAGTTTGAGAAGTTTGCATCCTATAAGAACAGTCCTGCGCAAGCACCCTACCCATGCACGGTCAGAACTCAACCACCTGGGGGAAGTGTGGATTTGGTAATGTGGTGATGGATTCAGAGGGGTGCAGCTGGGGCTGTTTGTCCATTCTGTTACTAATAATAGGAAATCAAGCACATTTTCATGGTTACAACACCTTCATCACTATATTCTAATTTATATATTAGGACACTCTACCCAAGGCCAAGAACAGCATTTACATTTTCCAATTTAGAATTCACAGTGTGTGGGGTGTATTTTTCCATGACACAGGGTGAGATTATTCAATCAATGTCACCAAGCTTCCTGGCCTGTTATTTGTCATTAGTTAATTGCATATTTGTGACAACATGGATCTTACTTTTATGTGGCCACCAGTCCATTTACTACTGGAACTGACAGGTTGGTCCTTGATTATTCCAGTATTCAGAATAGTGAAAACGGCGAAAACAAATGAGGAATAAAGGTAGGCCTTTAGCAAATGTTAACTATTGTGCCAGCTGTCTGAGAGGATCAATTCCAGAATATTTTAACAAATAAGTTCAAAGGAGCAGAAGCACAGACTCAGTTAAGTAGTACACCACTTCCCATTCCATTAACTTATAAAACCTGGCTGCAAGTTGCACTTGAGGACACTGTAGGTACTCAAAGTTAACCAGTTCCTTTGTTAGTACTCAAAGGAACCAGTCAAGAAGAGATGTTTTCTCCTTTAGGGCTACATCTGTCTTTAGTATTTAGCTCCATTTGTCTCAAGAGGAGTTTTGTTAACGGCTCTGCTACTATCCATTGTCAAGTTGTCTTTGGAGGAACAATTTCAAGTACAGTCATCATGGTGATGCCAGACGGGTCAATTTGTTCTTTTACACTTGTAGACCCAGCTTCACAGGCCTTGATTTTGTGTCCAGCTTTGCAGTCTCCTTTGGGATGTATAATTATGACTTAATCACACAGAGTACTGACTAATCATATGTAGGTTTAATATTAAAATGGAACCCAGGGGAAAAAAATTTCAGATTTGTTCCCTTTCTTGCTATCTGACATTACCTCATTAGGGCAGCCAGGTTTTGAGTGGCTGAATAATTACCTGTTAGTTTTACTGTGTGCTTTCTCTTCTGTTCTAACTCTTCACCTTAGAAAATCTGTAGGCATTTCTGGAGTACAATACAGATTGAGAAACACTATATGTTGATACACACACACACATACACACACACACACACACACAGTAACTGTCTGTTTCTACTGTCAAAGGAAATATAAAGGCTTCTGGTAAGAAAGGATCAGAATGTCCTCCTGACTTTTCTGTTGCCATAGGGATTGCCATGGTGATACAAGGGGGATAAGAGTGATGTGGGAGTGCAATTCTAGCACTTGAGAGCTGAAGACAAGAGGATCAGGAATTCAAGGTCATTCTTGACTATACAGCAAGTTTGAGACAAATCTGTGCTGCACAGGACTTGGTCTCAAGCATACACACACACACACACACACACACACAGAGGCGCACATGCACACCTTGCAGTGTACAGGATCATTTGATGGAATTTGTAGAAAATGCTTATTTTTGATCTTATCCCTAGTCTTAAGAAATCTGAATCCAGAGGACAGAGCCCCAGAATCTGTATTGTAAAAATTATTCCCCTCCAGGATCATAAGCATATGTGGCATCTTAAAAAGTTGATCCCATAGAAATTGAGAGTAGAATGGTGGTGACTAGATGCTAAAACGGATGGTGATGGCAGTGGGGAGAAAGGGATGGTAAGTTGGGCTAATGGGTATTAAGTTAAACAATTGTAAGAAATTCTAGTGTGCTACTGCACAGTAGGGTGACTGTAGCTAGCAACAATGTTCTTTACATTTAAAAATGCTAGGAGATAGAATTGTGACTGTTTTTGTCACAAGGAAATAATAAATGTTTGAGGACATAGGAAAAATTACTCTGGTCTGAGCACAACACAATGTAGATATATCAAAGCACATGGTATCCTAAGAATGCATATAGTTTTTGTGTGTAAGCAAAGAAAAGATAATGTGGGACCCAAAGGAAGAGCTGTGTAATTTTAAACACTTTATTTTTTATAGGAAAATTTAATGAAGATGTTAGATTATGGGGTGGTGAAAACATTCTAAAATCATGGTGATGGCTGCATAACTCTGTGGATATAATTATTGAATTACTAATTTTAAATGGTAATTAATTAATTGAAAACATTTTCAATTGCCAGAGAAATTTGGCAACTTCCCAGGTGATTACTTTTTTTTCTTTTTTATTGTTTGAGAATTTCATACATGCATATGAGGTGTTTTGATCAACTTTACTCTGTTCACATATTTCTTGAGACAGGGTTATGCTATGAATCCCAGAATGGCTTGGAATTCACTACGTAGTTCAGACTGTCCTTAAAACTGTAGTCTGGGCTAAGTGTGGTGGTGCATGCATCTGTCCCACCACTTGGGAAGGCAGTAGGAGGACTATTGGAAGTCTGAGGCCAGCCTGGACTACATAGTGAGTTCCAGTCCAGCCTGGGCAATGCAACAAGACCTTGTTTCAAGAAAAGAATAATGATCTGGGATTACAAATGTGTGCCACCATGTTTGGCCTTCCCATGTGATTCTTGTGTTCCAACCTCTCAGGGTTGTGTGGACCAACATGTAAAACCCACTGGCTACACTGTAGATCTTCAATTATGTTCCAATAAGTTTCTGCTGGCTATATAAAGTCCAGGCCAAATAATCTATGGAGGCATGACATATAATAAATACTCATTTTGTATATTTTGTATAATGGGCCGGAGTCAAAATTTTCTTCCCAAAGTAGGAAAACACTGGTAATTTTTTTCCCCAGGATTCTGCTTTAACAAAGGCAGGTACATTTTATCTGAACCTCTTTTTATTTTTAACTTGAAAATCAACAAAACAGAACAATCAAGAACACCAAGGTCTTGTTCCTTGGTGGTGGTGCTCTTTTGGGAGGTTGTGGACTCTTTAGAAGGTGGGGCATGCTTGACAGAAGTAGGTCACTAAAAGTGAGGCTTTGAAGGCTCCACTCACCCTTGGTTCTGGCTTCTAGTTTTCTGTGACCTGGTCTGCTGTGGTGTGAACCCCCACCATAGGCTCCTGCTGCCATGCCTTCCGCCATGCCTTCCCCAAGTGATGGACTAAAATCCTCAATAACTGTGAGTCAAAGTAAATCTTTCTGTCTTCAACTTGTTTCTGTTAGATATGATCATAGCACATGAAAGTAACGAATCCAGCAAAACAGCATACAGAATAATCTTCTAAGCCTTCAATTCAGATGGACAGTTTTTATCTAGGGAGGTGTAGATCAAGCTGCCCTATTTAGTGTCTTGGTAGGAATCACTCTCATACTGGACACTGAGTGGCATGAGAGTAGAGAAAGTTGGCGTGCTTTCTAGGGGAATATGGACTGCAACCTGGTCCTGGGCATCTTCTTTAAAAGATGCATCATTTCTATGGTCTTGTTTGATCACTTACTGGAGAGTGATGAGGTGCAAGTGGTGAAGGTTCTAAGCTTACTATCTCTAGATTCCTTAAGCTCAGCTAAAGGATTATGGATGTATGGTCAGAAACAATAATGTCTAATAATTGTTATGTTGTCAGTAGTGATGGGTGCAGGGGAGTAGGCTGGATTGGAACCTGAAGAAAAATTAGAATATTTCTACAATCTGAATTCATTTTACCATTAGGATTTCTTGGTTTACCTCAGTGGAGAAGAATGTCCGTACCTTACATGTGACATTTTCCCTTAAGGCCTTTCATATATAAAAATTAAACAAAAACAATAAATAGATCCATCAAGACACTAAAGACTGCTGTGTTGCCTCTGAAACAGAAATTGTAAGGTAGAAAAGCAATGCAATAATTTAAAGCATGCTTCTAAAATTTAACACATGCACTTATAACCCTAGACCTTGTTAAAATGAAGATTTTGAGACTGAAAAGGATGGAGCTTGCATCCAGGTGATACTGTTGCTCAGTGGACCACATTAAGCAGTGTGGTACTGGACCTTTTAAGAGAGGAGAAAAGGAAGAGGGTGAGGGAAAAAGTGGACATCAGTAATAAATTGGGTGCCTAGGTCCATTTACTTTAAAAGTCCTCAATGTTGAATCTCATTTCATGCCTCAAACTTAGAAAGGGATATTTAGCAAATCTTGTTCCTCTCCTCAACCCAGAAGTTATATTACTAGTTTAAATTCTGTCTTTATCCACATTTTCAGAGTGTTGGAAGGTTGGAAGTCAAAAGCAAGACCTGAAGAGCCGAGAGGTGGTGATCAGAAGGATGATGCTGATTTTCTATCAAGCTATTCACATTCACTTGACAGTTAAAAACAAAGTCTTGTGCTGATCTCAAAATATTACTGTAATTTGACATCTAAATCACTAAGGAAACCAAATCATCTTCATCGTCTTGGAACGTTTTCTGGTATTCAAAATCTTCTGTTCAAATCTTAACTATACTCAACAGCCCATTTCAAATTCTGCCTCTTCCAGAAAGACTCCTGTAGTCTAAGCAACTGTGTGTGCCTCCACTGAGCATGAGAGTAGGGATCAGCTATGTTATTGACATGTATGTAGATGAGTGGGGCACATTTTTATTTGGTTATAGCATTAGTAACACTTGGTATGAATTCGTGATAATACAGTGTCAAAGATCAACTGTGTGGAGAAAGGGTGGGCAATAGAATCACCATATATGTCTGATATAACTTTATCACATTTACCACTTGTTACTTATCAAATAAAATAAATTAGTTCGATTTCATATTCATTATGTATTTTTCCCCTCTGGCCTTTTTCTTTAATTTTATGTCTTTATCCAAATATGTATTTTAAATTTGTGCTTGCTTCTAGAGTCTGTGTCATGCTTGGAAAGACTTTTCAAATCCAAGATCATGAAACTATTCACTCTTATTTTTTGTAGTACTTCTATGGATTAACCTTTTAAGTATATTTGTCACTAAATTATGAAGTTGTAAATTACCCATTTAAAAATGTAATATTCAATAAGTGTTAGCAAATGTTTTGTTATGCAACCATCACTACAGTCTGGGTTTGGAGTACCTCATCACTTCTGAAGTATTTTTTTGTGTCATTTGCATTGTATTGTATTATGGTTTAAACATTTACTTATTTATTTATTATTTTATGTATATGAATGTTTTGCCTGCCTAATTTAAGTGCACCTATGTCCTGTAATACCCACAGAGGCCAGAAGAGGGTGTTGGATTCTCTGGAATTGGAGTTAATGACATTTGTTAGCTGTCATGTGGGTGCTGGGAACTGAATCTGGGTCCTCTGCAAGAGCAGCCAGTACTCTTAATCACTGAGCCATCTCTCCAGCCCTGTACTATGGTTTTTGACTTATGTGAAATTTGGATGGAAGGAATGGGTAGGAAATTTTAGAAAATATAAAGAGGCAAAAAGAAATATATACAATTAGGAATCTATTTTTCCCCAAGTGACTGTCCTGTTGTCCTAACATCTCAGTATCACAGAATTGGAATGCTACCTCTTCTCATAAACTAAATAACTTTATATAAAAACAAGGGGTGGGCAGCCAACATATGGTTACTATACACGAGGTAGACTGTTCTGTTTCATAGTCTATATTCTATTTTTTTTTGTTAATTGGCGTTTATTGATGTGTGATAGCTATATCTTAAGATTAATGAAGCATTACAATGTTTTAATAATGGGGATTCTAGCTTTGGATTATTTATCTCCCTTTTCAGACTTTCCTCAGTTATCTTGTGTTGTGGTTGATTTTTGAAAAGTCTCCTTAGAGGTTCATGTGCTAAATTCTCGGTCCCCAGATGGTGATGCTATTTCTAGTGATTCTGGAAACTTTAGGAGGTGTGGCCTAGTGGCAGGAAGTAGGTCACTATGGGCATGCCTCTGAAGCCCCTTCTTTTCTCTTTGCTTCCTGTCTGCCAGGAGACAAGCAGCCTCCTCCACATGCTCCTGTAAACACAATGCTCTGTCACACAACCATGACTGAATCCTCTGAAACTGTGAGCCAAAATAAGCTCTTCTTCCCTTAGTTATTTTTGCCAGGTGTTTTGTTAAAGCCATTAGAAAGGTAGCTAACAAATACATCTTACATACCCATTTTTAGGTCATTTTATTACATTTCCCTACATCTTTAAAAAATTATTTAATAACCACAGGATTAGAAGAAGCATTTCATTACAGCATAAACATATTTAATAACAATTTCCAGAGCAAAGATGCATCTCTTTCAAAATTAGCTGTAATTTTAAGGGTCACAGTTGAATTAATACAGTTATAAAATATTGAACTCAGTATAAACCCCCTAAGACATAAAATTGAATGAGGTTTTAACCTTTAAAAAGGTCTCCATTTCATTTTGAAATACACTGTTTCCATACAGAAAAATTCTTTTTCAATGCAATTGACATTGGATGTTTGCACATGCATTTCTAATCTCTAAATATCTGATTATTACTAGTCACAGTTGGTTACTTTCTGAG
>NW_008357958.1:2785126-2785356 GCF_000622305.1 Nannospalax galili | reverse complement strand
TCTGAGCATGGATATAAAGTCATCAGGTAGATTTCAATGGTAATGTTTTTCACATCTACTAATTATTAAGAAGCAAATTTTTATGCTTTGAAGAATTATTATTACTTTCTTATTTAATCATTTAACACCCACTTCCCAGATAGCACCCTTCCATAGCCTCCCTCCCCCCACTAGAGCCCTTATACTCTGATATCCCTGCTACTGTCCACTGTGTTGTTGCCCCCCCCACT
>NW_008357958.1:2783318-2784785 GCF_000622305.1 Nannospalax galili | reverse complement strand
CCTGTGTATGTCTATAAAGTCATCGGGTAGATTTCAATGGTAATGTTTATCACCTCTACTAATTAGTATGATGTAAATTTCCATGCTTCCTCCTCAAATATAAAACATTTAAAAAAATTTGTTAATTTTTTTTGTGTGCATATCACACAGAACATCCCAAAACATCTTATTCAACTATACACCCACTTCCCAGATGGCACCCTCCCATAGCCTCGCTCTCCCGACTAGAGCCCTTATACTCTGATACACCTACTACTGTCTGCTGTGTTGTCGGCACCCCAGCCATTCCCCACTACTTGCCCTTCTGGTGAATCTAGTCAGCCTATCTAGAGGTCTTTATTTTAGGAGGGTCAACTGTTCCTCATCTAGCAACAATTAGTTGTCAATATTCCTTTAGATAAGATTGGGGTCTGCTGTTCATTTTCCCAGTTCTATGCTGGGTCACTATCTGGGAGCCCCTTTGGCACCCTGGCCAGCAACTCAAAAGAAGATATCTCCTATCTGGTATTGTTGCTTGTTATGTAGCCTTTAGCTATGCATATGGACTCTTAAGAAATTTTATTGGCCCCTTTAATCTTTGGTTATACTTTACTTTTCGGTGTTTAAGGCCATAGATAGTAGTTGGCCCAGATAAACCAATTTATTTTTACTCTTAAGGTTGTTTGAGGATCTGTTCCTCAGTGGTCACATGGGCTTTGGAGGATCCCCTGGCTCCTTTATTTTGCCAGTTCTGCCTATGTGAAGATAAGTCAAAGGTCCTGCTCGACCATGGTTGGCTTCACTTGGAAGCATGGAGGAAATGATTCCTCTGTGTTGACCCTCCTCTTTGTAGACTGGACACTGGTTCAAGTCCATCTCATGGGGTCTCCTCGGCCTCCTTGATCAAGAGGATAGGTGACCCACCACAATTACAGGACATTTTGAGAGATGCTCATAGTCCCCTGGAACTAGTCGACCTAGGAGGGCAAGAAGCAAAAACTGTCCTTTATGTCCCTCTGACCAAATTATTATAGGCCTCAAAGCAAATCTGTTAAACATCCAAGAATGTTAGTTCTGGTACTTTTAATTACTGTGTGTCATGTAGATAAATCTTTGGCAAAGACCGATTGTTCTCAGATAAACCTTACCTAGACAAATATTTCTTGATCTGCTATGTATAATTTGTCAGTAGGTTGTAGGAGTAATATGGTTCCCTCTGTTCTTCAAAACTAGCTAGGCATTATTTATCTCTCACATTGTCTCACCCCTCCATCATGGTTTTCCCACTTAAGGTGCTCCAATTTCCCCCCTTTCTCCCTTAATAATACCCTTCTCCTACAGTTCAACCTCTCTTGAGCTCCTCCTTTCCTTTTATCCCCTATGTTCCTTGTGTACCCTTCCCTACCCACTTCCCTTAAACTAACCCAATTTTCATCCATATCTCCCTTATTAAGGCCTGTTTCCTACTGGTATTCTCTTTCAGGTTCT
>NW_008357958.1:2781597-2783250 GCF_000622305.1 Nannospalax galili | reverse complement strand
GTCTGGATACATACTCACTTATCAGGGTTTGGTTCTAGGATCCACATAGGATCTGTTACTTCACTTAGTATAGTTAGCTATTGTGAAAAGAGCAGCAACAAATACAGATGTACAAGTGTCTCTTCAATAGGACGAGTTCTTTGGGTATATGCCAAGGAGTGGTATTACTGGGTCAAATGGTAGATTCATTTTTAGTTTTTTAAGAGTTATCCACACTGCTTTCCATAGGGGTTGAATGAGTTTTCAATCCCATCAGCAGTGGATGAGCAAGTGTTTCCCTTTCCCCACATCCTCTCCAACATTTGGTATCATTTGTTTTCTTGATCTTAGCCAGTCTGACTGGGGTAAGGTGAAATCTTAAAGTGGTTTTAATTTGCATTTCCCTAATTATTAGTGATGTTGAATATGTTTTAAGATGTTTCATAGCCATCTTTACTTCTTTTGAGAACTCTCTGTTCAGCTCCTTAGCCAATCTTTTTATTGGGGTATTTGTCTTGATTATTTTTTGAGTTTGTTATATATTCTGGATATGAAACCTCTGTTGGATGTGTCGCTGATGAAGATTTTCTCACATTCTGTGGGTTTTCTGTTCACTTTCCTGGTTGCCTCCTTTGATGTACAGAGCTTTTTAGTTTAATCAAGTCCCATTTGTGGATTCTTGACCTTGTTTCCTGAGTAATTGATGTCCGGTTTAGAAATTCCTTTCCTACACCTATATCTTGTATGTTTTTCCCAATGATTTCTTCTGACAGTTTCAGAGTTTCAGGCTTTACATTGAGGTATTTGATCCATTTGGAATTGACTTTTGTGCAGGGTGAAAGATAGAGGTTTAGTTTCATTCTTCTACAGGTGGAAATCCAGCACCATTTGCTGAACATGCTGTCTTTCTTCCAGTGAATATTCGTGGCCCCTTTGTCAAATATCAGGTGGCTGAAATTTCATTTACTCATATTTGGGTCTTCAATTTTGTTCCATTGATCTATAGGTCTATTTTTGTGCCAGTACCATGCTCTTTTTATGACTATAGCTCTGTAATACACCTTAAAATCTGGTATAGTAAACCCCTGGCATTGCTCTTAGTCTTCAGTGTTGCTTTGGCTGTCCAAGGTCTTTTCTGCTTCCATATGAAACATAGGATGATTTTTTACAATTCTGTGAAAAATGTCCTGGGGATTTTGATTGGCATTGCATTGAATCTATAAATGACTTTTGGTAGGATGGTCATTTTCATAATATTAATTCTTCCAATCCATGAGCGTGGGAGGTCCTTCCATCTTCTGATGTCTTCCTCAATCTCTTTCTTTAAAGATTTACAGTTTTTATTGTAGAGCTCTTTAATGTCCTTGGTCAGGTTTACTCCGAGATATTTCCTTTTTTTTTGTTGCAGCTGTTGTGAGCAGGAGTGTTTCCATGTGCTCTTTCTCTGATGGCTTGTTATTGGTATACAGAAAGGCTACAGACTTTTGTAAGTTAATTTTATAACCTGCCCCTTGACTGAATGTGTTAATAATTTCTCATAGTTTTTTTGTGGAATTTTGGCATCTCTTAGATATAATATCATATTGTCTCCAAAAAGAGATAATTTGATCTTTTTTTTTACAATTATTGCACCTTTAATTTCCTTCTCTTGTCTTATTGTTCTTGCGAGAGTTC
>NW_008357958.1:2734415-2780428 GCF_000622305.1 Nannospalax galili | reverse complement strand
GTGTTCATGTGGTGATTAGGGCTTCTTCGGGTGTTGATTGTAAGCTTTAATACATTGCGGTCTGAAATAATGCATGGAATTATTTCAGTCTTTCTGTATTTGTTGAGGTTTGTTTTGTGCTCCTGTATATGGTTGATTTTGGAGAAGGTTCCATGGGGTGCTAAGTAGAAAGTATGCCCTGGGTGCTTGGGTGGAATACTTGGTAGATGTCTGTTAGGTCCAGGTGATATATGGTATTGTTTAATTCAGATGTCTCTCTGTTAACTCTCTGCCCTGTTGACCTATCTAATGGAGACAGTGGGGTATTGAAGTCCCCTACTATTAATGAGTTAGATTAATTCTGATCTTAAAGTCCTGTAGTATTCTTTTGATGAAGTTGGGTGCACCAGAGTTTGGTGAATATATGTTCATCATTGTAATATCTTCTTGATTCGTTGTTCCTTTGATCAGAATGAAAGGCCCTTTTAATCTCTTCTGATTAGTTTTAGTTTAAAGTCTATTTTGTCAGATATTAAAATTGTTATGCCTGCTTTTTTCTTAGTGACATTTGCTTGGTATATTTTCTTCCATCCTTTCACTTTAAGATAGTGTCTGTCCTTGAAAGTGAGATGAGTTTCTTGCAGACAACAAAAAGGTGGGTTTTGTTTCTTAATCCATTCACCTAGTCTGTGCCTTTTGACTGGGCAGTTCAATCCATTAATATTTAAAGTTGAGTATTGAAAGATGAGTATTGAATCCTGTCATTTTTATTTCTGTTTACATTCTTGATATAGCTTTACTTTTCCACAATTATACGTTCATTGAATTTCTTTCTGCAACCCCTTGGGTATAGTCATTCTTTTTTTCAGCTCTTTGTATTGATTCCAGAACTCTCTGGAGGGCTGGTTTTGTGGACATGAATTCCTTCACCCTATTTATGTCATGGAAGTTTTTTTCTTTCCCGTTCGACTATAATAGATCTTTTGGCTGGGTATAGTAATCTGGGTTGGCATCTGTGGTCATTTAAAACTGGGAATACTTTGGTCTAGGCTCTTCTGGCTTCCAGGCTCTTCTGACTTTCATAGTTTGCATTGATTAGTCACCTGTAATTCTGATGGTTTTCCTTTATATGTGACCTGTTTTCCTTTTGCAGATTTCAGTATTCTCTCTTTGTTCTCTACATTTAGTGTCTTTATTATGATCTGCTGCAGGGAGTTTATTTTCTGGTCCTGTCTATTTGGTGTTCTATGTGCTTCTTGTGTGCATATCCTTCTTTAATTTTGGGAAATTTTCATCTACGATTCTGTTGAAGATCTGGTCCATGACATTATCCTGGGAATCTTCTTCTTCCTGTATGCCTATGATTCATAAATTTGGTCTTTTTATGGTGTCACACAATTCGTGCATATTCCATTCTTGTGATTTCTTAAATTTTTCATAATCTTTGCTTGAGTGGTCCAGTTCATCCACTTCGTCTTCCAGTATTGATACTGTTTTCCATTTCATTCATCCTATTGGTGAGGCTTTCTCCTGTCATTTCTAATTGGCTTACTGAGTATTTCACTTCCTTCTTCATTTCAGCCTGAGTATTCTTCAATATTTCTAACTCTTTTTTGAATTCATTCAGAAGTTTATCCGTATCTTCTTTCAGTTCTTTGATTTCTTTTTTTTTGTGTTCTTTAAATTCACTGAATTAATTCTTTTGTCATGTTTATAACTGTTCTTTGAGTTCCATGTCCTGTATTATCTCTAGGGGGTTCTCACTGGACTCCTCTAGAGGAGTATTAGTATTTGGTGGGGATATGCTATTTTGGTTTTTCATGTTATTATTTTTTCTCTGTGATTTTGACATGTGAATTTCTTTTGTAGTTTCTGATTCTTGTGTGAGACTCAGGCCTTCAAGTTTAGGTCTGCTGGTTTTTGTGAACTTTATGTGTCTTTGTGGTTTACTTTTTGGGCCTGAAAAGCTGGTTCCTCTAAGCTTCCAGTCCTCTCTTTTGATTTTACATTGGAGTGGCCAGATTGCTTTTGTCTTCAGGGGTTCCCACAGCGGTGGAAATCAGATGAGGATCAGATGTTCTTAGGCTTTCTCCTAAGGTCTGGATCCCTCCAGGAAAGATTTTGGCTTCAGGAATTTGGGGGTTGGACTGGCCTGGGAGCTGGGCTCAGGAAAGATGCTGGTCTAGGAAAAGGAAAGGTCAGTCCTGGAGTCCAGGAAAGAGGCTGTCAGGTCCTGCAGGCCCAGGTAAGTAGAGGGAGGTGAGGGCAGGGCCAGGCCCAGAGCACCCCTGGGGAACCAAGAAGGAACTCAGTTGCTCTGGATGCAAAAGATAAGGAAGCAGTGGTGGTTCCCCAGGTGTCTGGGGTGCCAAGATAAGGAATGGGACAGGGCCCGGCTAGGAGGAGAGATGGTCAGGGGAGATGGGAGGGTGAATGAGGCTGGGGGAGTCAAGGCATCGAGTGTGCGATCATCTTACCCCGGAGAGATGCCTGTGGGTTGTGCAGGCCCAGGGAAGCAGAGGGAGGTGAGCCAGAACTCATTTTTAATGCTACTAACACATAGATGTTTGCACATGCATCTCTAATCTCTGTGTATCTGATTATTACTAGTGATAGTAGGTCACACTCGGATCCTTAGCACCTGAATCTGGATATAAAGTCTTCAGGTAGATTTCGGTGGTAATGTTTTTCACCTCTGCTAATTAATATGCAGCAAAATTTTGTGCTTCTTCCTCAAATATAACTCATTTTTAAAATTTGTTGATTTTTTTGTGTATTTCACACAGAACATGCCAAACAATCTTACTCATCTGTATACCCACTTCCCAAATGGTACCCTCCCATAGCTTGCCCCCCCCACTGAAGTCCATATACTCTGTCATCTGTTCCTGTCCACTGTGTTGTTGGCGCCCCCAGCTGTTCCTCAGTGGTTGTCCATCAGCTGAATCTAGTTAGCCTATCTAAAGTTCCTTGTTTTAGGAAGATCAGCTGTTCCTCATCTAGCAGCAATCAGTTGTCAATCTTATCCTTTAGATAAGATTGGATTCTGCTGTTCATTTTCCCAGTTCTATGCTAGGTTACTGTCTGGGAGTCTCTTGGGCCACCCTAGCCAACAACTCAAAGGAAGGTATTGCCTGCCTGGCATTGTTTCTTGTTATGTAGCCTTTAGCTATAGACATGGACTCTTAAAGAATTATATTGAGCCCTTTAATATTTGGTTATACTTTCCCTTTGGGTATTTAAGACCATTCAGTTGGCTCAGATATACCAACTTATTTTTATTATTAAGACCATTTGAGGATCTGTTCCTCAGGGGTCACATGTACCTGGGAGGAGCCCCTGGCTCCTTTCTTTTACCAGTTCCATCTATGTGAAGATAAGTCAAAGGTCCTACTTGACCATGACTGGCTTTTCTTGGGAGCATGGAGGAAATGCTTCCTCTGTATTGATCCTCCTCTTTGTAGACTGGACACTGGTTTAAGTCCACTTGATGGGGTCTCCATGGCCTCCTTGATCAAGAGGACAGGTGACTCACCACAGTTATAGGACATTTTGAGAGATACTCATAGTCCCTTGGAACTTAGTTGACCTAGCAAGGAGCAAAAACTGTCCTTTATGTCCCTCTGACCAAATTAGTATTGGCCTCAAAGTATGGCTGTTAAACATCCAAGAAGTTAGTTCCACCAATCCAGTACTTTTAAGTACCATGCACCATGTACATAAAGCTTGGGCAAAGAACAAACGTTCTCAGATAAACCTTGCCTAGATATTATATTCCTTGAGCTAGCTGTATGTATAATTTGTCAGTAGGATGTTCAATTAATATGGTTCCCTCTGTTTTTTCTTACAACTAGCTAGACAATATTTATCTCTCACATTGTCTAACCATTCCACCATGGTTACCCAATTAAAGTACTCTCCTTTTCCCATTTCTCCCTTAATAATACCCTTCTCCTATGGTCCCACCTCTCTTGAGCTCCTTCTTTCCCTTTATCCCCAAGATTCTTTGTATAACCCTCCCTCCCCCCTCCCCTTAAAATAACCCCATTTTTATCCACATCTCCCTTATTAATGCCTGTTTCCTACTGTTCTTCTCTTTCAGATTCTTTCTTTTCCTTTACCTCCCTGATTCCTTTTCATTATCCTGGTTCCTGTAGTTGTGTCTGGATATATACGCACTTATAAGGATTTGGTGCTAGGATCCACATATGAGGGAGAACATACATCACTTTTTTTTTCTGAGGTTGTATTACTTCATTTAGTATAATAGTTTCTAGTTCCATCCATTTACCTGAAAATTTCATGATTTCATCTTTCTTTTCTGCTGAGTAAAACTCCATTGCATAAATGAACCACATTTTCATTATTCACTTGTCAGTTGAGGGAAACTTGGTTGCTTCCATCTCTTACCTATTGTGAAAAAAAGCAGCAACAAACATGGATGTACCAAGTATCTCTGCAATAGGTTGAGTTGTTTGGGTATATGCCAAGGAGTGGTATAACTGGGTCTAATAGTAGGTTCATTTGTAGTTTTTTAAGAGTGCTCTACACTGATTTCCATAGGGTTAAACAAGTCTGCAGTCCCACCAGCAGTGGATGAGCATTCCCCTTTCCCCACATCCTCTCCAACATTTGGTATTATTTGTTCTCTTGATCTTAGCCAGTCTGACTGGGGTTAGATGAAATCTTAAAGTGGTTTTAATTTGCATTTCCCTAATTACTAGTGATGGTAAACACCTTTAAAGATGCTTCTTACTCATCTTTATTTCTTCTTTTGAGAACTCTCTGTTCAGCTCTTTAGCCCATCTTTTAAT
This sequence comes from Nannospalax galili, assembly GCF_000622305.1. NCBI lineage: Eukaryota > Metazoa > Chordata > Mammalia > Rodentia > Spalacidae > Nannospalax > Nannospalax galili. The sequence goes on along the minus strand of NW_008357958.1, from coordinate 2,775,635 downwards.
TGGGGTACTTCCTTTCTTGATTCTTTGTATTTTGAGTTCGTTATATATTCTGGATATTAAACCTCTGTCAGATGTGTTCCTGGTGAAGATTTTCTCCCATCCTCGGGGTTTTCTCTTCACTTCCTTGGTTGCTTCTTTTGATTTACAGAAGCTTTTCTGTTTAATGAGGTCTGATTTGTTGATGCCTGACCTTGTTTCCTGAGCTATTGATATCCGGTTTAGAAAATCCTTTCCTACACCTATGTCTTGTAGGTTATTGCCAATGTTTTCTTCTAACATTTTCAGAGTTTCAGGCTTCACATTGAGGTCTTTGATCCATTTGATCCATTTGGAGTTGACTTTTGTACAAGGTGAAACATAGTGGTGTAGTTTTATTCTTCTACAGTGGAGACCCAGTTTTGCCAGCACCATTTGCTGAACATTCTGTCTTTCCTCCAGTGAATGTTCTTGACCCTTTGTCAAATATCAGGTGGCTTAAATTTCATTTACTCATATTTGGGTCTTCAATTTTGTTCCATTGATCTATGGGTCTATTTTCGTGCCAGTACCATGTTGTTTTTATGACTGTAGCTCTGTAGTACAGTTTAAAATCTGGTATCCCCCAGTATTGCTCTTAGTGCTCAGGGTTGCTTTGGCTATCCGAGGTCTTTTGTGCTTCCATATGAATCTTAGGATGCTTTTTTCCAATTCTGTGAAGAAAGTCACAGGGATTTTGATTGGCATTGCATTGAATCTATAAACGGCTTTTGGTAGGATGGTCATTTTCACAGTATTAATTCTTACAATCCATGAGTATGGGAGGTCCTTCCATCTTCTGATGTCTTCCCAAACCTTTTTCTTTAAAGACTTAAAATTTTCATTGTAGAGGTCTTTAATGTCTTTGGTCAAGTTTATTCTGAGATATTTTATATTTTTTTGCAACTGTTGTGAAAGGGACTTTTCTGGTGGAACTTTTGGGATCTCTTAGGGTATAGTATCATATCATCTCCAAAAAGGGATAGTTTGACTTTTTTTTTTCCCCCAATTAGTACTCCTTTCATTTCCTTCTTCTGTCTTATTGCTCTTGCAAGAGTTTCAAGCACTATGTTAAAAGGAGTGGAGATAGTGGACAGCCTTGTCTGGTTCCTGATTTCAATGGGGATGCTTCCAGTTTTTCTCCATTTAGAATGGTGTTGGCTGTGGGTTTGTTGTATATGGCTTTAATTATGTTCAGGTATGTTCCCTCCAGTCCAGCTCCCTCTAGGTCTTTGAATATAAATGCATGTCGAATTTTGTCAAAGGCCTTTTCTGCATCTATTGAAATGACCAAGTGGTTCTTGTCTTTGAGTCCATTTATATGATTTATCATGTTTATTGACTTACATATATTGAACCATTCCTGCATCTCTTGAATAAAGTCAACTTGATCATGGTGGATGATCTTTTTGATGTGTGTCTGTATACAGCTTGCAAGTATTTTGTTGATAATTTTTGCATCTATGTTCATTAAGGATATGGGTCTATAGTTTTCTTTTTTGGTTGCATCTTTACCTGCCTTTGGTATTAGAGTGATGCTGCCTTCATAGGAGGAATTTGGAAGTTCTCCCTCCACTTCTATTTTTTGAATAAATTAAGTAGTATTGGATGTAGATCTTCTTTACATGTCTGGTAGAATTCTGCTGTAAATCCATTTGGTCCTGGGCTTTTTTTAGTTGGGAGCTTTTGTTTCAATTTCCTTATGTGTTATGCATCTATTTAAACTGTTGATCTCTTCTTGGTTTAGTTTTGGTGGTTTCCATGCTTTTAGATACCCATCCATTTCTTTTAGGTTTTCAAATTTTTAGCATATAGTTTTTTTAAAAATATATATTTTATTTATTATTTTTATTTTATGTGTATGCGTATATTGCCTGCATGTAGGTGAGTGCACCCATGTCGTGCAATGCCCACGGAGGTCAGAAGAGGTCGTCAAATCCCTGGAACTGGAGTTATGGGCAGTTGTTAGCTGCCATGTGTGTGTTGTAATTTGAACCCAGGTCTTCTGCAAGAACAACCAGTGTTCTTTACCTCTGAGCCATTGCTCCAGTCCCCAGCATATAGGTTTTTAAAGTATTCCCTTATAATGTTCTGGACCTTTTTGGTGTCTTGTGATGTTTGCCCTTTCTTCTCTGATTTTGTTGATTTGGAGGTGCTCTTTCTTTCTTTTGGTTAATTGGGCTAGGGATCTGACAATCTTTTTTATCTTTTCTTGGATTCCTTTATTCTTTGTATTGTTTTCTTTGTTTCGATTTCATTAATTTATGCCCTGATTTTTGTTATTTCTTCTTGTCTGCCTTGTTTGGGTTTCATTTGTGTTTGCTTTTTAAGTGTCTTGAGTTGCAATGTTAAGTCATTTATTTGTGTTCTTTCTGATTTTTTAATATAGGCACTTAGAGCTATAAACTTCCCTCTAAGGAAGTTTCTGCTTTCAATGTTGTCCAAGAGGTTTTGCTGTGTTGTATTGTCCTTTTCATTTAGTTCCAGGAATACTTTTATTTCTTTCTTAATTTCTACTTTAACCCATTCATCATTCAGGAGTGTGTTGTTTAATCTCCATGTGTTCATGTAGTTACTAGGGTTTCTTCTGGTGTTGATTTTAAGCTTTATTGCATTGTGATCTCATAGAATGCATGAAATTATTTCAATCTTTTAATATTTGTTGAAGTTTGTTTTGTGCCCCAGTATATGGCAGATGTTGGAGAAAGTTGCATGGGGTATGGAATAGAAAGTATATTCTTTGGTGCTTGGGTAGAATATTCAGTAGATGTCTGTTAGGCCCATTTTATATATGGTATTGTTTAATTCAGATGTCTGTCCGTTAATTTTCTGTCCTGTTAACCTATCTAATGGAGACAATGGGGTATTGAAGTCCCCTACTATTAATGAGTTGGAGTTAATATGGGTCTTAAAGTCCTGTAGTACTGTTTTTATGAAGTTGGGTGCATCAGAGTTTGATGAATATATGTTCATGACTGTAATATCTTCTTGGTCTATTGTTCTTTTGATCAGATGAAGTGGCCCTCTTTATCTCTTCTGATTAGTTTTAAAGTCTATTTTATCAGATATTAGAATTGCAGCAACTGCTTTTTTCTTAGTACCATTTGCTTGGTATATTTTTTCCATCCTTTCACCTTAAGGTATGGCCTATTCTTGAAAGTGAGATGAGTTTCTTGTAGACAACAAAAAGATGGGTTTTGTTTCTTAATCCTTTCGACTAGTCTGTGTCTTTTGACTGGGGAGTCCAGTCAGTTGATGTTTAAAGTTATTAATGAAAGATGTTTATTGAATCCTTTCATTTTTATTTCTGTTCACATTCTTGGTATAGTTGTACATTTCCACACTGATACCTTCATTGAGTTTCTTTCCGTAAGTACTTGGGCACAGTAATTCCTTTCTTCAGCTCTTTGTATTGCTTCAAGAACTCTCTGAAGGGCTGGTTTTGTGGATGTGAATTCTTTCAGCCTATTTATGTCATGGAAGATTTTTCTTTCCCCTTTGACTATAGTAGACATTTTGGCTGGGTAAAGTAATCTGGGTTCACATCTGTGATCATTTAGAAATGGGAATACTTTGGTGCAGGCTCTTCTGGCCTTCATAGTTTGCACTGAAAAGACAGCTGTAATCTTAATGGGTTTTCCTTTATAAGTGACTTGTTTTTCTTTTTCAGCTTTCAGTTTTCTTTCTTTGTTCTGTATGTTTAATATTTTTACTATGATGTGCCATGGGAGTTTCTTTTCTGGTCCTGCCTGTTTGGTGTTCTGTATGCTTCTTGTATTTGTATGGGCATGTCTTTCTTTAATTTTGGGAAATTTTCTTCTACATTCCTGTTGAAGATCTGGTCCATACCATTATCTTGAGATTTTTCACCTTCCTGTATGCCTGTGATTCATAAGTTTGGTCTTTTTATGGTGTCACACAATTCCTGGAAATTGCATTCTTGTGTTTTCTTAAAATTTTCAAAATATGTGCTTGAGTGGTCTAATTCATCTACTTTATTTTCCAGTTTGATATTCTGTTTTCCATTTCATTCACCCTATTGGTGAGTTCCATGTCCTGTATTATCTCTAGGGGGTTCTCATTGTACTCCTCTAGAGGACTGTTGGTACTTGGTTGGGATATATTATTTTGTTTTTTCATGTTATTATTTTTTCTCTGTGACTTTGACATATTGGATTTCTTTTGTAGTTTCTGAGTCTGTGTGAGACTCAATCCTTCGTTTGTTGAGTTTAGGTCTGCCTCTTTTTGTAAACTCTCTGTGCCTTTGTGGTTTACTTGTTGGGCATGAAAAGATGGTTGTTCTCGGCTTAAGGTTCTCTCTTTTAATTTTGTATTGGAGTGACCAAATTGCTTTCATCTTCAGGAGTTCCCACAGATGCCCAAGTCAGATGAGGGTCAGATGCTTTCAGGCTTTCTCCTGAGGTCTGAATCCCTTCAGGAAAGATGCTGGCCTCAGGAATTTGGGGGCTTGGCTGGCCTGGGAGCAGGGCCCAGGAAAGATGCTCATCCCAGGATGCTGGTGGCTGTGCCACCCGGGCATACAAAGGGCGGTGGGAGTGGGAAGAGGCACCGAGGGCTACTGGGGACTACTGGGTGGAACTGGGTTGGTCTGGATGCAAATGATCAGGAAGCAGTGGGGACTCTGGGCTAAGAGGTCAGCCCAGGGGTCTGGGGTGCTAAGACAAGAAATGGGCCAGTACCCAGGCCAGAAGAAGAGATGGGGTGGGGGAGCTGGCAGGGTGAATAAGTCTAGGGGAGTCAAGGCATGGTGGGCGCAGCGAGACTTACCCAGGAAAGATGCTCATCCGAGGAACCTGGTGTCTGTATCACCCAGGGATGCAAATGGATGTGGGGGCAGGACCAGGCCCAGGGGACTCCTGGGGACTTCAGGGAGGAATTGGGTTGGCCTGGATGCAAAGGATCAGGAAGCAGTGGGGACTCTGGGCCAAAAGGTCAGTCCAGGGGTCTGGGTTGCCAAGACAAGAAATGGGCCAGTACCCAGGCCAGGAGGAGAGATGGGGTGGGGGAGCTAGGAAGATGAATGAGGCGAAAGGCATGGTGGGCGCCCTGGGACTTACCCTGGAAAGATGCTGGCATCAGGAAGCCGGTGGCTGTGCCACACTTTCCTACTTCTAACAAAAAAATTTTTTTCTGCATTTTGTTGTTGTTATATTGAATTTATAAATTCAATGGGGGAATTAACTTCTTTATAAATGTAGTTTCCTATCAAAGCAAGATATATTTTTCCATTAAAAACAATCTTCTCTTCTCAGATGAATTGAAAATTTATCTTTATTCAGAACCTGCATGCATGGTTTTTGTTAGGCTTACGTCAAGCTTTTTCTTTGTTTCATTATTGAAATTAATATTTGTAAAGTGTTTGTAATTGCTAAAAACAAATCAATATTTGTGCCTAGTCACATGATTGATTCTATAACTGTTACTAACATGTACTTTTTTTTAGGTGTTTCTCTTGGGTTTTCAAACTATATAATGACATAATCTTCAAGTAATAATATTGATGACTTCATTGAGCATCTTGATCTTTTAAAAATTACTTTTATTTTATGTGTATGAGTATTTTGCTCACATGTAAATGCACCCATGTGTGCAGTGCCCATGGAGGCCAGAAAAAAGCATTGGATTCCCTGATTAACAATTGTGAGCCTCCATGTGGGTGCTGGGCATCAAATCTGGCTCCTCTGCAAGGGCAGTAAGTGCTCTTAGCCACTGAGTCATCTCTCCAGTCCTGGCATCTCTATCTTATTTTTGACTTTGCTGGGGAAGTTTCTTGTCTCTTGCTATAAGCCATGAATCTGGATTTTTTGGTGGTTTAATATACATTTCAGTGAGAGCTTGTTCTCTCCCTTTTAAGTCAGGAGTAAATAGTCTTAAGAAATACTGTTTTTACTTTTTTCAAGAATATGATTCTGTTTTGCCTTTCAGGATTCGTCAGCTAGTATTTGAAGGACAATGCTCTTTCCTTAATTTTGTCCTCTGATTCACATTTGTTTCTTTGTCTTTCATCTCTTCGTTTGTGAGGTTTTTTTCCCCAAAGCTGTATTACAGATCACTGACTTGGGTGTCTGCCATTTTGGTCATGTTCCTTTCTATCTTTAGCTTATTGCTTGGACCTTAATGCTGCTGTTTTCACTCCTGATTATTTTCTTTGATTTTGCAATGTCGTTTAAAAATGGGATCTTATTACCATTTATTGCCTGATCATGATCTTTCAAAACACACATATAACATTGTCTTTAGTTTCCACATGTGAAAAATTGAAGGACAGGAAAAAGTTGTGGTTCTGAAATTTGTTCACGTTTGGAATGTATTTTCTCTTGGAATTTGTTGTCATCTAATTCTCATGCTGTTCTCAATTCCATCTTTCTTTTCTAATTAATTGATTCATTGTTATTCTGTTTCTTTTGACTCATTCAAGCTTATTTGTAGTATTTTTCATTAGGTCTTTAACTTGCCCAACTATCATTTGGGTAAGTTAACTTAATTTTTTTAACTTAATTTTTTTCCGATTGTATATGGTTTTGTGTTACATGAAGCCATTTTCATTCGGGTGTACTCTGTACACTGACGTATTTCCCCTCACACCCCAGGCTCCCTTTCCTCAACCCTCACCTCTCAAAGTCTCCTTTTGTATCTATATAAAATTTAGGAGCCTAGGTGAATTCTTTTTGATTTATCTCCCATTTATGACAGAAATTATGGTATCTTTCAATGTCCATTTTTCTTTCTTCAGTAATAGAAATCCTGAATTTGAGGTGAGTGTGTGGTTGTCTCCAAGTATGACCAAAACCAAGAATGTCCATTCCCTTCAGGAAGAAACCAAACTACGCAAATGTGTCTAGGCTTCATGGCCCTATAAATCAATATTCCATATTAGAGTTGTGCTTATTATTCAGGAATAAACTTACTGGTATGTTTGTAAGACAAATACATATTCACTGAGTTAGGAGCATCTATTCCCATGAAAATTTATATAATTTATAAGAAAGAAAATTGAAATACATCAAGGCCATCAAAACTCCCCTCTCAGAGATAATTTCTGTTAATATATTACCGTTTGTTATTTCATTATACATACATGTATCTTCTCCAAGATAAAAGTGAGCTGGGTGTGCTGGTGTATGCCTTTAATCATAGAACTTGGGAGGCAGAGCCAGGTGGATTTCTCTGAGATAGAGGCCAGCCTTGTCTACATAGTGTATTCCAGGACAGCTGAGACTGGAGGGAGACCCTGTCTCAAGAAAACAAAAACCAAGAAACAAAAATAAAAAATAAAAAATAAGATGATGGCATTTCACAACTTGGTAGTTTTCACTTGATAATATAAGTAATCATTTCATGTTCTAATATTTTCACAAAATTATTTTTAATAATGTCAATATGTATTGAAGTATTTCTTGATGCCATATACTGATCTAGTTATTTACAAATAGTAGCTCATTCAATCAATGCAATTACATTATAAGGAAGGTGATTGCAGTTTTTACACTTAATGGATGAGAATACTGAGGTACCAAGAGGCTAAGTAACTTCATTTCTTTTTTTGTTGTTGTTGTTGTTCTCTTTGTTTGTTTGTTTGTTTTGAGACAGGGTCTTCCTATAGCTCCAGCTGGCCTGGAACTCACAGAGATCAGCCTGCCTCTGTCTCCTGTGTGCTGGGATTAAAGGCATGTGCCACCATGCCCAGAAGTAGCTTCATTTCTAAGCCCTTCAAACAGTGCCTGGTACATAGTGCGAGCTCAGTATTTGTTGAGTGAAAAGTGAGTTGAATCAAGGTAGCATAGGGTGGATTCCAGTCTAGTTATGTGTCTCCAGCTGGATGTAATGTTCTTTACTACCAACTTTACTACCTCTGCATTTTATGTATCTCCCCTTGTTCACTCCTTATTTCCCATCGCTCACCCTCTCTCTAACTATACCAGTTTTTTTTTAAAGAAAACTTAGTATTCATAAACAGAGTCAGGAAAAGTAATGTAGTGATTTCTTGAGTCAGATGGGAATCTGTGGATAGTTGCATATGACAACATGTCACAGTTCTACAGCTGGCTTAAATAAAGAGGGATTTTACATTTTAAGATATTTTATTTGTCATTTTTATTTTATGTGTATGAGTGTATTGTCTGCATGTTATAAGTGCACCCATGTCGTACAGTGCCCACAGAGGTCAGAAGAGGGCATTCGATCCCCTGGAACTGGAGTTACAGATGGTTGTTAGCCACCATGTGGATGCTGGGAATTGAACCTGGGTCCTCTGCAAGGGTACTCAGTGCTCTTAACCACTGAGCCATCTCTCCAGCCCCAATTTTACATTTTAAGCCTCACAAGAAGGCCAAAGACAGGCAGTCCAAGGAGGAGGAGTACTCATTCCATCATGCCTCCATAGCTGCCATTCAGGCAACCCTTTGACTTCAGTTCTGGTTTTCTTGCCTTCTAGTTGTTAAGATGGCTACTACAGAATTCCTTCCTTATGAGAATAAGCAAAAGGGCGAAAGATGCTTCCTGAGTCTACCACTTTGCAACATGTTCTATGGAGGTCCACCCTCAATTTGCACCTGTCAGAACTCTGTCATGCTTCAAGGAAGACTGAGAAGTGTAGTTTGTCAGGGGCACATTCTCACCCCATTCAAAATCCTGATTGTGTTGGCAGGAAAGGGGAGTGAATGCAGACAGATGCAATGGATACATTGTCCATCACAGTCCTATTCTGAGGCATTTTCTGTGTTGTAGTAATGTGTTGTGGGGACCCTTGAACACCCCTTGGGTGGGGGAGAGTTGGCGTGGAGTCATGACACAGACACCGGGAGTCAGGTGAGAAGCAGGCAGTGTGAGCAGCTGCAGACTCGTTTATTAAGGATATGAGGCTCCCTTATACCCTCCTCCCGGTATCCCATTGGTCCATTGATAGGTCGTGTCTGTTCCTCATTGGCTCTCTGTATCAGGGCATTTTCCCATCAGCCGTCTCTATGTCTTTTGGCAGAACACAGGTTTGACTCAACCGGATGTTTTTGGCGCGTTTGCAGCGCGCATGCGCTGGTTGTTCAGGCTGCACTTCCTCCTACAGTAATGGACTAGACGTGTCTTATTGCCTTCTTGTTGATTGTAATAGTCATGTACATTTACACTTTCATTTTGGTAGGAACCAGTTCATAGTCTACGTGTGAACTGAAACAGTGTCTCCTGTTGAGAATTACGGTATCCATTATCTTATATGAGCAATTGTTGGGGAACACCAAACTTTGCTTTTTCCTGTTTTTTTCCCCCATGTTTTTTCCCATAACATTTGTACCATACGCTTGCTATTCTACTTAATGCACACAAAATTGGAGGCTATAGATTTGATAGACATGAGAAAGGGGCAAAGGAAAGGGGAACAAGAAGGGAAGTTTAGAGCCATTTAGATGGCTCAGCAGGTACGGACATTTGTCAGCAAACCTGGTGACCTGAGTTTAATACCTGGGACCTATTCCTATAAGAGAACCAATTCACATAAGTTGTCTTTTGACCCCCACATGTATACACCTCTCCTCTCCCAAGCCACACATACACATACAGCAAATAAATAAATGTAAAATATTAAATAAATAAAAGAAGGGAAGTTTACCAAGGGTCGCTAGTAGCACTTAACTGTTTAGTAACACTGGTTAGAACTTTATTACACAGTGTTGTTTTGGTCATAAGATGTGGCAAAAAGAATAGAATAAATGCATGAATGATTTTTTTTCTTTTTAAATTTTTTTTAAGTTTAATAAATTTTTATTCAGACCCACTCCCTCATCTCCACCCTCATCTCTGCCCCCACCCCCGCCCCCCGCAATTTCATGTCTTTTATTAGCAAATGAAAACCCCATTCATCTTACATGACACATCTGATCTGGATGCCAGAGAAATCATATCTCATTAGAGTATCAGTGATTTCTAATTCTTACACATAGATGTGCCAAAGTAAGGACTCACTCCCTTTCTTTTGTACATGGTTTTGTGTCAGAATATGCCCAGGTTTCTTGGAGTGGGATTTTCACACTTATTTTCTGTTTCTCTTACACACTGCTTAGGAATGTCAAGTAGAGATTTCTCTCTTCCTAAGTGATCAGAAACACTTTGGGTTTCCTCGTCAAAGTCAGTTGTTTGAAACCTCAGTATGTGTAGGTCACACTTTGGCTGTTTCTGGTCCTCACTCAACATAATGGCCCAACTCTGGACCAATAGGTTAATTCACCCACAGTTTTACTATGGGCAAAAGAAGCAGCTAGTTCCTCACAGCAGTCAGCAGTTAGCTCAGAGGCCTCCAATCTAAGATTCTCTGAGTGGGACATTTCACAGCTTCACACGCCAGCTTTATATCAGTGTCCTCTTGTTCACTTTCTGAAATCTGTAGAATCCTCAGGTTTTTACTGTTGAGGACCGCAGCCAGGCCTTGACAGCCACTGGATGATGATGATGGTCTGACTGACCATGGGTGCTGCAGAGGCATGTGGGCAGCCAGGCCTGCTCCACTCCACCTCCATGAATGTGGGTGGCCAGGCCAACTCGGTTCCACAATCTTGGCTCCACAGTTACATTCCCTTTTACTTGCCAAGTCTTGAGTTCAGAAATTTGAGACCAATATAGAAGCACTATGGCCAGGGAAATAGTCATCTTGTGTGATAAGGATCCTCACATGGTCCAGCACACGCATTCATTCTTGGGAGCCAATGTGCCCACCTCCCCTGACCCCCAGGCTGGCTGCCTAGGGCATGCCTCATTCTGCCATTCTGCTGCCATCTTTTTTTCTCCTTCTGTATGGATAATATTAATACAGAAAATTTAATAGCATCTATTGATCATTGTGTTGTGACTGTAGTAATACACACTAATATTTGAGAAAAATGTTATATTACTTTCTTACAGCTACCCCTCAGAAAATAAGATTTTTCTCATAAAGGTTTTCATCTTGAAAGACACTTTAGCCATTATAGGCTTCTGATAAAGTGATAATAAGATTTTACATATTGTTTTTCTAAATGTAGCTCTTATGGGTGGATCTGGATTTTGTAGGGCCTGAAAATCAATGGAAATTTAGATCTTTGAGAAAATGGTACCTCGTCAGGTACGAATGTGGAAATTTATTTAGAGCGAGAGAAGATATCAAAACAAGTTATAGGATTGGGCAGTAGTGCACACCTTCAGTCCCAGCACTCTGGGAGGCAGAGGTAGGCAGATCTCTGGGAGATTGAGGCCAGTCTGTTCTACATAGTGAGTTCCAAGTCAGCCAGGGCCACATAGTTAGACTCCATTTAAAAGCCAAAAACAAGGACAAAACAAATCCCACAAATTATAAATTATAAAATGGACAAAACAACAGGCATAATAAAAATTCAGAAAATGTGACACTATTTTAATTATAACTGCTTGGCATTCCTCGTTCCTTTCCTTCAGTTTTTTGTCTGTATGATTTTTGACCATGTTGTTCCTGTGACAAGTGACTTTATTATCAGCGCTCCATAGAGAGAATAGCAAGATAATGGGATCTTTCTTCTAGCATGTTCTTCAAAACTACCCTAGCTTAGAAAGCTTTATTTTAGTTTTGTGACTCAGTATCTGCAAAGTTATACAGTATTTACGACTATTGTCAAATTTTGAAAAATTTCTGTCAAGTTTATATATTAACTATATGATTTTAGGACATTTAAAATTCTCCTGGGCAGTTAAATTTAATTGCTCTGAACCAGTAATTGTCTCTTGCCAATTGACCAACAGTTGTGCCCATGGTCCTGGAAAACTATGTTTTATTGTGTTACCTGACAGATTCCATTTTGACCAAACATGATGATGATGATGAATTTTTTTTGTGTGTGTACTTTTCTGTGTATCTGAGATTGAAATATTTTCCATAGACTATCTCCAGCCCCTTACCCAGTTTTCACAAAATTCCAGGCTTAGCATCATGAAATGATATTCACTTCTGGAGGTGACAGCTGCCCTTGTGGACTTATCAGGACACTGGGTTGGCACATGGGTGTTAGGGACATTCCAGGAAGTGATTCCCATAGTAGGATAACTGTTATAGTTTGTCTACAAAGGAAGCGCCTGTATTCAGGTAAACATATCCTTCCTACCCAGATGAAGTATTTTCAACTCAACTTAAGCTTAACTGCATCCCCAAGTGCCCATCTTTGCTCTAGTTTCACACATGTTGCCCTAAGAAGTAAAAAGTAGTAGATGTTGAGATTAAAAGACGGCAACCTTAAACAATTGCAGTTAAAGTATCTGATTTTCAGATTTTACAAACTGCTGAAATAGTAGGTTAATGTCTCGGGTTGGACTGTCTGGGATGCACATTCTGAGACAGTTTAGCATGAAGAGTGTTCATGAGCTAGTGCTCCTAAAGTCAGCACCTGTGGCTAAAATCACAAGACAGCAACACTGAGAGTAAAGGTTGACTGACTTCTTTGCTGACGGCCTTATAGAGAACTCTGGAGCTAGAATGACTCTTCCATGTTCTCCACCTTTTTACTTTGTTAATCTTTTGAACAGATAAAATATTAATTTGGTAGCAAATCTAAAATACTAAGAATATCCTGAAAAATTCATTCTCTTACCTTTGGCTCTCACATCCATACCCTTCTCCAGATCTCTCCACTGCTGTCCATTCCTTGTGTGTATGTCTGGGGAAAAGTGTAGATATACATTCTATTCATACATCTCCTTTCTTCCATTTTTATACAGCTGGTGGCATATTATACACAAGGTTCTACACCTTGCCTTTTGTGTTTTTAAATGTTTTTATTTTGTGTTAATTTTATACTTTTAGAAGGAAGATGTGAAAAAATAGTACAGAATTCCTTATACCTTTCACCTAGCTTTTCCTTATGTTGGTATTGCATGAAACATAACAGTTATCAAGACCTGCTCTATTTCCAGATACACTAAGCAGACTTATCGTTACCAAACAAAAAGAGCAGGGCCTGCAGAAGAGGAAGACATAGTTAGGTAAGACCTCCAGAAAAACAAAGTCTACATTCTCATTCCATTCAGTTTATTTAAAAAAACAACAACGTGTTAACATCATCAATGAAGGTAAGTTTTTGTGTGAATGACTAATTTGAATAGGAGGCATATTTTGTCCTGATTCTTGAATCGTTTCTCACTCAAGAAAAAAAGAAGACATTTGCTTTTCAGTTTTAGGTGCATAAAATAATTCTTGGTGGCAAAATCCTTTGGAGGATGTTTTGAGGTACCAGTTACATAAGCAGCCCTTTCTTGCAAAAGGTCTGGGATGACTTTGGCCATGTACTACATAATGTGTCAGTTGATGATAGACTGCCTGTGCAATGGTGTCCCATAAGACTGCAATGGTGCTGAAAGAGTCTCACCTCCCATTGATGGGGTAGTTATCTAATACAACACAGCATTCACACGGTAATTGTGAAAACAAATCTACCATATTGCCTTTGTACATACAATCACAGAGATCATTCAGAGATGCTGCAAATTCCATTCCAGGCTAAGGCAATAGAGCAAATACCACAACAAAGAAAACTATACAAAGATTTTGACTTCCTGGGGCCTGTAGTTACATTGTACTAAAATTGTCTAGAAATGCACCTCCTTTCATTACTAAAAATGCTAACAAATGTCTGATCCTTTAGGAAGCAAACTCTTTTTACTTGTGGAGGGTATTGCCTTGATTGGTCATGACTACTAACTAAGGGGCGTTGCTAAAGATTGGAGCATCTGGGACAATTTCTTAAAATAACACAATAGAGTTTTTAATTTCCCTTTCTTTCCTGGTTTTAAATAATATCTTATTTCAGTTGCAAACATGTTACTCCCAAATGATTGTTTATTCTCCTACAGCTTTCTTATTCAGTATCACATGTTCTTTATCTGAAAGGTTCTATAATTTTTCTTTGCAAAAACCATAGATTTCCCTAAAGGATTTATTTTTACATGTCTCAAATTGAGCTGTCATCTAGTTCATTGATCCAACAAGAGTGATAATACATTTTATATAAATAATATAGGAGAATTTCTCCTGACAAAATAAAAAGTGCCTTTAAACAGACCATGTGGTGAAAACCAATTACTGAACAGGTAGACTTATATGGTTATTTATTTTTGGCCAGAATCCTGTCAAGTGGTCATGGAGCCTGAGAAATTTATTAATATTTAAGCACCTCTATAAATGGCCATTGGGCTAGCCAACTGTACCAAATACTCAACTTATTTTCTACTTCATTCTATAATGCACCTTTCTCCCAAGCTTATCAGTCTTCATTTTGAAGTATTTTGATGGGTAAGAACTCGTAAAAATAGAAGAGACTTCCTGTGTAGTCTTTATTCAGCTTCTCCAAATGACAATCTCTTACATATGCATTTTATCTTTTTTTGACATATACCTTATTACATGTCTAGATTGGATTAATCATCACCGCAATAGGGATATAAGAGTGATCTGTAACTGCAAATACAAGTCTGTATGGTGCCCCTTAATCGTCACACACTTCCCCATAATGAGATACAATGGTATAAGCCTGTAGAAAAGTTAAGGTTAAAACAGACTAACCATATCAAGCATCGATGAAGACACAGACAAACGGAAACTCTCACACTGCTGTAGGGGATTTAAAATGGAACAACCACTTTAGAGAACAGTTTTGAAGGCTCTTAAAAAGTTAAATGAATGTGCATTGAGTGATCTAGTCATTACATCCTAGGAATTTACTCAAGTGAAACAAAATGGTGTCTCTGTAATGCCTTGAACACAGATGTTCGTAGCCATTATATTTGCAATAGCTGGAACATAGAAACAATCCAAATTACCATCAACAAATGAGTGGACAAATTGTGGTAAATTGTGGGTATCTCCATAATGAACCAGCACTCAGCAATTTAAAAGGAAGGTGTGTGTGGCAGCGTGGATTAATGTCAAAATATGCTGGTGAAAGAAACCAGACAAAGAAAGAGTTTGTGGTATATGATTATATTTATATGACATTTTATGTAAATGCAAACTAATTATAGTGGCAGAAAACAGAATAGCAGTTGTCTTGTGCTAGAGCGGATGAAAGTGGGGCCATCTGCTGCAAGTTCACACGGGGAAGTTCCTAGAAGCCTGGAAAACTCTGTTTCCTTGTGGTCATGTACCACTCCTGGCTCTTACAATCTTTCTACCCCTTCTTCTGCAATGGTCCCTAAGCCCTGGGTGGGTGAGGTTTAATAATTCCTCACGCAACAGAGGGCAATTAACACAGGAAGCCACAATTGGCCAAAAGGTAGAGAATAAGAGACTGTCACAACTTTTAAAAACTTGTTTTTAATTTTTAAGGTTAACGTACAAAGTAATGAATTTCATTATGGAATTCTATACATGTATATCGTTATTATCTTACTTTTTAAATGTTTTAAGTTGACACTGTTTAGAACATTTCTCATTTTTTGGTTATCTTTCATTTCTTTGTTTTTCCAGCTGAGTCTTATAATTGATTTTAAACTGTCATGAACAAATACTATACTTGATTTTAGCCAAAAGACCAAGAAGTGGCTATAAACTGATTTTCCACTGATACAGGGGGCAGAAAGAATTTAAGAGCCAGAGGGACAAGATGCCTGCTGCTACTTAAGCCGTTGTAGACATGGTAGGGAAGCTACACCAATTAAATCACCATAGTCTAGCAAAATCCGCACGATGACAAAACCAGTTGAATATCAAGGTGGATGGGGGAAATTTCAAGGAGTCTCACCTCAAGATGAGGAGCTATAAGCAATCAAGGGATGTGGAGGGAGAATCAGTTTTCTCCAGGGACTACATCGCTGAGAAGTTATCTAACTCCAAGTGGAGAGTCCTAAACATAGGTACACAGGATACACATTAAATGGACTCAGTGTATTATATATACTCATATATGTGTATGTATAAATGTATGCATATATAGGTAACAATAATAAACAGAGAAGAGGACAAGAAATTGAGAGGGAGTGAAGGGGCCTGGGAGGGATGGAAATAATGCAAAGATTTTATCATGTATGACAGTCACAAGAAAATTTAAAAAATAATAAAGAATTTGGTGAGTGTTGCTCATGGCTCTTCGATTTCCATTTTGTTTATGTTTCTGATGCACTGTTCTGCTACTTTTGAAACTAAGCCAAGCATTTCTGGAAAGTGCTCATAGAACTCAAGATTTCTGGCGTTTGTTTGTTTGTTGTTTGTTGTTTGAGGGATTGCACCTAGGGCCTTATATAAAAGTAGGTAAGGGCTCTTTCACTGAGCTGTAGCCTGGATCTCTTTTTTTCACTTTTTATTTTGAGACAGGGTCTAGCTAATTTGCCCAGTCTGAGCAGAGTCTACTCACTCTGTAGCACAGGCTGGCTTTGAAGTATTTTTACCCTTCACTCAAGACTACTTTCTACTTCAGAGGAAGTGGGATCAAATTACATTTCACCAATTACACAGGGGATTGATTCTGGAAGTCTGGAATAATGGCATTATATATCTGATCAACTCCAGAATGGTTTAAATGGCCATTACAGCTGGCTGTTGCTTGGTAGCCTATTCCTTAATCAGGTTTGGGATATCCAAATCCTAACAATGTGATCATAATTTCATTCAGAGAATTAGAGTGAGATGAGGCAATAATTCAGAAGGTTGCACTGCACTGGAATCTTACTTTGAGTGTATGTTCCTGGGCTCTTTACATTTTTGGTATCTCCAATTTTCTTCGTAACAAGAATAATGACAGATGTGCGGTGAGGGAGAATGTGGTACCCTTTTCAAGTAACACCAAAGACTTCATTTTCCAGCTCTGTAAGCTCCCTCATACTCATTTGTGAATCTTCTTTAACCCACCCTGAAGTGTAACAGCACTTGGGTTATTGATTTGTGAACTCACCACCACTGAATTGATTTTATATATTTGTGGGTGTGGTGCAGCTCGAACACCTGCTTTATTATATTTTTTCTTTTTCTTTTACTGTTATTCCATGCTCAACAACAGCAAAATAAGAGCACTAAGCTTATCTCTCTTCTTCCCCCCTTCTCTGGGAATCTGACAGGCAGAATAATCAGTTACTTCTGTTTTCCGTTGTGATTATATTAGCAGTATAGCTTTGACTGGGGAAAGGCAGATATTGATTTACGTCTTGGATGAAAATGGTCAAAACTTTGATATACCATCAACATTTGTAACAAATGAATCATTGTGATCCTGACTAGGAATTCAGAGGTGTTTAATTGGATGTGGAGTGACCAGAAGTTAATGATGATTGGAAGACAGCCAACAGAGAGGAGGAAGCTGAAGACTCACTGTCTACTCTTGGCTCTAAGGAACCATACAAATGAAACACTTTCCTCTTTTTGTATCTCGGTCTTTTTGTGAAAACACAGCTATGAAGACTCCCTGAATAGGACTTTCATGGCAGAGCTGAACCTGAAATGTTCCAAGGACTTAATTTAGAAAATGGCTTAGATTAAGAGAATAGGTCTCTAATCCTAGCGCTCAGAGACTGGGGCAGGGAGATTGCATGTTCCAGCCTGGGCACAGAGCAAGATTATGTCTTGAAAGAAAGAAAGACAGAAAGAGAGAGAGAGAGAGAGAGAGAGAGAGAGAGAGAGAGAGAGGAAGAACGAGAAAGGGAAAGGTAGTTCAGGCTCAAAGAGTTTGGGTGTATATCAATTACCAGCAATGTCAAATAACATAGGTGATTCTTATTTTCTGTAGCTTCCAAATTTCTGTTATGAACAGGTCTGATATTATAACTAGTAAAATGAATAAATATATTTTAGGAAAGAAAATGGACCCAAGCCTCATCAGTGAACACCGTTGTGTCTAGAAGGGCATGTAGGTACCCTGTATACGGAGGGTAATGAGAAACAAAGAATATTCCAGTCTTTGCTTTTTCAAGCCCCACAGGCTCAGTTTTACACTGACTACCTCCCTGTCTTGATGCCTTCCTTCCTTCTTTTCCTGTGTGTTCCCTGCTCCCACATGCCCACTATTGCTTTTCTGGTATGGGTACTCATAGTTTATGGCTGGTGTAGGTTGAATAATGGCCCCAAAGATGTCTAGATATCAACCTCAGAAGCCTGTGAATGTGACTAAGACCTTACATACGTGGGTAAGGTCTTGAAATGAGGAACATTATCTTGGACTATCCATGTCAGCCCTAAACATAATCACAAGTGTTGTTATAAGAAGGAGGCAGAGGGTTGAGAATATAGCCCAGTGGTAGAACACTCACTTAAACATGCTGAAGTGCCTAGTTTTGATCCCCATTACTGCAAAATAACTAAATAAGGAGGCAGAGAGACTTGATTATGAAAGAATACACAGACTGAAGCAAGATGCTATTGTGCTTGCTTTGAGGATGAATCCAAGAAGCCACAAAGTAAGGAGCCATAGCCCTAGGAGATGGAAAACACAACAGAATCCATATGTTTCTAGAGTTTCTGAAGGGACGGGAGCCCTCCCAATGACCTGCTTTCAGTCCAGTGGAAATGATTTTGGGTCTTTAATCACTAGTACCATAAGCTGTAAGAAAGAAACATATATTGCTTTAAGGCATAAAGTGCCATAGCAGTCATTCTGAGTGTCCCTCATTTCAGAACCCCAAAGGGTTCTGCCAAATGGGAGACTTGGCTCATGAGTTTTTCCTTTTCAGTTTGAAGGTTGTGCTGGCACTAAGCATGCCCATGACAGCTCTATGTGGACTATATTTCCTCTCCAAACTACAGATTGAAATGACCTGAATGGACCAAGAAATTTTTCTGTCCTTTAAGCATATTCCTTTACAGTCTCTTAAACGACTCATGAATAGTATCTCTGGAAAGTCTTCTCCATTATGAGAAACTTCAAACTGTGAAGCCTAATTAAGCATGGTGTTAATTATTCAGAACTCATCAGAGAAAGAGGTGTTATAGAAATAAAGATTTTAAGCTGTTTTTCTTTTAAAGCTGCAAACAAGTACTTTAATATTTATTATCTCTCTTGTTTGTCTTTATATGTTGAGTATAAAATATTAATGTGTGCCACCATCTTTAACAGATTCCCTCTGAATTTTGGTCACATCAAATCAAATTGGAAGTTGATTTCCACTTAAGGTACCCATTGTCCTGACTGTGCCCTGAATAGTCTCAAGTTCAGCACTGCATCTCCTTGTCCATCTGTCCCCACTGGTATTCAAGATAACAGGACATCACTACCCGTATTAGTTCCTTAGAAGGTCAGCAAATGAACTTTTTGTATTCTCTGATTGTCCTTGGCTATGCTCTCCTCTTCACAGAGGAACTTGAACTTGAAAAATATGGGTTTGATTCATTTGAAAGGAAGACACAATTTATAAGTTTTTTCTTTTTTTGGCCTTTTTGAGACAGGGTCTCCCTGTAGCCCCAGCTGTCCTGGATTCGCTATGGAGACCAGGCTGGCCTCCAACTCACAGAGATCCGCCTGCCTCTGCCTCCCAAGTGCTGGGATTAAAGGCATGTGCCACCAAGTTTTTAATCAATTGATTAACTGAGAGGGAATATTTTTGTCTTGGTGAATTCAAGGGTAGCAGAATTGACTTAAATGAATCCTACTGGCTCTATATTTTCATGCATTTATTTATTTGGAAGTAGTGTAAATATAAGTGCATTATATAATGAGCCATGAGATGTGAATTTTCAATGGGAGAATGCTCTGTAAGTTTGGAAATTGATTCACTGCCAGTATAATACTGCAAGAGGTGACTAACTGAGTTCAATGTCCATCATCCTTACTATTATATCTTCAGAGTCACTATTGCAGGAAACTATTTGGAGTAATTGTGGAGATTGTTTATAGAAAAGAGAAGATATCATTCAAGGTTTTAAAAGAAAACACTCTTGACTGGTTGGCTTCTAGTGTTGAGACCCCGTTAATTATTGTTCTTAAAGACCCAAATTTAACCTAGGAGGAATTATGACTGCATATGATTTTGGAGGAGATGCCCTAAAGAGGATGGACATGGGTATGTTTATTAGAAATATATATTAATGTTTGTCTTAGTTTGTTTTCCTGTTGCTATGGCAAAATACTATAACAAAAGCAGCTTAAGGGAGAAACTCTGGTTCATAGTTCAAGCCTCAGACATCATGGCAGAGGAATTCAAGGCAGCAGAATTTGAAGTAGCTGGTCCCATTGCATCTGCACTCACAACAGAGAGCAGTGAAGGAATGGATGCTACTGCTCAGATCCCTTTCTCCACTGCTCTAGTCCAGGATCCCAGCCAAGGAATGGTGCCACCCACGAGGGTGGGGGGGTAGGGGGGTGGGTCTTCCCACCTAAATTAGCATAATCAAAATAATTCCTCACAATTATTCTAGATTGTGTCAACTTGACAATTCACATTAACCATCACAATGGTTTTTGTTTGTTTGATTTTTTATTGAATTTTTGTATTTTATACAGAGTATATCAAACGAGCTTAATCATCTATATAACCCCGTCCCTACTGGCACCATTCCATAGCCCCTTGTAAAGCCAAATTCTCTCCTTGGAGGCCTGCATTGCTCTCTCAGGTCCCAGGCCTTCTGTGAGGTGCAATGCAACCTTCACAACTTCCAGGCCCCACACTGTTCTTATGACCAACTGACAGACAAACCCGACACAATGCATTCTATTTGGATTTTTGTACAAAGTTTATAATGTCCGGGAGAGGATTACTTACAAAGGCATGTACCCATGGGCTTTTTCCCCAACATCTCGACTGAGCTTACCAGATCAGCTGCCAGAGTGCCACCAAGATAGTGACTTCCCACTGCCTCCCCCAGTTTCCTCCGTGTTTCTCTCCCCCTCATCTAATTGAAGCTGACTGATTGGGTGGGAGAGGTGACTGTCTCCCCCTGTCTACAGAGTCTCTTAGGGTTCAGATATTCGGCTGTTGCCAGTTCTTCCAGAGGACATGTGTCACCTATCCAACACCCCTCCACTGGAACCCGTATACTCTGTCATCTGTGTTAGCCCTAATGTGTCAAGTCAGTGACCTCAGACATTCCTCAGTGCAAGTCTGTACCCTGAGGTCTAGTCAGCCTACTAGATTCTCTTGTTTTAGGAAAATCAGCTCTTCCTCACCTATCAGTAATCAGTTGCCAATGTTTCTTCAGCTGAGATTGGGGTCTGTTGTTCATTTCCCAAGTTCTATGCTGGTTTTTTGTTTGTTTATTTGTTTTTCTAGAGACAGTGTCTCCCTGTAGCCCCAGTTTCCCTGAAGCCACGATGTAGACTAGGCTGGCTTTGAACTCACAGAGATCCGCTGCCTCTGCCTCCTGAGTCCTGGGATTACAAGCACCACCATGCCCGGCCTATGCTGGATTTTTGTCTGCCTGAGTTTGCATGGGATTTGTGTATGCTGACACCATTGCCATAGAATCATATGAGCAGGTTCCTAGGAGCTTGTAGGACTCTGTTTCTATAAGGTCATGCACCTCCTCCCTGGCGCTTATAATCTTTCTGCACCCTCTTCTGTGATAGTCCCTGAGCCCTGCGTGGGTGAAGCTTAATATAGGAGTCCTGTCCAAGGACCAGCAATCTGCAGACTCTTGGTATCTACATTTTGGCCATTTGTGACCTTTTGTATTCCTGGCTCTCTGTTGCTTGAGGCATCTTCATTAATGAGAGTTACAAGATTCATTAGTGTCATCTTCATTACACCTGTTCTATGTTCTGTGTGTCTTAGATGTAGAGGTTGCATTGTAGGTGTGTCACTTAGGCCTGGGAAATTCACAGACAATGTGTGTGACCAGTTGTACTTGGTAATAGTCTCTGACTGGTGCAAAATAGGCTTCTTTGGTGAGTGGTGACTGGGATGTTTGTGTATAAATATAAGAATATATCTTTTGCACATAGCAAGAAATTACATTAGTCTAGGGATGTGATGGTCTTGGGGTTTTCTCTAAGATCTATGACCTCTCCAGCCATGTGTATTTGGTTATGTTTACAGTACCACACTTGAGTTTCCTCCCATTGAGTGGGCTTTTAGTCCAATCAGGTAGCTGTTGATTACCCCCAAGATAAAAGTGCCACTATGGAACCAATGCCGTATGCTGTGCCGGCCATTGATGTGGTTATTTGGTCTTGAAGCTGATGTTGGACCATCTATTGATGTTTTCCTTTAGCACCTTCATAGTGCTCTCCAAAGCTATGAGACCTAGCCTTCAGAGGAAGTGGTTTCAGGTCAGCTCTATTGCTCCAAATCCTGTGTCCAAAGTATGTTCTGTCTTCAGCAGTAGGGTCTTATCTTCAAGTTCTGGGAGGCCATCAAAGGCTGTGGCAACAGCCTGTGTAATTTTGGGAGTCTCTTGGACCACCCCAGCCAACAACTCATAGAAGGTTTCTCTTGTCTGGCACTGTTTCTTGTTATGTAGCCTTTAGCTGTGCTCATGGACTCATGTACGGATTCTGATGTGTAATTTGTTAGTAGGTTGTTGGACTAATATGATTCCCTCTTTTTTTAAAAAAACTAACTAGGCATTATTTATCTCCTCTCTCTCTCCCTGTCTAACCTTTCCACCATGGTTTCCTCATTTAAAGTGTCCCCATTTTCCCCATTTCTCCCTTGATAATACCCTTCTCCTATGGTCCCACCTCTCTTGAGCTCCTTCTTTTCCTTTATCCCCAAGTTTCCTTGTATACCCTCTCTGTCACCTCTCATTTAAATACCTCTACTTCTGTCTATTTTTCCCTTAGTGACACCTGTCTCCTACTGTTCTTCTCTCTCAGGTTCTTTTTTCCCCTTTGCCTCCCTAGTTCCTTTTCATTATTCTGGTTCCTGCAGTTACATCTGGATACATACTCACATATAAAGATTTGGTGCTAGGATCCACATATGAGGGAGAACATACATCTTTTGCTTTTCGGAGTCTGTGTTACTTCACTTAGTATAACAGTTTCTAGTTCTATCCATCTACCTGTAAATTCCACGATTTCTTCTTTCTTTGCCACTGAGTAGAACTCCATTTTGTAAATGTACCACATTTTCATTATCTACTCATCAGTTGAGGGACACCTAGGTTTTCTCTATCTCTTAGCTTTTGCCATCACAATTTTTAAAAGGAAACATAATTGAGTCTATATATTTATAGACATAGATTATCTATTTATTCTATAAATTACTGGATGGAAGTAACTGGCATTTTAAATTTCTTTGTTGCTATTTTTGTTTTTGTTATTCCTGGCCAGGAAAGGAAGTCACTGAACTTCCACACTTAACAACATAACTTAGTCTCTTTGTGGTCTGGTCAATCTCTGTACCATTAGGTAATTAACTTCCTTTTCTGCTTTTTTTTCTGCTGCCATTCTAAAATAACATGGCTTCTATAACCCCAAGTAACCCCACGTTTTGAAGCTTACTGTGCACTCACTATTTGTGTAAACAGATTCCATCCATATTTGCTTTCTCAGAAAGAGAATTGTTTCCATAAATTGACACCTGCCATCAACTTGCTCTGAACTGGAGTTTTGATTCTATTTCACTGGTTTGGGTACAACTGCACTGCAGACCTTTTATTGACTCAGTCTCTTTTCTACCCTCTTTGCTTACCCTTGTGCATTCTCTTCCTCCATCACTAGGCATGCTAATGAGAAGACTGACAGGTAATGCTATGCTGAGCAAATGAAGTGGTTCATCCCATTATTCTTATTCTGCCCTCAAGAAAGTGGCCCTTTGATTTGAAGAGTGTATTATACACATGGCCATCAATCTGGAGTGAATCTGAGGCATTGCAATAAACAACAATGATTGTAGTTCTGGGGCTGGGCATGTAGCTCAGTTGGTAGAGTGCTTTCCTAGCATGTATGCAGCCTATGCTCAATACCTAGCACCTCATAAACTCAGTGTGGTTGTGCACCCCTACAATCCCAGCATGCAGAAGGAGGCAGGAGCATGAGTTCAAGACCATCTTTGGCTATATAGCAAGTTGGAGACCAGCCTGGGATACAAAAGAATCTGTCTCAAAGCAATAGTAGTTATGAGGAGATTGTTAGCTTCTTAGGTTTTTTGAGATGGAGATTTGCTTGCAGAGGACTTAATAGAAAGAACTCAGGAACAACACTGCTAAGGAATGAGGGAAGTAGGTCAGTCAGAGGAAGTTGGAATAAGATGCCATTGCAGCAAAGGATTTTGAGGATCCCACAGAGAGCTCAGGAGCTGGGGTTACCTTGAACTTGGAACAATTTAGAAGTGTCCTAAATTGAAGCAGGAGGACAGGGCTTTGATAGTTATTGTATACTAGTGGATTCCAAATGTAAAATCAGGATATTGTTACTTTCATTTCATTACAATTGGGCAGTCAGACCCAGTGAAATTAGGAGGCTTGCCTAGTGGCACATGACTAGTAAGTAACAAAGGTGGTTTTTAAATGCAGACATGAGGTTCAGGGTCCATAATTATAGCACCTTTCTCTACTTGTCTCCCTCAGAAGATCCTGGATTTCCTTGTATATAAAATTGTGTTGTTCATGATGCCTTCTCTCTCTCTCTGTCTTTGATGAGATGTTGGTATATCTGGGATTAATTATAGATTTACTTGCATAATTTTCCCACTACCCCTCTACAATTAGAAGTCTGTCAGTACATGCTACATGCCAGGGTGTGCCAGTGACATGGGGCCAGACAAGAATTACACTGTCATGTTCTCTCAGACACAAACGCTATCTCCCGACAGGTACAAAGATTCATTGTTCCTTTCCAAGAAGGCACAAACCATGGAAACTGAATGTCTGCCTAATCCTTGTGGCAGAGCTGTTCTGTAGCAAAAGTCTGTGTAACTGAAAGCTTGCTTGCTCTCACAGTTTGCAAGAACATGGTTGGAATTTTATTCATTGCTTGCAGGAATACAAAAGGACTTAACCGGTTGGAAGATATCTTGGTGGTTTCTTATAAAGCTGAACACAGTCTTACCATAGGATTTAGCAGCAATGCTCCTAGGTATTTACAAATGAAAACTTATATCCATACCAAAACATTTATATGCATATTCATGGAAATTTGATAATATCCAGAAAAACTGGGAACAACTAAGACACATTTCAAAAGAATGGATAAATGAAATAGTATATTTATACAACAGGCTATTACTCTGTTGTAAAAAGAATGAACTCTTGGACCACGAAAAAGTAAAAAGGAAGCTTAAACTCATATTTCCAAATGAAAGAAACCAATCTGAAAAGTCTGTATACTCCATGATTCTATCTGACATTCTGGAAAGATAGAACTATACAAATACTAAAATGACAAGTGGTTTCCAGGGATTTGAGGGGTCAGGAGGGGATGAGTAGATACAGGAGATTTTATGATGCAAAACTGTTTTGTTTTTTGCTTGATACTGTAACAGTGGGGGCTATGCACTTGTTCAAACCCATAAAACTTTATAGAATAAAGAGAAAAAGTGTACATATAACAATATATTTTTATTTCACACACACACATGCACGCACACACGCACACACACACACGAATCATTTCAGATGTCAGAGGACCAGCACAGAATGAGAACAGGAGAGTGTGACAAGAGAATCTAAATGGATTTCAGATATTTGAAATAACCCCACTGGTATGAGGAAATGTGGGGAAATGTGCAGACCAGGTAACTTTGCAATGAGAAGCATTTGTGAGACTAAAAGCAAAAGAAACTGCAGGGCATGGTGGTGCACGCCTTTAACCCTAGCGCTTGGGAGGCAGAGGCAGGTGGATCTTTGTGAGTTCAAGGCCAGCCTGGTCTGCATAGTGAGTTCCAGGACAGCTGAGGCTATAGGGAGACCCTGTCTCAAAAAGACAAAGAAAACAACAACAACAACAACAAGAAAGAAAGAAAGAAAGAAAGAAAGAAAGAAAGAAAGAAAGAAACTTTTTAAATACACTTGGTTGAAAAGATTTTTCATTGCATTGAGGTTAACCATCTGGACATTGTGGAACATTTATACTGAATTCGAACAATGAAGAGTTCCCTTGTGCAGAATAGTTCTAGACACTATGGACTCTACTTTGTGTAGATACTTTCCCCTAAAAGAGGGAGCATTCCACTGCACACCCTGACGATTGTCTGCATAGCTGATTTCTTCTGAGTACAGCAGAAAGTGGTGTGGGGAGAACAGTTACTGCAGAACAGCAACTCTGACAAATGCTGCTTCAGCCTGATGATTAAGGTCAACATCAGAGGCTATAAATCACTTTGATAGTATGTACCCTTGATGGAATGTGAGGAGAATGGAGCCTCACCTCTGTGATGTTTCTTTTAAAAGCTTATCCATGAGGAAAACATCAGACAAATAAGGCAGAAGCCTATATATGCCTAATCAATACTCCCCAAAACTGTTCAGGACACCAGAAGCCGTAAGAGTCTGAGAAAATACACAGCAAAGAATTTGAACACTAAATACAGCCTGGTGTCCTGAATGGGATCCTAAAACAGAAAAAGGACATTGACTGAAAACTAAGGAAACTGAATGGTGGTGTACTACAGTTAATAGCAATGCATCAATATTTGTTCGTTAATCACAACAATCATATACTAATATAACATGTTAATAATTAGGGGTGCAATGTCCAAGTATATGAGAACTCTTGACACTCTCCTCAATTTCTCTGTAAATACAAACTATTCTAAGACTAGTTTACTTTTTGAAAAAAAAATGTCTAACAAATATGTTTTTAATCTAAATAAACTTGGAGAGTCTAGAAACAATTAGCAAGGTTAATCTACTCTCATGAACTGTTAATAATTTAGTTATTTGTGACAAGATCTCATTGGTATCCCAGGGGCTGGTTTTGAATTCATGATCCCTCTTCTTCAGCTACCTGAATGCTAGAATCGTAGATCAGGCACAGTAAGTATATTAGTTACTTTTGTTGTCACTATATAAATACATGATAGAAACAACTTAGGGGACTAAAGATTTATTTTGGCTCACAGTTCAGAGGGTCAGTCCACATTGGCAGGGGGCGGGCATGGTGATAATCTCATTACACATTATGGAGGGCCAGGAAACAAAGAAAAGGAAAGAGCACAGCTGGATCCGTTTTCTTCTTTTATTCTATCTCGGCCCCTGGCTGATGGGGTGGTGCTACCACATTCAGAGTGTGTCTTCCCTAATCAGGTAATCCATGCTGGAAACACTTTCCTAGACACATCTAGAGGTGTGCCTTACTAGTCTCATAGGTGATTCTAAATCCAGTCAAGTTGACAATGAAGATTAATCATCACAGTAAGTAATTAGAGGCCCCATCTGCAAACAATGCTGCATGGATGAAAACTGGTATTTTAGACAGCAAGTAAAATGTTTAGTCTCCATATATATAAATTTATATATGTGTATGTGTATTTAAAATTTTAGTTTATTTTAAAGTAATTAAAATAGAACTCTGCATGTGCTATGAAGTCAAAACACAAGCCTTAAAAAATGTCAGTTTCACCTGCTTTGTTTGTGCTGGGACTTCACTTACACAGGTGTGCACTGTATTAATACTTAACATTAACATATCCCATTTCCATTTTATAACTAGAATCAAAAGAGTTGAGGGTTCAATAATTATACTATGGGTTTGAAGCTCCCATTATAGGGTCTTATTTTGTGTTGAAATAACAGAACATCATTAAACTTGGATTTTTACATACAGAGCTATGTACACTCACAAGGTAGCCAGGTCATAGGGGAGCTTGGTAAATACTATGAGGAACATAGATATAGAAACTCTGTCACAGATGGTGCACTGAACCCACTCTAAACGCCTCTTTTCTTTTCTCTGTCTTGACTTCAGCATCTATTGACCAAGAATGTGCTATTGTTCATAAATTGGTTTCTTGTGAATATGATGTTGGTATTGTCAGCAGATATAAGACATAGTTTCCCACTCATTCAGGCTTGACAATCATTTGATGGACAAGACTATAATACTGAAATTGTCAAATCTAGGTATATAGATCTCTTTGGGATTGAAAAATAGGACTCTTAGGATATCATACTAAATGGCAGAGAATACCAAAGCACACCAGAAAATGTGAAAATACTAGAGATGAGGTGGCCAGCCATTCTGGTGACTTCTTAAATGATAACCCAAGACGAAACTACAGATGCTGGTTACGCTGGACATTTCAAATAGCTTACTTTGTTTTACAAAATTGGTATTAGTAATGGTTCAGAAAAAGTCATGGCCATCCATGCCTTAACAAGTACATGCAGTGGAGCAAATTAAATGCACTCCCCACAATTTCTGAGCTGATAAAAAGTCATTTGAGAGAATTTGAGTACAGCAAAGTTTATTGTCCCTTTAATGTAGGATGCCTTTGTCCTGAAACTCCTGACAGGAAGGATCTACTATTCTTATCATCACAAGACCAAAGCCATGGATCTTATGATTACCATATGATGTGAAGCTGAAGATTGATACTTATGTCTACAAAATAGGTTTAATAATTTAGGTCTTTAAAATAAAAAGAGTGTGCTAGAGCCCAGTGTAGACTCTGCCTTCTGCCTCTCAATGTACCTTGCCTACGTCAGAATGGATGGAGCCCATCCTCGGCTTCTGCAGAGGAGGAAAATAGAAGCAACAGAAATCTGGTGTGAAACATTTGGGACAGCCAAGTCTTCAAGTCTTACAGGGAGATGGTGGTGATTGAGACTTGCTTATTTCTCTGGGAAGATGTGGCATATAACCAGGTTGCAGTTGGGCTGTGGTTGCATATCTCAAGGATACCAAGAGGACAGAGTTAAAGGAAAAGGCCTGTTGGAGGAAGAGCAGGAGGACACCTTTCTAACTCCTCCACCTACCCTAACCTCAGACCCATCTGCAAAGGTTTTCTCCCTGTGTTGGAGGTAGCAGGGAGTTAGAAGGAGGAGGCACACAGTTATACTCAACACCACTCTGATTGCCAACAGGCATCTGCAGTTATGTCCCTATCACTGGGTACTGGACAGCAAGGACCATCTCAGCAAGTGAAACAACCCAGCAAGTGAAAGAGAAGGCCAATGTCCTGACACTGCTGTTGCTGAAGGACATTTCAAGGCATTCCTAGTGAGGGGCCCACCTCAACAGGAGAGACGATCTAAGGAGCAAGTCACAGAGAGATGGTTTCCACAGCAGTCCTGCAATGGCCATAAAGCCATGGAAGGGAAGCAGCTCTTTTGGCATGCAGTTTTGGATGGGCTACTTTGACACAGGAGCTATTTGATGAAGCTGTTATGCTTACAAACAGAATCAAAGTGGATGAGTGAAATGTAAAAAAGATTCTTCTTCATAATTCAGTAATGTATACAGTAAATGCCTCACCTCTTCACCCCCAAGCACAGTTAAATTTTCTTTCCTTTCCTTTCCTTTTTTTGAAACAGGGTCTCCCTGTAGCCCCATCTAGCCTATTACTCGTATATACACCAAGCTGCCTTAGATCTCACAGAGATCTGCCTGCCTCTGCCTCCCAACTATTGAGATTAAAGGCATGCACCACTACACCTGGCCATGGGCATATCTTAACAAGGAATCAGCTCGGGGTGGGGAGAAGTAATGGGCCTTTAGTTCTACTCCTTTCAATTGCTCTTTCTTCACTGACTTCTCCAGAGAAACCCCGGCAGAAGAAGCTGTAGAGCACGGCCATGA
Source organism: Nannospalax galili (assembly GCF_000622305.1). Taxonomy (NCBI): domain Eukaryota; kingdom Metazoa; phylum Chordata; class Mammalia; order Rodentia; family Spalacidae; genus Nannospalax; species Nannospalax galili. The sequence goes on along the minus strand of NW_008357958.1, from coordinate 2,746,020 downwards.
TGAGCTTCCTTCCCAAAGTTTGAAGGAGCAGGCTATGTTCATTAACACAGAACTAAGAAAGAGTACAGAACTGAGCAGCGGGTTTCAACTTTTATGGCTTGAAGACTACCACAGGCTTTTATAGTTTAAACCCTGGACCAAGCATAGTCAACACAGCATAGAAAAGAGTTGAGCTACGGGATTTTTATTCTTCAGTCGTTTGTTGTCATTCATTCATTCATTCATTCATTCGTATGTATGTGCGTGCACTTGCCTCTGTGTGGGTATGTAGAAGCTGGAAGTCGTAAGTAGACATCAGGTGTCTTCCTCTATCATTCTCTACCTTGTCTATTGAGACAGGGCTCACTGAACCTGGGCTCATCATTTTGCCTAGGCTAACTGGCCAGCAAGCCGCCAGTATCCACCTGTCTACATCCTTCAATGCTGGAGTTACAGATACAAACTGCCATGCTGGGCTTTTATGAAGATGCTGGAGATCCAACTCAGGTCCTCATGGTTGTGCAACAAACACTTCACCCACTGAGCCATCGCCCTAGTCCTGCTTTTTTTATTTTTTTTAAGCAGATATAGTTACTTCCTTGTTTTGGGGAGATTATATATATATATATATATATCTCAGTTCTAGACATTTCACAATAGGATTCACAGCAGGATTAAGATAAGCACGTTCTCACCTTTTTCTGGTCCTAAATTTTAGAACATGTTGTGATGGATACTAGAAAAAAATTCCATGGCTCTGTTTCTTTACATCCCCAGGGGCACATCTAACTTTTCAGTTTCTGTTCTGATTACTTTCCTTTAGGGTAAATGCTCTAGGTCACGTGCTACCCACTCATCAGGAAGAGGGCCAGGGGAAGACACGGAATGCTAGGCAATCAAAACCCTGACACATCTCACTATAGTCTAGTGGCTCCCCAACATTAAAGCACACCTTACTTTACATACTTCTGAAGAAAGGAAAGAAAAGACAAAAACTTTCATCAGACATCTGGAAGTACACCTGTTCCAGTCCAAATATAGATAGATAGATTTCATTAGTTGCAGCTTCATTTCTAAGTCCAGCTCCCTCTAGGTGGGTCAACTCAGAGCAATGCTCTGCATTTTATATACTATACTGTGAAATCAACCACCATGAATATTATACAAGATAGTGAGGCCCACTGTTGCTCCCTCCTTGTATGTGACTGGAAGCCATATGGTATGGGGTACCGTGGTGGTGAAGAAATCATTCCCTAAGGCCATGGGTGGCAGCTGGGGCTACAAATTTAGATCCTGAATATGAGTCAGCCACAATGAGTTTAAATTTCTGCCTCTTTCAGGAAAGAGAAGACCCAGTGCAGTCAGTCAGCTGCCAGATCAGGGCTGAACTCTTTGGAGACACTGGCATCACTTTCTAACATTTTGTATTTTTTTCCAGCTTCAAGTTGGGGTTCTCTGGATGAAGTCTAGCTTTCTTCCAGTTCCACTGTGATTTTACTTTGATAGTCTTGAAGTGCAAAACTTGATCCTCGTTTTAAAAACAGTAAATGCCGACAGCGTTTACAAGACTCATGCTGACTCAATCAGATAAAAACCCAGCATGGAGTGGGAAAATGGAAGGCAGGCTCCAACCCTAGCCAAGGAACTATTGGCAAATGTTTACTGTGGGGTGAGGGAGAGTAGATCTTTAAGTGGGTGACTCTAGACAAGCTGACCAGACTCCAGTGGATGAACTTTCATGGAGGGACATCTGGGTAGAAATGCTTCACCAGCTAGGACTTGACATATATGACAGAATAACTGAAATCTGGTGGGGGGGTATTGTGGGTGAGAAGGGGGGAGGGGGGCCTCTAAATGTGATTAAGAAGTATTATCTGAAAGGTACAAAAACAATAAAAAAATTAAAAATGAAAAACATGTTTATGAATGTGTATGTTTAGGAAAGTCATCTATATTGTATATGTGACTCAAATCAATCCTTTTCATTATTATACAAATATTCTTTGATGAATATTATTTGACTCTTTGATTCTTTGACTTATTTTATTTTTTCATTTTGGGCTATTATAAACAATACAGTGATACACACATTTATGTGGGTTCTGTGCACACATGTAAGTTTGTCCTTTTGTTTTTGTGGTATGTGTGTATAGGTGTTTGTATGTGTGTGCACACATGTGTAGCTATATCTACATGTATGTGTATGTGGAGGCCAGAGGTCAATGCTGAGCATCTTCCTCAGTTGCTCTCCACCTTATTTTTTGAAACAGGGTCTCTCACTGAACCTAGAGCTCACAGGTTGGCTAGGCCGGCTGGCCAATGAGGTCTGGGGATCCATCTGTCTCTGCCTTTACCCCAGCTCTGGGGTTATTGTGGAGCACTGTGGTACCTGGCTTTTTTATGTGTATGCTGAAGGTCTGAACTCAGGTTCTTATGCTTATGTGGTAAGCATTTAACCAACTGAACCATTTCTCCAGCCAGAGGCAATAGGTGAGTCAGAATGTGCACATTTTAAACTGTTCTAGTGCTAAATTCCTTTTGGCTTTCTAGTCCCTTCAATTGTGTATGAGAATTTTATCCTCTGATTTTCTCAAAAGCACTCTACTGGATTTTAATATTTTTGCTTACTACATTATAGCTCTTGTTTTTCTTTCTCTGATGTCAACATTATGTATCAAATATTACTATGAATCCAATTTTAGAGATGGGGACTCTAAAGCCTAGAAAATAAATTATCCAAGGCTTTATAGTCAGTAACAGCCTGGAAAATGAGAACAACTCTGGAGCAATCCTACCCTGCCCCTCCAAACCCATGTCATTTATTATTTTGCTCCAACTTGTTACTTACACAACATTGCTAATCCAGGTGTTTTATTATGATGTGGAAGTGAACAGGAAGTTGTATTTCCCCATTCTGTATTATTCTGGAAGTCCCCCCTTTAGTCTTCTCTAAACATTCCATCCCTCTTTTCTACTTTTTCCTGTCTCCCTTCTTCCATTTTTGCTGTCTTCTCTTTTCTTCCTTTCATACTTACATTTTAAATAAAATTTTTATTGCCTTTTTGTGTATTTCATATAGAACATCTATCTTATCATCTCTATACCCCCTTCCCCATTGTCACTCTCCCATAGCTACAGCAATGGTGTCAGCATGCACAAGACCCATGCAAACTCAAGCTGACAAAAACCCAGCAAAGAGTGATGGAAATGGGCCGCAGGCCCCAATCTTAGCTGAAGAATTTTGGCAGCTGATTATTGCTGGTTGAGGAAGAGCTGATCATCTTAAAGGGGGTGGGGGGGACTCTAGATAGGCTGCCTAGACCTCAGTGGATGAATTTGCACTAAAGGATGTTTGGGGACAGTAACTTGATCCATAGGCCTTAATACATCCTTATATTTTCAGAAGTGATTTTTAAGTTATTCTGTATGGATATTCATAGGATTGAGAAAATGAAATTAATAGGTCTAAAAAATCTTGAGAAATGAAGGGATTTTGCTTTATGTCATATGTAAAGACATTTCATACCCACCTATACTAAGGTTGAAATGGGGAGAAAGCTGAATGTATTTCAAGTGTACACAGTTTGGAAATGATTGTTAACAAAAGTTCTCTCTAGAGCAGCTGCTTCTGACACACACCACTTGTCTCTTTTAATTAGAATAAAAATAAAGCTTCCTTGGGAACTGAAATTATGCAGCAAATTTATAATTAACAATAAAATGTTAAATGGAGAGCTGCTCTACCACTCATTCCTATATTAATTTCTCCATTAAATTTCTTCGGCAAGTTCTATTCTTTTCTCTTTTTTTTTGGTCTTTTTGAGACAAAGTCTCCCTGTAGCCCTAGCTGTCCTAGAACTCACTATATAGACCAGGCTGGCCTTGAACTCATAGAGATCCGCCTACCTCTGCCTCTCGAGTGCTGGGATTAAAGGCGTGTGCCACCACGCCCAGCTGGCAAGTTCTATTCTTAGCTAAACAAGAATCGCTACCTAAACAGGCAATGTTAGAAATGTGATTGGAAAAAAATACAAGCTTGGAATTGTGTCACAGAAAACCCTGTAGTTGAAGAGAAGCAAATGAGACTCAGTCACAAAGCAGCAGGTTCAGCAAATTCCTTGGTCTCAGGGTTTTATAGAAGATACAAGAAACTGAATCAGCATTTTAATACAGAACTTAACATGTGTATTTATTGTCCGGCTGGATAGCTTTAGTTGTCAACTTGACACACGGGGCACAGGGAATCCAAATCCAAATTGAGGAATTTTCTCTACTGGGTTGGCCTGTGGCCATGTCTGTGAGGCATTTTCTTGATTGTCGAGTGATGTGGAAAGACCCACCTGACCATGAGCAGTGCCACCCCTGGGCAGGTGGTCCTGTATTATGTAAGACAGCAGCTGAGAACCGGCTAGGCGAGCAAGCCAGTAAACAGCCTTCCTGTGGCCTGTGCTCCAGGTTCCTGCCCTGAGTTCCGGTCTTGGCTTCTCTTGATAATGAACTGTGATGTAAGCCAAATAAATCCTTTCCTTCCCAAGTTGGTTTTGGTCAGTGTTTTTTTATCACAGCAATGGAGGGTAACTAGAACTCTTGTGTTGCTTTTTCTTGCCTAAATAGGAACTTACTTCTTGCTCCCAGGCAGCCTGTATCTTTAAGATATTTTGCTTTCCTTGAGCATTTATTTGGTTGATATGGTTTTCACCATCATAGAATAAAATATCCTTGACAACTAGACCCCTGATTTATTCATCTTTGACTCCTCACAGAGATTAACTCTTTGGCTGGCACATGGGAGATGCACAGTGTATGATTATAGAATTAAGTTGAATGGAGCTTAATTGGGGTAACAAACATCTTGCTTTCTAGTTCTCATGTGGAGAACCAGCACTGAGCACTTGATGACTTCATGATTACAACAAATCCCTTAGACTTCAACTCTACTGATAGAAAAATTAGTTTCCTAGTTGGGATATGGGAAGTGAGATTATGGTAAAAATTAATAAATGTAGTCTCGTGGTACACCCAGGTAGAGGAGATGATGCCTTACCTTTGGATAGAATGATACAATTTCATACAAAATTACTCTTTAAACAATGGTATGACATAAAGGGTGAAGGGGCTTGAAAAACTGCCCTAAAATTAAATTTGAATAAAACCATGGCTGAATTCATCCAACTATTTTTGAAAAAGTGGTAAGGAATAAAGACTTGCCAGGTAAGACATTGGCATAAGGTGGTTTAATTTTTAAAACCTGGCAGCATGGAGCAGGAATAGGTACACCTGTTGATCCAGTTAAATATTGATAAATGTTGAAGTATGTCCACTTTTTGCCATTATGAATGTAGCTTCTATGAATAATTAAAAATATTTAAGACAAAGTCTCACCTTGCAGTCTACCTTGGCCTCAAACTTACAATTTGCCTACCTCAGCTTCCTAAATACTGGGATTGTATGCTCAAGTCACCATGCCTGGCTCTGCTATGGACATTATTACATAATTCTTCCTGTGGACAAAGAATTGAGGAAATACTCAGGAATGAAATTGCTGAGTCTTATGATAAGAATAGATTTAACCATGTAGGAGATTATTGCAGACTTTTCTAAAGTGACTACAAAATTTGTTTGCACCAGCCACGAATGGGATTGTAGTTGCTCCATATTCTCTCCAACATCTGGTATGTTCAATATTTTTATATTTTATCTGCTTTTGTGGAAATACAGTGAATCACAGCGTATTTTAAATTTTCATGTGTCTGATGACTGACAGTGCTAGGCATGTTTTCATGTGCTTATTGGCACATGTTCTGTTGTGAAGAATCCTTTGAACCCTGTTGCCCAAATATTCACTTTGGTTGTGATGTTTGTATTTTTGTAATTGAAATTAAAAGTTTACTATATATTCTGGATAGAAGTGTTTTGTCAGATACAAAGTTTTCTTCTGAGTCTGATGTTTGTTATTTTGTTTCTTTACTGGTGATGTCTTTAGAAAAGCAGGTATTTAAAATTTTGATTGAAAATGCTTCCTTATCTTTCTATTTATTGTTCATGCCTTTTCTTTCCCAAGAACTTCTGCTTTTATCAAGAATGTAAAGGATTGCATTTATATTTTCTTACAGAAAGCTTAATAATTTTCTGTATGCTTTGGTTTTCTGTGGTATAAACACTCAAAGCTAGAAATGTCCCTTTAGGTCTGCACCAGCTTTATCCCACAGCTTTGATAGGCTGTGCTATTATTAACATTCATTTTGAAATATTTTCTAATTTTCATTGTGATTTCTTCTCTGACCTCTGTGCTGTTAAGACACATGCTTGTTCCAATTATCCTTATTTGTATATGGTATAGCTCTGATAAGCACTTTCACCAAAGTAGCAAGATATAAAAATCAGTATAGAAAATCTAGAAGCTTTTTCATACACCAATAATAAACTTGCTGGAAACAAATCAGGAAAAATATCTCATATCTCATTCACAACAGATTAAACATGTTTAGGAATAACCCAACAAAAGAAGTGAAAGATTTCAACAATGAAAACTTTAAAACATTGGAGAATGAAATTGACATGGACACTAGAAGATGGACAGGTCTCCATATCATAGATCGGAAGAACTGACATTATGAAGATGAATATATTATATAAAGGAGAATCAGTGAAACCCCATTAAAATTTCAATAATTTCTTTTCTCAGGACTAAGATAAGAAAATCTTCAAATTTATATGGAAACAGAAAAGACCCCGAGTAGCCAAAATGATTCGAAGCAGAAAGCAATTCTGGAGGTATCACAATATGTGATTTCAAATCATACTATAGAGCCATAGTAACAAAAGAAGTGTAGTGTTGGCATAAAAACAGATACATAGACCAACAGAATAGAGGAGAGCGTCCAGAAATAAACTCAAGAATCTACAGCCACTTGAGTTTTGACAAAGGTGACAAAAATATACACTGGAGGAGACAGCGTTGTTAATAAATGGTGTTGGGAAAACAGAACATCTACATATAGAAGCATGAACTAGATTCTTAGCTCTTACCCTGCATAAAATACAATACAAAAATGGACCTTAATGTAAGACTTGAAATGCCGAAGTGATAGAGAAAAACACAGGAGAAACATGGAAAACATAGGCAAGGACTTTCTGGAAAGTACTGCAAGAGCTTAGGAAATAATCCCAAGAATTGACAAACAGGATTATGTGAAATTAAAAATTTCTTCACAGAAAAGGCAATATTTAGCAGAGTGATGAAACAGCCTATAGAATGGAAAAATATTTTCCAGCTGTGCACCTGTCAGGGGATTAATAATGGGGATCTACAAATCCCTCCCCACATAATCCTATCAGTAAATGGACAAATGAATTGAATATACAGTTTTCAAAACAGGAAATACAAATGGCCTAATAGGTACATGAAAAAAAAATGTCCAACATCCTTAGTCACCAGAGAAATCAAATGAAAACTGCAATGCCATTCCATCTCACTCCACCTAGAGTGGCTATGATGAAGAAAGCAAATGACAACAAATGCTGGAGAGGATGCAGGGAAAAGAACCCTTACACACTGCTAGTGGGAATGTAAACTGGTGCAGTCAGTATAGAAATCAGTATGGAGGTACCTCAAAAAACTAAAAATAGGCTTACCCCTATCCCAGCTACACTTCTCCTGGGTGTAGACCTGAAAGAATCAAAGTCAGCATACCACAGAGATACTTGCACATCTGTGTTTATTGTTGCTCTACTCACAACAGCAAGGAAATGTAATCAGCCTAGATGTCCACCAATAGATGAATGGATAAAGAAAATGTGACACATACACAATGGGATTTGTCTATAAAGAAGAATGAAATTGTTATTTGTAGAGAAATAGATGGAACTGGATAGCATCACGTTAAGTAAAATGAGCCAGAACCTGCAATATAAATACCACGTGCTTGCTCGCGTATAACTGAAAATGGTGTAGTGAGAAGGGGACCGATGGGAGACGGGAACACGAGAAGGTTATGGGGGGCACAAAGACAAATACCATGCTTTCTCTCATTGCAGAATGTAGATGAAGAGAAAATCATGCCTGGATGGGTGGGTGGATGGACGGATAGGTAGGTCGTTAGATGACGTGAGAGCAGAAGGGGACGATCCAAAAGGGGGAAAGGGAGCAGTGGGAAGGAAACACTGGAGGTCAATGAGTGTGAATACCTGTAGACCACAATGACATACATCCATGTATGAAAATGCCATAGTGAAGCCCATGATCTTTAGAATATTTTGTTTATTATTTTTTTATTTTATGTGTATGGATGTTTTGCCTGCATGTGTATTAAGTGCACCTGTGTCCTGCAAAGCTTGCTGAGGTCAGAAGAGAGTGTCAGATCTCCTGGAACCAGTTGTTAGCTGCCATGTGGGTGCTGGGAATCAAATCCAGGTCCTCTGTAAGAGCAGTCAGTGATCTTAACTGCTGAGCCATCGTTCTAGCCCTGAAGCCCATTATCTTGTACATTAATTTAAAAAATTTTAAAAGAAGTCTACTTAATTTCTACATATTTGAGAATTTTCTTATATTTTCAAATTCCAAATATAAGTGCTATACTATGGTATTTGTCCTTCTGTGTCTTTGTTCTTTGACTTAGAATGAGGTCTTTGAAGTTCGTCTACATTGTTGCAAATGGCAGAGCTTTCTTCCTTTTAGAGGCCAGATGATATTCTCTCCTGCTACCTCTCTGCCAATATTAAGTGCTGGTCTTGTCTTCCTAGGTCTGGTTTATTTCATATAACAAGATGATCTCTATGTTCATTCCTCCCCACAAACGTGTGATTTCTTCTTAATGGCTGAATAATTCCTCATTATGAGTATCTGCCACATTTTATCAGCTCATAAAATTGGTGGACACCAAGGTGGATTCCATGACTTGGCTGTTTTGAATAGTGCTACAGTGAAGATGGGGTTTTGCTGGTTCTGTCTTTCTTTTCCTTAGAGTGCTTTTACTCTGTGAATTTTTTTTTTCATGTTCTCTGTGATTTACACAAGGAGTTTTTCTCACGTGAATTGTTCTGAGTGGTTGCCACTCATTTTTATGAATAAAGTCTTCAACTGCTGATAGAGATTCTACATGATGAGTGAAAATTTTAAGGGCTTACTAAATTGAACTCCCAATTCGATTTTTGTAATTTGATAGGTAGTCTAGGCCCTTTTTGTGCATTTATAGTTTTAAGTTCCTCTTTCTCTCATTTTAGTGACATTTCAGGAGGTATCAAGGAGAAGCAAGTATATTCAATTCATTAATTTTTCTCACAAATTTATGCATTCCATTTTAAATTAAGGAAAAAAAAAACTTGTGGGCACAGTTTACATGTATAGAAGTCCTTCCTGCTCAGGAGGTTGAAGAGAGGGGTAACATAATGAGACTTCATTTCAAAAGTAAATAAAATACTCCTTGAAATGCAAGGAAGTGATTAGTACAGTTATATTAGGTAAATTTACTTCTGCCTAATTCTACTTCAAAGATAAAATTATTTGAATGGAAGTAGAAATCATTATGTTAAGTGAAATTAGTCACAGAAAGACAGACAGTATGTAATCTCATTCAAGTGCAAAAACCTAACAAAGTTGAGAGTGGACTGGTGATGACTAGAGGCCGGGGGGTGGGGGGGAATAGGAAGAAGTTAATCAGTGGATGGTAAATTACAGTTAGACAGGAGCAAGTTCTGGTGTGCTATTGAGGCAGTAGGAAGACTATAGATAATAATGTACCTGCATTTCAAAAGGCCAGGAAAAGGATTTAGTAAGTCTTCACCATAAAGAAATTATAAATATTTGTGGTGATATCTTTATCCTGGCTTAAACATTATGTACATATGTATATATGGACTGAATATATGTCATGCCATAATTTTATACAACTTTTGTGTCTTAAATTTTTTATTAGTGATTATTAATTATACTAAATAATTGGGTTCATAACATTTTTACACAAGTATATAATGCATTTTGATATATTCATTCTTTCTTTATCTTCTACCTTTTATGCTAAAAATTGTTAAAATATAAAATAAAATGAATGAATTTAGTCATAACAATCTTGTAATAAATAGATGTTTTGTTATTAACAGTAGGTGATGGACAAAATAGAAATAATTGTAATTAGATTTGAACCACACTTTCCCTTCATTTGACTGATTTTTTTGTCATGGAGCATAAGGAGGGAAAATTGACTTAAGAAATTACGATAACAAAAATTATAAAGAAAAATGAATACTGAGAATTTGTGTATACTGCTTGATCACAAATAAATATTGTTTCAATCAAAACATAGTTTATTCCTTTCCCTTTACACTTAAATAAAAGTAGTTATGATATAAATATATATAAAATATAATTTATTTCTTTACCATTCTGTTCAGGGTGTTTTGATATCCATCAATGGTCAGTTTGTGTTCATAAAATGATGAGAAGTAACTGGACATAGCAGGGCACATGGAAAACAGACAGATGAAAAGGCTATACATCTTTGAAACTCTGGACTCAGAGTGGCATGTGGTTTCCAGAGTGACCCTGGCTGCTATAACTAGTCACGACCTTGGATTTCTGTCCCATGAGCAGAAGATTACCATATTGGTGCTCATAAACAAGTCACAAAAACCATGTTGGGAGCAGGCAACTCTGGAACTGTGCATGTGAAAGTAGGGTGCTTTCCCTCCTTTGCAGTTTTCTATGTTTTTAAAATTTCCTGTAAAGAATCTCCAGAAACAGCCTTTCCACACCCTCTTCTGCAGTGATCCCTGAGCCTTGGGAGGCACCCGTTTGAGCTAGGAAAGACTGTGAGAGTCAGAGGTGGCAGATGACTGTACAGGAAACAGTGCTCTCCGGAAAGTAGTGTAGATACATGAATTCACAGCAAGTGTGACAGCATGTACAAGATCTGCTTAAACTCAAGCCAGGCACATTGCCAGCATAGAGACGAGGAGGTGGGTAAGACATCCCAACCCTAGCTGAGGAGCTATCTGCAGCTGGTGGCTGCTGGAAAGGGAGAGGAAGTTTTCTTTAAGGGTGTGGCACTGGGTAGGTTGACCAGGCTGCAGGGGATGCATATACATTGAACAGTATTTTGGGACTTAAATTAGACTCAATAGGCCTTAAAAAAAAAAACTCAGAGGACATGAAATTGGGTGAGGGGTAGTAAGAGGGTTAGTAGGGGAGGGGATCTGAATATGATCAAATTCTATTGTATGAAATTCTCAAAAATTCAGTCAAAAATTCTAAAATAAAACAATGGATTTTTAGAAACTACAAGTGAAAGGAAGCTCTACAGATGTTCAGTAGCTGGGATTAATTAAATGCAGAAAGGTACAGGGCCTAAACAACAAGAAGGATCCCAAGTGCTGGGCAGGCAAGTGCTAGAGTCCTCAGAACAGGCCAATGTAACTTCTGAAGAAGCCCTCCCTGCCCAAAGCCTGTAAGAGAAGACGCTATCTGAACACCAGAGGTTTCACCAATCTTGGGCACAGCTCACTAGATAGCAGTTGGCTTTGTCCCAGAGCTAAAGTGCAGTGACTTTAACAGGCATTGATAAATTCTTTGAGCCTCTTTTTTTTTTTTTTTTTTTTTTAAAGGTAGGCTTTGTGGTAGCTGGGGGGGCAG
>NW_008357958.1:2714182-2733734 GCF_000622305.1 Nannospalax galili | reverse complement strand
TTAAAGGTAGGCTCTGTGGTAGCTGGAGAGACAGCTCAGTGCTTAAGAGCACTGGCAGCTCTTTCAGAGGACTGGGGCTTGATTCCCAGTACCCACATGGTGACTAACAACTGTCTAGGGGATTCCAATGCCTTCTTCTGACCTCTGTGGCATTGCACGACATGGGTACACCTACTTACCTGCAGGCAATACACTAATACACATAAAATAAAAATAATAAATAAAATACGTTTAGAAAGGTAGGCTCTGTGTACCCTCACTGTTTGAATCTAAACTGGACTTAGTGACCAGGTGACTGACAAGAGTATAGAGGAAATGATTCGGGTGACTTGAAAGGCAATACATATTTCACTTGATTCCTTGGAACAATTAAAGTGAGACTTTTAGCCACCATGAACATTCCACTCCCCCATGAACCCACCACACTGAGATAAAGCTCAGACTGTTTCAAGTGGAGAGACCCCACAGAGAACCCTTGAACTGATGCCTGGCCAGCTCTGGGCTGCCCCAGCAATAACAATCTTCCAGTTTCAACCTATGTCTGACTGCAGCTGAAGGTTACACTGGGCCAGAGCTGCCCAGCTGAGTACTTCTCAAATTCCTGACCTGAAAAAATAGCATGTTTCTAATCACTGAAGTGTGGGGATTTTGTTAAGAGAGCTGTGGAAAATTGACTTATTGAATCAAAATATTTTTCCAAACATCTACTGATACTTAACAAGTGGCCCCAGAACTCGGTGGTATCAACCACCACATTTGATTATGCTCCCGCATGTTGTGAGTCAAGAACTCAAACAGCACAGGCTAGAGAGATGGCTCAGCAGTTAAGAGCACTGGTTCCTCTTGCAGAGGACCTGGGTTTGATTCCCAAGAACCAGATGGTGGCTAACAACCATCCATAACTCCAGTTCCAGGGGATCTGATGCTCTCTTCTGACCTCCATGGGCATTGAATGACATGGGTGCACCTACTTATATTGTGCAAGCAATACACTCATACACGTAAAATAAAAAATAAATAAAATACACAAAAATTCAAACAGCACAAGGATGTCTTGTTCCATGATATCTGATGACTCAGCTGGAAAGACCCAAAGGCAGCAAGTGATTAACCGACTATGGACTGGTGTCATTTGGAGGAAGCTTTATTCACATAGGTCTAGGGCTTGATGCTGGCTGTTGCCTGGGAACTTGGGCGCACCCTTCTGGCTTCTCTGTGTGGTATGGGCTTCCTCACAACAGTGTGATTAGATTATAAGGGTAAGCCATTAGTGTCTTAAAGTCTGATCTTAGAATCTTTGGAGTCACTTCTACTGGACTCACAAAGTCTAAATTCAAAGAGAGGAGATGAAAACCCCATATCTGAATGGGAATCTCATGTTGGGAGAAAGAAAAGCGAGGTGCTTGTCAGAGGAGGAGCTTGTCTCCTGGAGAGACTGGAGCTCAGACAATGACGGGTCAGTCATGAGTGGGTCCACACCTTGACCTGGACTGTTTAGTTGTATATAATTTTTACCTTTTATTTAAACCCAAGTCTCATGTTAGTCCTCAAAGATGGACATATGGGCAGAAGGATCACTGGATTTGTTTCTCGTCCCGATGTGAGCACATTGAATAAATTTTCTTTTTCTGTTTTTCACTATTACTTGTCTCTTTAACCTATAGAGGATGGGCAGTTCAGTCTAACTCGCCAGCATTGCCAGGGCCCTGGATCTGACCTTAACAACTCAGGTAACAACAGGGTCTAGCTCAAGAACATAAATTGGGTAATTTTTTTCTTTTTCTAAAAATTTAAACCAAGGAATACAAAAGCATAATTTAGCAAGAAGTGATGGGTAGAAATGAAAAAAAAATACTATGAATTATGTATAGGAAAATAGTAAACCAAGGTTTTGAAGAGTCAGGAGCTATGAGAAAACAGCATGTCTACTGAGTTGAGATTTAATGAAAGGGAAGAAGTAGAACGAAAGTCATGGAGCCTTGGAAATAGGGCATAATACGGCAGGGGGTCTCTGGCATGGCCCCTCCTTTCTTTTAGCTTCAGTTGTGTTGAAGGCTGTTTTCTAGGTCATCATCAGTAACAGTGTCCTGTTTGGCAACAATAGCTCCCCAAATGAACGGGGCCAGTTAAAAAGTTTCTTCTTTCCTCAGATATTTATTTTGTGTATATTGTGTGTCTGCTTCTGTGTATGTGCACGTGTACATGTGTGTGTATTCATACAGATCCCAGAGTTCAATGCCAGCTGTCTTCCTTGATTGCTCACCATCTTATTTATTTATTTATTTATTTTGAGATAGTGTTTGTCACAGAACCTGGAGCTCATCAATTTGGCTAGAGTGGCTGATCACTGAGATCCAGGGATCCTCCTGTCTCTGTACTTACTCAGTGGTAGGGTTATAGAAGTGTACCACCATACCTGGCTTTTATGTGGTGTCGGGAGATTCGAACCCAGGTCCTCATACTTGCTTGGTGGGCATTTTACTGACTGAACCATGTCCCTAGCCCTTTCCTCAGAATTTTGACTGACATGTGGCGAGAGCTGTATTAGACAGAAATAACTGCGAAATGGCTATTGCTGAGAAACTATCCATAATTTCTAACAAGGTATTGTTCTATAATGCATTCAATAATGGAAATGGATAAATTCATAAAGATCTGATTTTATATGCCCGTAGGAATTGTCTTCATGGATGAGGGAATGAAATATCAAACTTCATTTGGTAAATAGATTTCCCTGGTAAACAGATTTTAGCTGGTACATATTGGTCACATGATTATAAACTTAGTGGAATACGCTTTTAAAAGAAGTATTTTGTTACCCCAGAAACTGTTTTTCTGGTACTCTTAAACACAGCCATTTTGATTCTGCCTGCTTCTACATATCAATCCTCTCATTTGAAGGAACTGTAGGCAGTTATTAAGATACCACTATAAAACACATGTTGACTCCAAGAATCATCATTGTATTAGAAAGAATAAAGAATTACAAGTTGTGAATTATACTTATATGTGTTTTTCTTGTAGTTCTTTTTTTTTCCCTACCAAATACTTATTTAAAATGTCCCCAATAGAGTATTTTTATCTGTTCTTACTCTGAAGTCAGGTCAGGGAAGGTACATACCTGCTTATAAGGGTCATTATTTGAAAACTCCAAGCTTTTTACATATTGATACCATATGTTCTAGCTTGTTTCTTCATTGCTGTGACAAAATACTCTGACCAATACCAACTTGGGGAGGAAAGGGTTTATTCAGCTTACATCTCCCAGGTTGCAGTTCATTAGGGAGCCCAAGGTAGGAACTCAGGACAGGAACTTGGAGGTAGGAGCTGAACACAGGCCATGGAGGAATGCTGCTTACTGGCTTGCTCCCCTGGCCCCTGCTCAACCTGCTTTCTTATGCAACACAGGCCCACCTGCCCAGGGGTGGCACTACCCACAGTGGGCTGGGCCCTCCCGCATCACTCATCAAGAAGATGCCCCTCAGACATGGCCACAGGCCAGTCCAATGGAGGCAATTCCCCAATTGAGGCTCCCTCCACCCAGGTGTGTAAAGTTGACACTAAAGCTATCCAACACACCAAAACATAGTAACATTTAGTACCTATTGCAGTTATTTAACCTAATCACTATACCAAAGATATAATTGATCTTTCTCCCGTAGGAGGAACATAGAATACCAATGCCCTAATTTTGTACATTTCTGTTCTCTAATGACAGGCTGTCATTTTCTATAATTTACCAGTGATTATGAACAATCTGCGTAGGCTGAGTGGAGTTGCTTGGTAACCACCTTTTAAAACTTTCTTAAATGTAATTGCTTCTCTGCCAGGGAAACATTGATCCTACAAATTTGCATTGGACTGCTCTCTAAGCAGCCAAACATGCTAAATATCTCTCTGCTTTTTATTTCAAATTATTTGCCTTTTAAATTCTGCTGAGGTAAGCTACTTTTGTTATGCTTGTTATCTGTCTTTGAACAAAATGAGACTTGCAAATGACTATCTGTACATCCTCATTTTTTTCTAATGTTTTTTTCTGTATCTCTGTTTACATTGCTTTTTTTAGAGTTGGGGATGGAAACTTGTGAAGAATCATGAAAACCCCCAGGTTCACTTTGCATGATTTTAAATGCTTTCAGACAATATATATATCCATGTGTCAAAATCTGCACGGTACAAATATTACTCATGGCTGCTGTTCCTGATTTCTCCCCTTTCTGGTGGTCAAGCAGCTTCATTGCTATTTATGAAAATGTGGAGTCTATGCTGACATCCAGTGCATACTTCACTTTTCATGGTTGTGTCTGTTCATGCCCTGGCTTGGAAAAGGAAATGGTAAAAAAAAACAACAACAAAAAAAACCAGACTTTAGTTAATGTATATTGTTAGTGTTGCAAGGAAATATTACAAGTCATTAATTGCTGCACATTTTCAAGTTCATTGTGTATAGCTGCTTTTGGGAATATTAACACACTTTCCACTTAGAGAAAATCTCAAACAGAAGGTAAGGGCTTAGGCCTTGTGGGGTGAAGAGTATCTGATCACAACTGATGAGTCTTAGAAGTATAGCTTTTGGTCAGAGTGAGGAAACCAAACACAATCACACACATACCACGTGTTTTTAGAGTACATTTCGTAATGTCGATAAAGCACTTGGCTTATATTTTAAAAACTGGCAAGATTTTTTTAAGTCTCTGTCTTTTTGTCTCTTTATTTCTCTGTTATCATCTATGTCTACCATTTACCATATGCAAACTGAGTTTTCTCTATGAAAAATGTAAATAGACTTTATGTCACAAGGTCAGTATTAATGTTTTATGAATCTTTAAGAGTTTGTAAAGATGAACAAACTTAAAAAGATTTTCATTTGACATTTTATGATCACAGTAGGTCTTTAGAATACAATTAACCTTTGGACCTGACTCATTTATAAAATGGGTAATAGACTTGACTTTGGAATCAGAAGCAAACTTAAAGGATAGTGTGATTAGGATATAACATGCTGTTGTGAGTGTAATGTGAGATGTCTGCCATAGACTCATGTGTTTGAACACTTGGTCCCAGCTGGTGGATGTAGTTTGGAAGGCTGTGAAACCTTTAGGAGTTGAAGACTTACTGGACAAAATAGGTTGCTGGGGGTGAGCCTTGAGGTTTTGGAGCCAGGCCCCATTTTGTGATCACTCCATGCTTCTGGACTATACACACAGTGTGACCAGTCATCTTACACTCCTGCTGCCATGCCTTTCTGTCATGATGGACTGAACCTCAACATATAAGTCAAACCTCAGTCAAGCTTCCTGTCATGTATTTGATCACAACAACAAGAAATGAATACATATTGCTCATTCCTATTTTTTACGTCAAACCTCAGTCAAGCTTCCTGTCATGTATTTGATCACAACAACAAGAAAAGAAATGAATACATATTGCTCATTCCTATTTTTTATGTAAGAAATTAAAATTTATGCCTATAGTTTTTTGTATATTTTTAATTGAATTTTTGTATATTTCATATAAAAATCTTAATCATCTTTATACCCTCTTCCCCATCCACACCCTCCCATAGCCCCCACATTGGGTTTATGCATTCTTTTATTTAAGTTAAGGCCTATCAAGTCAAGTTAGTGTATCCAGATGTCCCACAGTGCAAGTTCATCCACTAGGATCTAGTCAGCCTATCGAGAGCCACTTCCTTAAAGAAGATCAACTCTCCTTCAACCCAGCATAATCAGCTGCAAATAATTCTTTGGCTAAGATTGGGTCCTGCTGCCCATTTCCACAGTTTTATGCTGGGGTTTTGTTTGCTTGAGTTTGCATGGGTCTTGTGCATGCTGACACCATTGCTGTAAGTTCATATGAGCAAAGTCCCAGGTCTGTTTCCATATGGCCATTCACCTCCCTTCCTGGCTCTTACCATCTTTCTGCCCCCTCTTCCAAAATGTTCCCTGAGCTCTGGATGGGTGAAGCTCTAAATCCTGTGTCTGAAGTATGTTCTGTCTTCAGCAATAGGGACTTATTTTTAAGTTCTGGAAGGCTGTGGTAATAGCCTGTGTAATTTTGGGAGTCTCTTGGACTACTCTGGTTAACAGCTTGAAGGGAGGTTTCTCCTGTCTGGACTCATGAAGAGATATTGCATGTGTAATTTTTTTAGTAGGTCTTTAAACTAATACATATGTCTTGTTTTTCACACCAGTTAAACATTATTTATCTCTCCTCTTTCTCCCTGTCTAACCCTCCCTCTTCCCTTCTGAGTTAAAGTAACTACATTTCTCCCAATTCACCCTTGATAATATCTGTCCCCTATGGTTTACCCTCTCTTGAGCTCCTTCTTCTCCTTTACCCCGATGGTTCCTTATATAACCCTCCTTTTTCCCCTCCCAATTGAATACTCCCATTTTACCTATTTCCTCCCTGGTAACACCTGTCTCCTACTATTCCTCTCTCTCAGGCTCCTTCTTTCTCTTTACCTCTCTAGTTCTCTTCTATTTTCCTGGCTCCTGCAGTTACATCAGGATACATACTCACACATAGGGATTTGGTACGAAGATCCACAAATGAGGGAGAACATATGTCTTTTGTTTTCCTGAGTTTGTGTTACTTCACTTAGTATGACAGTTTCTAGTTCCATCCATTTACTGGCAATTACATGATTTTGTCTTTCTTTACTGCTGAGTAGAACTCCATTGTGTAAATGTACCACATTTCATTATCCACTCGTCAGGTGAGGGCTACTTAGGCTGCTTCCATTTCTTAGCTATTGTAGAAAGAGCAGCAACAAACATGGGTGTACAAGTAACAAAAGAAATTCACAAGTATAATTGTTCTTTTAATTCTGGGTCCTGGGTTATCTCTTGAGGGTCCTTGTTGTAAAACTCTTCTATAGGACTGGTGGGGATATATTATTTTGGCTTTTCATATTATTGTTTTTTCATTGTGGTTTTGGAATGTGGATTTCTTTTGTTGCTTGTAATTCTGATATGAAACTCAAGCCTTCTTTGTATTGTTTATATACCTTGATTGCTTTCTGATTGGGTATGAAAAGCTGATTGGTCTAGGCTTCAAGTTCTCTATTTTGATTTTATATTGGAGAGATTTGATGGCTTCAGTCAGGCTACTCAGGAGCTCTCCAGGAGGGCTAGGTGGCCCCTTCTAGTTAGGAGCACTTCAGAAGCCTCAAATGGGTAATGCCAAGGTCCAAGGAGAAGAGATGGGAGATGGATGTGCTGGTCCCTATTAGTCATCAGGAAAGACTAAGCCCTGGAGTGGTGGGAAGCTCTGAAGATGATCCCAAAGCAGGGGGAAGGGCATGGTGCCATTTGGCCAGCTTACCCTGGAGGCCAACTCAGGCACTCTCAGGCAGTGTCGAAAGGTCTGGGCCAGCAGGGAAGCCTTATAGTCTTATTTTTAATCCTAACTGCTGAGCATAATGGCTAATGGTTTCTTTTGAAGGAAGAATAGTCACAAGTTTTGAAGAGATTTTGTATTTTTGGCACAGTAAATGATGCTCTTCAATTCTGTTTTTCCTTAAGAGTCTCATATTTAATTCCCATACTTTTGGCATATAAAAGAATGCTCTATGTAAAAAGTGGTCTACCCTAATATTATAGCATTATTCATGAAGTCATAAGATGTTTTTGTATTCCTGAGGAAAGGAAAAAGTTAATTCTTAGGGTCTTAAAAAAATAACTATTGCAAAGTGAGACATGGTGGCATAAGCCTGTAATTCCAATACTGGAAAGGCAGAGGCAGAAAGATGGTGAGTTCAAGGCCAGCCTACATAGTGGGAGACTGCCTCATAATGGAAGCAGAGTTTTCTAGATGGCTGGGCAGTTACTCATATGAACTCAGAGCAATGGTGACAGCATGCACAAGTCCCACATAAGCTCAAGTAAGGCAAAGTCATAGCATAGAAGTGGGAAAGAGGCTAAGAAACCCAAACCCTAGCTGAGCAACTATTGGCAACCAAGCGATAGCTGCTGGGAAGCGGAGAGCCAATCTTCTTTAAGGGTGTGACTCTCGGTAGGTTAATCAGGCTCCAGTGGGTGGACCATATGAATGCTATAATTTGATATTCTAGCACAAATGTTTCATGCTTCCCATAAAGATCTTTCTCCGAGACTGGCAGTAGGAAATAAAAGCTTGACAAGGAGAGTCAACAACAGAGCCAAGTTGATCAGCAGGGATTTAGTCTAATCAGTTTCAAACACTAATGTCATAGAAATCACCAGAAGACTTTATTCATTCACAGATCTCTGGGCTCTAAACCAAGAACTTTGATTTAGTGGAGAGTAAAGAATGCTAAATGATGGGTTCCAAAAAGGTATATTCACACAGAAAACCTAAAACTGGTGAGTGTGACCTTATTTGGAAAAATGGAGACTGCAGATATAATTAAGTGAAGGATGTGAAAATTAGATCACCTTGGAGGAGCTGAAGAGCTATCTCCATGGGTAAGAGCACTGGCTGCTCTTGAAGAGGACCCAGGTTCAGTTCTCAGCATCCACATGGTGGCTAATAAGCTTCCGTAACTCCTATTCCAGGGATTCAATGCTCTCTTCTGGCCTCCACAGATATTGCAAGACATGGGTGCGCTTACATATACGCAGACAAAACACTCATATACATAAAAATAAAATTTAGATCACCCTGGATTATCTAGGAAGTAAATCCAACAGTGGAAGGGACATAGAGAAGAGAAATACACCTGGGAGAGACCAGCATATGTAGACAGAGATGATTTTGCAGCCATAGCTAAAGAATAGCCATGGCAGTGGGAATAAGCAGGGGAGGATCCCATTCACAATCTCCAAAGCCACTGGAAGGGACACAGTCCTGCCACTTTGATTTCAGACACCAGCCTCTAGAATTCTAAGAGAATAAATTTTGTTTTAAGCCACTCAGTTTATGGTGATTTGTAATAGTAGCTTCAGAAACTAATACAGATTGGGACGAGAATCTTGTATTTCCTATAAACCAGTGTTGCAAGTGTTCTGTGCTTTGAACGGCATTGATCAGGTAGGTGCTATAATTTGGAGAAGAAATGACACAGAAAATTACTCATGAGACAGTTGAGTGCAGTAAGTTCAGACCATCAAGCATGCTAGGATTCTGAAGTTGTGTAAGAATGGAGCAAAGCAGTCAGCTTGCTCCTTTTTGATGCTTTCTGTTGCATGGGGCAGAGATGATCCTACGCTTAGAGGGTCTGTTAATTCCCTGTTATCCTCAGGCCTCAGATTACATTTTATTTCCTGGAGTAGACTCCTTAGATTAGGCCAGCCTTTATTGTGACAAAACATCAGTACTGTCTCTTTTTTCTTTGTAGTGCTTATTCCCACTGTAATGATTTGTTTTTGTGTCTGTTGGTCTGTTTGCCTGGGACATTGCGGACAGTCTAAGATAGAAACCATAAAAATCTTAATGAGTACATCCCCAGTTCCTGGTCTGACAGGGAGTAGGTACCCAATAAACATATTTTAATGGAATGTGTCAATCCTGCCCTAAATAAAATAGAATTAGAAGCTGAGAGATTGTTATTCTTGATCTAATGTTTAGTGTTAGGTGTTTCTTTACTGTGGATTTATGAAGCAGATTTAGAAGATAAAATTGGATGCTAGAAATCAAACAACAAATGATTATTAAGTAGTTTTTTTCTGTGAAGCATGATTAACTGAATTAAGATATATTTTACAAATATAGTCACACACTGTCAGTTCCAGTGATGGGTGTGAGGGGGCTTTTCACTTCTGAGGTGAGTTGATTTTCTCTGTCAATTCATGTTATATATTTGACACTTACTAGAAAAGCATTCATTTTAATAATCACAAAATATATTTTTATTAGATTTAAAAGATAGACTGTGAAACAACAGTTTCTTTTTTTCTGATCAATGTTATGAAATTAGCTTTTTGAGTGGGCCATCTCTTTTCATTTCTGAGAACAACATGACCAATTTGTTGCTATGACGACCTAACACTAGCCAGAATTTAATTATTAAATCCATGACTAGCACAAGACTGGTGTTCTGTTTTTTCTTTTTTAATTGTTGGGAGTTTTTACTAGTTCTAGTCCTACAAGGTGGCTCAGCAGAATATAGTAGAAATTATTAATTAACAGGAGCTCATTCTTTTTAGAAGCATCTCTTAAAGGTCTTCATCAATTAGACAGTATTTTGTAGTTTAGCTTCTAGTCAAACTATATTCTGCTGTAGTGCAGAGTATACATTTTGAATTCATGTCCCTCCAAATCCAAAAAGCAACATCATTTTCATAAGTCTGCATTAGAATATATATGGCACAGACAGATGCACAATATAGGAGAGTTTTGCTTCCATGGCAACCCCTTGGAAAACCTAACAACCATCTCACATTTATCCATGGGACTTTTGAAGAGTATTGGTGTCAGGAAGCCGTAATAAACTGATTACCAGAGAGAAAGATCCTTCATAGGCCAGTGGTTTGCTCTGGGAACTTCTGGGTAGAAACATCGATTAGGATATAGATAGTAGGAAGAAGAAACCAAGCCAGAGGACTTGACTGATTCATACAGAAGCATCAGTGAAGGAGTGGGAAAGTAAAAATCATTTTACCTAAGTGGAACAGACAGATAGAACATCACTCCCAGAAGATCAGTCAAAATGATAAAAAGCCATGCTAAAATGCTATAAACGCAATGAGAAGAAAAAACTGTATGCATGACTTCTTATGGGAAATATTGCAAGATAAAAATAGAATGGAACAACATATACAAAATGCCAAAAAGTCCTTTTAGTTAAAATATTCTTCAAACCTAAAGGTAATGACATTTTCAGAAAAACTGAAAATGAGTGAATTTATCACTTACAGAACTTACTATAAGAAATGCACAAAGGAGAGATTTTTCAGTTGAAGAGGAATGGGTCAGTAGAAAACTTGGATTTCATGAGCAGAGTGTCATGAATGGGAAATTAAGTGAAACACAAAATTTTAACTTTACTTTTTTCTTATGAAAGGGCGTCCTAGTTACTTTCCATTGCTGTGATAAAACACTGACGAAAACCAACTTTTGGAGGGAAGGGTTTATTTCATCTTACTCTCTTAAGAGACAGCCCATCACTGAGGAAAACCAAAATAGGAACTTAAACAAGACAGAAATACGGAGTCAAGAACATGTCATAGAGGAAGTTGCTTACTGGCTTGCTTCTCTGGTCTGTGCTCAGCCTGATTTCTTTCTTTCTTTCTTTCTTTCTTTCTTTCTTTCTTTCTTTCTTTCTTAAAAGGGATTTATTATTATTGTTATTTTATTTTTATGTGTATGAGTGTATTGCCTACATGTGTGTGAGTGTACCTATGTCATGCAATGCTGTAGAGGTCAGCAGAGGGAAATGGATCCTCTAGAACTGAAGTTACAGACAGTTGCTAGCCACCATGGGGATGCTGGGAATTGAACCCAGATCCTCTGCAAGAGCAACCAGTGCTCTTAACCACTGAACCATCTCTCTAGGCACTTACTGGCCTGTCTTTGTATTCAATTGGAATTAGTTAAGGACTGAACTGATGGTACTGTTACAATGTAACAAGTCCTAGACTGCTTTCTTATAGAACTCAGGACCACCTGCCCAGGGCTGGCACCACCAGCAGTGGGCTGGGCCCTCTCACATCACCAAACAATCAAGAAAATACATCACAGACATGCCCACAGGCCAGTCTGATAGAGGAAATTCCCCATCTGAGGTTCCCTCTTCGCAGCTGTGTCAAGCTAACAACTAAAGCTATTCAGCACAAAGTCATTTGACTATTTAAAACAAAATGAGAAAAAGTGCATAGTAAATACACTAAAGAAAAGGGATAAATAGAAATATATTGTTTGTGTTTGCTACTTTTGTATGCCAGTGACTAAAAAGTCCTGAGAGTACAATTTAAAAGGAGGGAGGATTTATTTTAGTTCACAGTTTCAGTCCATCACATGTCAGGGCAGGTAAAGTAGATCAGTCCATATCATGTTAGCCAAGAAGCAGAGAAAAGGGAATACAGGAAAGGTTGAGCAAGATTCATCCCTCAAAAACGGGCCTTCAGTGACTTACTTTCTCCAGCTAGGCCCCCACCCCCTCCTACCCTTCATAATCTTCTAATAATGTCATCACGTTATGAATCTATCAGGAATTAATCCATTCAGTGGGTATTGGCTCTGGAAAATACCCTCACAGACACACCCGGAAGTGTGTTTCACTAATCTCCTAAGTGATTCTTAATCTATCAAGTTGACAATGAAGATTACTATCAACTTGTAAACTCATAATGCTATACATGAGGAGACATACTAATTTTGAGCAGCATGTAGTAGGTTAAAAATGCATAAATCAACAAGTAGAGATAAAAATAAGGTAGAGATGAAAAGTCAGGAGAGAGGGAGGCAGAGGTCTGCAGATCTCTGTGAGCCAACCTGGTTTACATAGTGAGTTCCATGACACCCAGAGCTGCAAAGTGAGACCCTGTCTCAAAAACAAAATAAAACAAAAACAAAAAATGAGTCAGGAGAGGGCATAATGGTAAACACAAAAAGTATTGAAATATGAGTAAAAGTAACCATCTGTAGGATCAAGACTAAAAACCAATCAGGTGGCTGGAGATGGCTCCATGGTAAAGAGCACTGGCTACTCTTGCAGACGTCCTGGGTTCTGTTCCCAGCACACACATGGCAGCTAACAACCACTTGTAACTCCAGTTCCAGGGGATCCAGCATCCTCCTCTTATGGCCTTGACAGATACTGCACACATGTGGTGCACTTACACACATGCAGGCAACACACTTATACATATAAAATAAAAATAAATATTTAGAAAAAGATTAAAAATTAATCCTGCTGAAGGAAACGTAAGTAAATTATCTTTCCACTTACATTGTAAATATATTACAAACTCAGTGTTAAATGAAGATCAAGTAGGCAAGAATGTAGAATAAAAGTATAAAAAACTGTGTCAACAAATTATATTCTTTGACCAAATAACATGAAGACTGTGGCTTTTGTAAGCCATAAGTTTTTTTGAATTTTTATTTTATTTTCTTATTTTATGTGTATGAATATTTTATCTGTAGGTATGTAAATATACCTGTGTGTGCAATGCCCTCAGAGGCCAGAAGAGAGCATCAGATCCCCTGAAACTATAGTTACAGAGAGTTGTTAGCCATTATGTGGATGTTGGGGACTGAACCTGGATCCTCTGCAAGAATAGCCAGTGATCTTAACCACTGGGCCATCTCTCTACCCTCGAGTTCTTAAAAATCTACTTTACTCAGAACAATGTGCACAAAAAGTAAATGAACGTTCTTAAAACTGCATTTTATGTGTACACTTTGATGAGTTCTGACAGATGCATGCATCTGAACAACCACTATTGCAGCACCCAAACAGCATTTCCTTATATAGACATATAAATTTGTCAATTCACCCATAGAAGGGCATTCAATTGTTTCTAGTTTGGGGCTTTTACTTTTTGTTTTTATTTTTTCAGCACTGGGGATCCAGTCCAAAGTTTCTTGTTTGCTAGGCAACTACATGAGGTATACCCCAGACCCCCAGGTTTTGACTCTTATGAGTGAAGCTTGTTATGGCTTGAATCAGAAACCTTCCCTCATAGACTTGTGTTTTGAGTGCTCAGTTCTAGTTTGAGGCTCTGTTTTGAAGACCATGGACCCTTTAGGAGGTGGGTTCTGCCTGGCAAAGGTAGGTCATTAGATGCAGTCCCTTAAGGCTACACTCCCTTCTGGTGCTTCTAGTCCCTTTCCTCTGCCTCCTGCCTGTGGGTATCTGAATAAGCTGCCACTGCACCATCCCATCACCATGGAGCTGCTCAGCCATGCATTCTGCACCATGATGGACTGAGATCCTCTGAACACTGAGCCAAAATAAAGCTTTCTTTTCTTAAGTTATTTATGCCATGTGTTTGGTGACAGTGATGTAAATATAACTAATACAACCAGCTGGGCAAGTCATTTTTGAGCAAATGTTTTCATTTCTTTTAGGTGAATACCTCAGAATGAGATGGCTGGGCTGTATGGTAGGTGCTTTTGTACGCTTTTGTGTCTTTATAAAAACTGCCTAAGTATTTCATTGTGTTCTCTAAAAATTTACATTTCATTAATCACAACCTTCCGTGTGTCTATTGATCATTGACATCTTCTGTGAGGTACCTGCTTAAATCTTTGGCTTATCTTTACATGGCCTGCATTTCTTCTTTTGAACTATGAGTTTATATATATTTGGTATACTAGTCCTTTTTCAGACACGTATTCTTTCAGTCTTGCTCTTGTCTTTTGATTTTCATAATAGTATCTTTTGAAGGTCAGGTTTCTCTTCTAACTAACTTCTGTGAATCAGTTTTTTCTTTCATAGTTTGTAACTATTGTGTCTTAGTAGAGAAATCTTTGGTTATCCCAAAGAAGCAAGGATATCTTTACAATGCTTTCTTTTAGATGTTTTATAGTTTTAGATTTTGCTTTTAGGCCTACTTTTTATTATGAGTCAGATTTTTAATTAAGATGCAAGGTAAGGGTTGAGTTTCTAACCCCTAATCCCAGTTAGTAGCCAGCTATTTTGTACCATGTATTAGGAGAACATCCTTTCTTCCATTAATGCATTGGATTAATAAACTCAGTGACTATGTATGGGTCTGTTTGTGAATTCTCTAGGCCATTCCATTGACCTAAATGTTTGCATTTATAACAGTTTTACTCTGTTTTGATCATTATAGACAAAATTTTGAAGTGAAGTATTTTTTAGTCTACATTTTAATTTTCAAATTATTTTGACTATTTTCTGTCTTTTACATTTAAAAACAATTATAGAGTCAGTTTATTAATTTGTGCAAAAAAATCCTGTTGTAATTTTGAATTGACTTACATTGGCCCTATGGATAAATTTGGTTAAATATGCCTCTAAGTATATAATGACTTTTTGCATTTTAAGCAGCATTAGGTTGTAAATTTTTAATTTCCAATTTTTAATTACTAGGAGACAGAAATACAATTATTTATTATATGCTGAGTAGTCCTGTGATCTTGGGAAAATAGCAAGCTGGTTTTGCCAACTCTTGTATATTTCTAGGGATCATATCATTTGTAAATAGAGGCAATTGGATTCTTTCCCTTCTAATATGTATGTAACCAATTAATTGATTGATTATTTTTTGATATTTTGTGTAAGCTAGGGCATTTAGCACAATACTAATTAGTAGTAGTGACAAAGGGGCACCCCTTTCTTTTTAATTTAATTTAATTTAATTTCAGAAAATATTTTATTTTTATTTTATGTGTATGAATGTATTGCCTGCATGTATGCAAGTGCACCTGTGCTATGCAATGCCTGAAGAGGTCAGAAGAGGGCGTTGGATCCCCTGGAACTCGAGTTAGCTGCCATGTGGGTACTGGGAACTGAGCGTGAGTCCTCTGCAAGAACAGCCAGTGCATTTAACCACTGAGCCATCTGTCCAACCCTTCTCCTCTTAATTTTAAAAGGAATGTATTTTCTCTTTCAGCATTACATGTGAACTGAATATAAAATAGCAAACTGTGTAAGTGCCAAGATCCATTCTGTAACCTATAATATTTGCTCAAATACCAAGCACATTGCTTCCTTTTTATGTTTAAGAAAAAGTTTAATATTGGATGAATTTTCATCATTATGAAATTGCCTGTTTATTAAAGAGGAAATAGCAATTTCTTGACTGAATGCATATGACTAAGGATATAAGATTCACTTTTGGTGTATCACTGAAATTATCACTTGAATGACACCCAGAGTAAAGAATTCGAATTTTATCTGCCAGCCTGTGTCTTGTTTCTTCACACTTGAAGGAACTTGAGTTCTAGGAGTTTAACTAAGGTCTTCAGGAGAAAAAAACAGCTCTCCAGAGCCATCTTTATCTAGCTGGGCCTCTAATAAAATATATTTGCATTTTGTCTGTATTCCATCATAAGTAAGTTCCTATTGAAGCAACTCATTCTTGTTGATCAGGACAAAGTTTCCATGATGATGTCACAGGACAGTGTCTGGCTCAAGGTGTCATGGAAGAGAGGCAATATCAAATGCTATAGCTATGAATTTGACCACTGTTCTGGTTTTGGTTCTGTTGCTGTGATGAAATACCCTGACACGAAGCAATGTAGGGGAGAAGGGTGCTTATTTCAGCATACAATTCCAGATGACAGTCTATCACTGTGGGAAAGTTAAGGAAGAAACTTCAAATAGGTAATCACATGACATCCACAGTCAAAAGCAGAGAGAAATGAATATGTACAGGTCTCTCTCTTGCTTGTTAGCTTGATTTCTTCACTCTTAGGTTGAGGCCCCCCTGCCTAGGATATGGTGTCACCCACTGTGGGATGGGTCGTCTCACATCAATTAACATAATTAAGACAATCCCCAAAGACCAACCCAATGTAGACAACAACTCACTGAGACTCCTCCCTGGTGATTCTAGGTTGTGTCAAGTTGACAATTCAGCCAATGGTCACAGCCATCCTCTGACATAGTGTGGATTCCAAAAGATTTAGTATATTGGTCCCTGGTGAGGGAGAGTGGGGTCCTTTCTCACATTTCCACCATCAGGAAGAATATTTCCAAAGTGTGCTGGTAGATGTTTAAGCACATGTTTCTGAGCAAAGAGAAAGCCCTGATGTGTGGGTAGTGCAGGTCGATTTCTATGGTGAGGATACTTCCACCATAGATGATTTTAAGCTACCAGTGTGTTGTCACTGAACTTGGGGCTGGAAGAGAGACAAGGTAACTAACTGTCTTAGTTTGTTTCTTCATCGCTGTGACAAAATACTCTGACCACTACCAACTTGGGGAGGAAAGGGTTTATTTAGCTTACATATCCTGGGTCACAGTTCATCTAGGAACCCAAGGTAGAAACTCAGGGCAGGAACCTGGAGGCAGGAGCTGGAGCTCAGGCCATGGAGGAATGCTGCTTACTGGCTTGTTCCCCTGGCCCCTGCTCAGCTTGCTCTCTTATCCAACACAGGCCCAACTGCCCAGGGGTGGCACCACCCCCAGTGGGCTGGGCCCTCCCACATCACTCAACAATCAAGAATATGCCCCACAGACATGGCCATAGGCCAGTCTAATGGAGGCAATTCCCCAATTGATGTTCCCTTAACCCAGGTGTGTCAAGTTGACACTAAAGCTATCCAGCACACTAACATAACACAGCATCCTCACCACACAGAGAAGGCAGACAAGTTCTGAAGAGCAGGAGGCAAATTGTTGTGGAATTAGGAAGGGATGTTTTGCATATTTATTACCTTCTAAAATGTTGGAAACAGTGGTAATGATCTCACTGTTTGCAAAGATCTGATTATTCATGTAGAACACTTAATTGGACTTGTTTTGGTGGTTTTTTTTTTTTTTTCATCTAATTTTTACATGTCAGCTGCTCTGGCCCAACAAGGTTTTTATGCCGTATCTTGGCTCTAGATTTTGTCGTTTCACTCATCCATTTGGTTCTGATTCACTTGTGACATTAATGCCTGCGGTATTTTTAAAGGATAATATTCTGATAGTGAAACATTTACCAAACAAGATTTTGTATCCAAATAACATTCTGAGCAGAATAAATGTCACTCTTTCCTACTCTTTCTCATAATCCTAAACTATATTTTTATGTGGATCAATTCTTCTGAATCAGTTTACTTACTATCTTTAAAATATATTGAGTTTTCATTTTAAATAAATGATGAATATAAATTTGGGATATATCCAACTTTCTGTTCCATGGAGGAATGGCCATGGAGGAATGCTGCTTACTGGCTTGTTCCTCTGGCCCCTGCTCAGCTTGCTCTCTTATCCAACACAGGCCCAACTACCCAGGAGTGGTACCACCTACAGTGGGCTGGGCCTTCCCACATCACTCAACAATCAAGAAGATGCCCCACAGACATGGCCACAGGCCAGTCCAATGGAGGTAATTCCCCAATTGATGTTCCCTTATAGTGAAAAGAGCCTATTACCAGCCCTATCCAATGTAACTTTGACTTTCCCCATTATTTTATGCAAAGTAATTTTGAGCTCTCTGCTGTCTTGTAAAAGAGTGCAGCCTCTCTTTCACCATCTTACTACCTCTAGCTGCCTCAGGATAATGGTGACAGCCAAGGTACCAAACACTGGTAAAAAGCTGTTAGATAATCCAGGAAGCATCCTCCTGTAATCCAAGTACCAGATTATAGCAGGGAATGCAGCTAGAAAGAACCACCTGGAAGGAAAACTACCACATCCAACAAAATCACCAGCTATATCTTTCAATTGTTACAGGAACAGGTATCAAAACTGCTTTTACTAGAAAATGCGGGGAGACAAATTTCATTGCCCCACCCCCTCCCCAGTGTGATGATTCCAGTTAAATGTGTTTGCTGAAGAACAGAGATTTGCGCTTTTCTCAAAAGAAATCCTGGCATCATGGATGGATAAGTCTTACATAAGTGGAGATGGTTTTTAAAAATTTTTTAAATTTTTAATAACTACATGATTAGAAGAAGCATTTCATTACAGCTTTAACATATTCAGTAACACATTCCAGAGCAAGAGTACATCTCTTTCACAAGTGGCTGTATGTTTCTAGGTTCACAGTTGAATTAATACAGTTATACAATCCTGAACTCAGTATAAGCTGTGTAAGACATAAAATTGAGTGAGTTTTTAACCTTTAAAAAAGATCTCCATTTCATTTTGGAATATATTGTTCCTTGCAGAAAGACTCATTGTTTTTGCTACTAACACTGAGATGCTGGCACATGCATCTCTAATCTGTATGTATCTGATTATTACTAGTCATAATCTGTTGCACTTGGAGCCTTGGTGCCTGTGTATGTCTATAAAGTCATCAGGGAGATTTCAATGCTAATGTTTATCACCTCTACTAATTAACATGATGTAAATTTCCATGCTTCCTCCTCAAACATAATACATTTTTAAAAATTTGTTGATTTTTTTTGTGTGTGTGTATATCACACAGAACATCCCAAACCATCTTATTCAACTATACACCCACTTCCCAGATGGCACCCTCCCATAGCCTCCCTTCCCCCACTAGAGCCCTTATACTCTAATATCCCTGCTACTGTCTGCTGTGTTGTCGGCACCCCAGCCATTCCCCACTGCTTGCCCTTCTGGTGAATCTACTCAGTCTACCTAGAGGACTTTATTTAGGAGGGTTGGCTATTGCTTATCTAGCAGCAATCAGTTCTTAATATTCCTTTAGATAAGAATGGGGTCTGCTGTTCATTTTCCCAGTTCTATGCTGGGTTACTGTCTGGGAGTTCCTTTGGCCTCCCTGGCCAACAACTCAAAAGAAGGTATCTCTTATCTGGCATTGTTGCTTGTTATATAGCCTTTAGCTATGCATATGGACTCTTAAGAAATTATGTTGGCCCCTTTAATCTTTGGTTATATTTTCCTTTTGGGTGTTTAAGGCCATACAGTTGGCCCAGAGAAACCAATTTATTTTTACTCTTAAGGTGTTTGAGGCTCTGTTCCTCAGGGGTCACATGGGCTTGGGAGGAGCCCAAGCTCCTTTTACCAGAA
>NW_008357958.1:2713328-2714054 GCF_000622305.1 Nannospalax galili | reverse complement strand
TCAAGTCCATCTAGTGGGGTCTCCTCAGCCTCCTAGATCAAGAGGACAGGTGACCCAACACCATTATAGGACATTTTGAGAGATGCTCACAGTCCTCTGGAATTAATTGACCTAGGAGGGCAAGGAGCAAAAACTGTCCTTTATGTCCCTCTGACCAAATTATTATAGGCCTCAAAGTATGTCTGTTAAACACACAAGAAGAATACTTCCACCAGTCTGGTACTTTTAATTACTGTGTGCCATGTAGGTAAATCTTGGGCAAAGACCAATTGTTCTCAGATAAACCTTACCTAGACATATATTTCTTCATCTGGTATATATAATTTATTAGTAGGTTGTTGGACTAATATGGTTCCCTCTGGTTTTTAAAACTACCTAGGCATTATTTCTCTTTCACATTGTCTAACTCTTCCATCATGGTTTCCCCAATTAAGGTGCCCCCATTTCCTGCCTTTCTCCCTTAATAATACCTTTCTCCTATGGTCATACCTCTCTTGAGCTCCTTCTTTCCCTTTATCCCATAGGTTCTTTGTATATCCTTTCCTCCCCCCTCCCTTAAACTAACCCAATTTTTATCCATGTCTCCCTTATTAAGGCCTGTTTCCTACTGTTCTCTTTCAGGTTCTTTCTTTTCCTTTACCTCCCTGGTTCCTTTCCATCATCCTGGTACCTGTAGTTATATCTTGATACATACTCACTTATAAGGATTTGGTGCTAGGATCCACA
>NW_008357958.1:2711450-2713024 GCF_000622305.1 Nannospalax galili | reverse complement strand
CAATAGGACGAGTTCTTTGGGTATATGCCAAGGAGTGGTATAACTGGGTCAAATGGTAGGTTCATTTGTAGTTATTTAAGAGTTCTCCACACTCCTTTCCATAGGGGTTGAACAATTTGCCACCCCACCAGCAGTGGATGAGTACTCCCCTTTCCCCATATCCTCTCCAACATTTGGTATCATTTGTTCTCTTGATCTTAGCCAGTCTGACCGGGGTAAGATGAAATCTTAAAGTGGCTTTAATTTGCATTTCCCTAATTATTAGTGATGTTGAACATCTTTTAAGGTGCTTCATAGCCATCTGTACTTAATCTTTTGAGAACTCCCTGTTCAGCTCCTTAGCCCATCTTTTAATTGGGTTACTTCTTGTCTTGATTCTCTGTTTTTTGAGTTTGTTATGTACTCTGGATATTAAACCTCTGTCAGATGTGTCGCTGGTGAAGATTTTCTCCCATTCTGTGGGTTTTCTGTTCATTCCCTGGTTGCCTCCTTTGATGAGAATCTTTTTAGTTTAATGAGGTTCCGTTCGTTAATTCTTACCCTTGTTTCCTGAGCAATTGATGTCTGGTTTAGAAAATCCTTTCCTATGCCTGTATCTTGTAGGTTTTTGCCAGTGTTTTCTTCTAACAGTTTCAGAGTTTCAGGCTTTACATTGGGGTCTTTGAGCCATTTGGAATTGACTTTTGTGCAAGGTGAAAGACAGGGGTTAGGTTTCATTCTTCTATAGGTGGAGATCAAATTTTGCCAGCACCAATTGCTGAACATGCTGTCTTTCCTCCAGTGAATATACTTGGCCCCTTTGTCAAATATCAGGTGCCTGAAATTTCATTTACTCATATTTGGGTCTTCAATTTTGTTCCATTGATCTATGGGTCTATTTTTGTGCCAGTACAATGTTGTTTTTATGACTAGCTCTGTAATACAGCTTAAAATCTGGTATAGTAATCCCCTAGGCATTGCTCTTAGTGCTCAGGGTTGCTTTGACTATTACTCATATTTGGGTCTTCAATTTTGTTCCATTGATCGACGGGTCTATTTTTGTGCCACTACCATGCTGTTTTATAACTATAGCTCTGTGATACAGTTTAAAATCTTGTATAGGAATCCACCCCTCCCCCAGCATTGCTCTTGGTGCTCAGGGTTGCTCTGGCTATCTGAGGTCTTTTGTGATTCAATATGAATCTTAGGATGGTTTTTTTCCAATTCTGTGAAAAATGTCATGTGGATTTTGATTGGCATTGTGTTGAAACTATATATGACTCTTAGTAGGATGGTCATTTTCACAGTATCAGTTCTTCCAATCCATGAGCATGGGAGGTCCTTCCATCTTCTGATGTTTTCCTCAATCTCTTTCTTTAAGATTTATAAGTTTCATTGTAGAGCTCTTTAATGTCTTTGGCCATGTCTATTCTGAGATATTTTACTTTTTTGCAGCTATTGTGATGGGGAGTATTTCCATGTGCTCTTTCTCTGATTGCTTGCTATTGGTATATAAAAAGGCTACAGACTTTTGTAGGTTAATTTTGTAACCTGCCACTTTACTGAATGTGTTAATAATTTCTAGGAGTTTGCGC
>NW_008357958.1:2709987-2710597 GCF_000622305.1 Nannospalax galili | reverse complement strand
AGCCAGGGGCTCCTCCCAAGCCCATGGGACCCCTGAGGAACAGATCCTCAAACGACCTCAAGGCTACAGACTTTTGTAGGTTAATGTTGTAACCTGCCACTTTACTGAATGTGTTAATAATTTCTAGGAGTTTTCTGGTGGAATTTTTGCTGTCTCTTAGATATATCATACCATCTGCAAAAAGGGATAATTTGATTTCTTCTTTTCCAATTATTACTCCTCTAATTTCCTGTTCTTGTCTTTTTGCTCTTGTAAGAGTTTCAAGCACTATGTTAAAGAGAAGTGGAGATAGTGGACAGCCTTGTCTAGTTCCTGATTTCAGTGGGAATGCTTCCAGTTTTTCTCCATTTAGAATGATGTTGGCTGTGGGTTTGTTATATATGGCTTTAATTATGTTCAGGTATGTTCCCTCCAGTCCAATTCCCTCTCCAGGACTTTGAACATAAATGCATGTTGAATTTTGTCAAAGACCTTCTCTGCATCTATTGAGATGACCATGTGGTTCTTGTCTTTGATCCCATTTATATGATTTATTACGTTTATTCACTTACATACATTGAATCATCCCCGTGTCTCTGGGATAAAGCCAACTTGATCATGGTGGATGATC
>NW_008357958.1:2682169-2709801 GCF_000622305.1 Nannospalax galili | reverse complement strand
CCTACCTACAGGTCTTTGTATTGCTTCAAGAGCTCTCTGAAGGGCTGATTTTGTGGACCTGAATTCTTTTAGCCTATTTATGTCATGGAAGATTTTTCTGCCTGCTTCAACTATGGTAAACATTTTGGCTAAGTAATCTGGGTTGGCATCTATGGTCATTTAGAGCTGGGAATACTTTGGTTCATGGTCTTCTGGCTTTCACAGTTTGCACTGAAAAGGCAGCTGTAATCCTAATGGGTTTTCCTTTACATGTGATTTGTTTCTCTTTTGCAGCTTTCAGTATTGTCTCTTTGTTTTGTATGATTAGTGTTTTTACTTTGATGTGCCATGGAGAGTTTCTTTTCTGGTCCTGTCTGTTTGGTGTTCTATATGCCTCTTGTATTTGTATGGGCATGTCTTTCTTTAATTTTAGGAAATTTTCTTCCACGATTCGGTTGAAGATCTGGTCCATGCCCTTCTCTTGGGATTCTTCTCCTTCCTCTATGCCTATGATTTATAAGTTTGGTCTTTTTATGGTGTCATACAATTCCTGCATATTCCATTCTTGTGGTTTCTTAAATTTTTCATAATCTTTGCTTGAGTGGTCTAGTTCACCCACTTTATCTTCCAGTCACGATCCTCTGTTTTCCATTTCATTCATCCTATTGGTGAGGCTTTCTCCTGTCATTTCTAATTGGCTTACTGAGTGTTTCACTTCCTTCTTCATTTCAGCCTGAGTATTCTATATTTCTAGCTCTTTTATGAATTCTTTCAGAAGTTTTTCCCTATCTTCCGTCAGTTCTTTGATTTCTTTGTGTGTTCTTTAAATTCACTGAATTCTTTTATCATGCTAATAATTGTCCTTTTGAGTTCCATCTCCTGCTTTATCTCTAGGGGTTTCTCATTGTACTCCTCTAGAGGACTATTGGTATTTGGTGGGGATATGGTATTTTGGTTTTTCAAGTTATTATTTTTTCTCTGTGGTTTTGACATTCAAATTTCTTTTGTCATTTCTGGTTCTTATGTGAGGCTCAAGCCTTCAAATTTAGGTCTGCTTGTTTTTGTAAACTTTATGTTTCTTTGTGGTTTACTTTTTGGGCATGAAAAGCTGGTTCCTCTAAGCTTCCTATTCTCTCTTTTGAGTTTATATTGGAGTAGCCAGGTTGCTTTTGTGTTCAGGAGTTCCCACAGAGGCCCAAGTCAGATGAGGATCAGATGCTCTCAGGCTTTCTCCTAAGGTCTGGATCCCTCCAGGAAAGATTTTGGTTTCAGGAATTTGGGGATTGAACTGACCTGTGAGCAGGGCCCAGGAAAGATGCTGGTCTAGGGCAGCTGGTGGCCGTGCCACCCAGAGATGCAAAGGGAGATGGTGGCAGGAAGAGGCCTCAAGGGCTCCTGGCGACTGCACTGAGGAACTGGGTTGGTCTGGATGCAAAGGATCAGGAAGTGGAAAGGTCAGTCCTGGCCTCCAGAAAAGAGGCTGGCTGGTTGTGCAGCCCAGGGAAGCAGAGGATTGTGAGGGTGGGACCAGGCCCCAGGGCTCCTGAGAGAGAGGCTGGTGGGTTGTGCAGATTAGGGAAGTGGGGAGGGGCACAAGCCCAGAGGGCTCTTGGGGACCCCAGAAGGAACTGGGTTGGTCTGGATGCAAAGATCAGGAAGTAGTGGTGGTTCCCCTGGTGTCATGTGGCACCAAGACAAGGAATGGGGCAAGTCCCAGGTCTGGAGAGAGGCCTGCAGGTGGTGCAGGCTCAGGGAAGCAGAGGGAGGTCATGGAGATGGTTTTTAAGGATGATGTCAATAATGATCCACGGTGGTCTGAGGAACAACTCATTGATGCAAAATCCAGACAGAAGTGGATGTTATAAGTCATACAATACAAGAGATTTCTGAAATACTGGAGAAATCCTGGTTGCCCCAGAACTGTACACTAGTTGATATGAAGATTGAATTTGGTGCCACTATAACTACCAAAGAGATTGTTCTTGCCAATCTTATTGATAATGATTCCAGAGGACTCTGGCCATCTGGAGACTGGACCAGCAGAAAGACAGTCTTACCATGACCTCAAAGAAGTAACACCTGAAGGGCCCTAGATGGTCAAAAACAAACAAACGAAAAACTGAGTGGGTTGCACATAGAGTAGAGATGCTTCTGAAATCAGAAAGTTAGTGCAGAGTTGTAGTATTGATGGGTTCAACTTTTCATCTTAGTCACTGTGAGAAAATCAAGAAGGCTTGTGGACATTTTAGATTCCATGTGAACTTCGGGTAACATTTGCCCATAAAGGACCTGATGAAACTCTGAGGATTAAAGCAGAGTGTGAAGGGGATGGTGTTCTCACCATGCTTGTGGCAGTGGCAGGCAGAAGCAACGGTGTGGGACCAGTATGTCTGGTAACACCGCATATGTAGTTATCAGCTGTCCTCCCATCACAGCAGACTGGGGTGCCCAGGATGTGTGGTCATCTCCTTGACTACCCAGTGGTCCCAGCTGTTTGACTATTACTTTCTCCAGAATGATCAGCTCTGTTTGCTATTTAGATATTTTGGTTAAACAACCAATTGGTGTGGGCCAAACTGTGAGCAAGCATATTGAACACAAGGATATCCCTAAGGCAAACTGACAAGAAAATCAGAGAATGCAATTTCTAAAAGATAATGTAATTTTTAATTTTTTGGAGAAAGTTACATATTCCTAGCTTAGCTGTGAAAAAATTAATCAAGATGATTTTATATTGGAAATCAAAATTAAATTTACTAGTGAACAAATGCTTCTCTAGATTTGTGGGTTGAAAGATTATGTGCTGGTATTTGTTAATAGTTTTTAGCTTGGTATGGTGGCTTATGTCAAGAATTCCAGCATTTTGGACGTGAAGGCAGCATAATTACTTTAAGTTCAAGGAAGCCCTATGCTAAATAATGGTTCAACACTTAAGTTAATATCACCTACCGTATGGGCATTGTTGGGTAGACAACATAAGCAAAGAAGTAGTTTATGGGGCTAGAGAGGTGGCTCAGAAGTTAAGAGTACATGTTGCTCTTGCAGAGGACCAGTGCTTATATTATACATGGCAAGAACAATGTATCCCTCTCACTGTATGGTCTGTAAGTTCTATGGAGTGATATTAGTTATTATTTAAGAAAATATATATTTTTTGGATCTTAAAAATAATTTTGATATAATATTCTATACATATATTTAAAATGTCTTACTTTACACAGGACATGAAGAACAGTATGAATAAATATTTTGTTGAATAATTTATGACTATCACCATGATTCTTTCCTATCTTTTCATTTTAATTTTTTGCCTTATTTAGAAATAATACAAAGATTATTAGCAGCTCTTACACTTTTCTAAATACTGCTTGCCTCATGCCACTCATCCATCCATCCATCCATGCATCCATCCATCCATCCATCCAGTCTTGTATAGTAAAGAGACGTAATTGAGAGGCAGATGTGGGACTTCATGGAATCACAGATACCCCAAATCAGAGAAATAATTGGCCAGTACAGACTCATTACATCTCATTTCCCTGACTGGGAACCCAGGGCTCTGAAATGAGGGTGAGTACATTTGGGTGGATGTTCTTCAAGAATCAGGCTCTCTGGTTTCCCCTGAAGCCTCAGAGCTACCATGGGCAAGCAGTACATGCCATCCTATTGAGAAACAGAGCCTCCTCCTCTCAGTATATTGGCTAATGTGCCCCTCCTGAGCTCCTTCACCCATTCTGCTGGATGCCAGGTAGATAACTGCTTTATCTCTGCTGTGATGAAACACTTTGATCAAGAGCAACTTAGGGGAGGAAAGGGTTTATTTCAGCTAACAGGTCACAGTCCATCATTGAAGAAAGTCAAGGCAGGATCTTTAGGCAGGCCTGCTTGCTATTTTGCAACAGCATTTCCTCTGACTAAGGAGCTCGTTTCACAGCTAGGAAGTACAGCAGAAACCATGGAAGATGCTGCTTGCCAGCTGGCTCACAGAGCCATACTCAGGTAGCTTTCTTACACAGCTAAGGATCACCTGCCCAGAGAATGTTGCTGCCCACAGTGGGATGGTCCCTCCTACATCAACTAACGGTTAAGACAATCCTCTACAAACATGCCCACAAGCCAATCTGATCTGGACAATTCTGTAATTGAGACTTTTCTCAGCTAACTCTAGGCTGTGTCAAGTTGAGCGTTAAAGCTTATTAAGATAATAATTAAGATAAAAATTTTGTGTAATCCAGCTGCAGGCATGCTATACTTGGTAAAGGGAGGAGGATTATATGTTGAATGGGGATAAGTGTTATTTTATGCTAGTCAAACCCAAGGGAGCCCCCCTCAGACTGGATTTTGAGGATACTTGGACAGGGATCCTGGAATATAAGACTTGCTCTTGTAACAAAGAAGGCTATGAATATAGAGAGCTTGTCTAGCACATACTAATTCCCAAGTTTAATCCCTAGGACTGTATACAATAAATGTGGTGAATAAAAACCAATATCTTAGCCTAGAGGAAATGGCTCAATGAAAGACCTCACTAATGCAAGGATGGTAGTCCTTATCATGCCCTATTTATTTTGTCAGTATAGCCCTGTAAAAACTGGATGGATCCTGGACAATGGAAAGTATAACCAAGAAATAGCCCTACATGTGGCTGTTGGTTTGTCAAATGTTTTTTTTTTTCATTTTAGTCAGAAACAGGAGTAAAAATGACTCACATTAATGGGGCTTGGTGGTACACTTTACTATTTTGCCATAGGTTATGTTAACTTTCCCACACTCCCTCATAGTGGAGACGGAAGAGAGTTCTGTGTAGATATCTTGTTGAAAACCAAATTGTTCTATTACCTCATGTTTATTTGGCAGGGTAAGCAAGGGCAGGACAGCATACTGGAGATCTAGGTAAGACACATGTGCTGCAGAGGGTGGGAGACCAACCATTTGAAGATTCAGGGATCTTCTACTTCATCAAAGCTTTCAGGACACAGTGTTCAGAGGCATGACAGGATAATCCCAAGAAAAAAATTAACTTGTTGCATTTTGCATACCTACTACCAATAAAGTGCAGGGCATGTTAGGAATTTTGGATACAGAGACAACATATTTCATACCAAGGGAAACCTTCAGACTATGAGATGAATGATATAGAAAACAACCAGTTTTGAGAGGAGCCTGGAGCAAGAAAGGGCTCTGTAGTGGGTCCCAGCTGCTCTGTAAACATACTCTCCATTTCAAGTGTAAGAGGCTCAGCTGGTGGGAAAAGATTCATTGTGATATTTTCAGTAAGCTCCAGTGGGAGAATCCTAGCAGAGGTCCCTGGGGCTCTGAAGCAAGGCTATGTCCTTGCAGCAAAAAAATCACATGCTTTGTAAGACATAGCTCCTGGCATATCACTGGGCTTTGGTATAGGAATAACACTTGAACATGAGGTTCCGAATGACTACATAGTTAGACTTTCCCATTATTAGCTGAGTCTATCAGAAGAATAAGCCAGACAGGCCCAGCAGCAGTCCACTGGATGAACAGTTGATCTTGGGTCATATCTGAGCAGGACCAGAAGCTGTGAGCAGTGATGAACAGGTTAGTTGAGATCTCTGTGTTAGCCCCCATGGGTGCATAGGTGGTTCTCCTTCAGTTCACTGCAATGGCTTCTAAGTAAGTGGTCCCATGGCCAAAGAGGGGAGGAAGAAGAAGAAGAAAGAGGAGGAGGAAGAAGAGGAGGAGGAGTTGGAGGAGGAAGAAGAAATCCCATTTGTGGTGGTTAATCTTGGTTGTCAACTTGAAATGGTCTAGAATCAACTAAGAGACACACTTTAGGGCTGGTCTGTGAGGTATTTTCTGGAAGGATTAACTGAAAGGAGAAGATTCTCCCCTAGAGTGGGCACTGTCTTTAAGTGCTGGCTCAGACAGAGAGAAATTCAAGGGAAAAACAGTTTTGCGTTTGCCTGCCCACATTTACTCTCACTGGTGAGTGCATCTACTCTGTTACTGCTGCTGCAGTCATCCTTCACTGACTTCAGAACCTAATGTCTTCAGCATTCCAGTAAGGCTAGAAGGCCAGCAGCTTTCTAGGAATCCTCTGGGTTTTCAGTACCAGCCTTAGGGACTGAGCAGGTACTGGATTCTCAGACTCTCCAGATGCAGACAGCCATTGTTACTCAGCCTGCAATGCAAGCCAATCAAATAAATCTCCTCTGTGATATGTATTCATTCTCTTGGTTCTTGATATTTTACCCATATTTTAGAAAATGTTTGTTCCAATTGCCACCTTCAAATGCTTAGTTCGTTTTCAATGTATTTTTTCACTACAAAACATTCAATGTGACCTTTATTTAATCTTAATAGGTAGCAAACATGCCATTAAGAGGTTCCTAAATTAGAAATCCATTCAAGAAATAGACATTTTGATAATGATATTAGTTTTAAGGGATTTTAATGTATTGAGCACCAATATGGTAGATATTTTAAATAATTATTTTTATTTTATGTGTATAAGTGTATTGCATGCATGTAAGTGCACCCATGCACCCTGCATGCATGTAAGTGCACCCATGTTGTGCAGTGCCCTTGGAGGTCAGAAAAGGGCATCGGATTCCCTGGAACTGGAGTTACAGATGTTTGTTAGCTGTCATGTGGGTCCTGGGAACTGAACCCAGTTCCATTGCAAGAGCAGCCAGTGCTCTTAATCGCTGAGCCATCTCTCCAGCCCTGGCAGATAGTATTTTAAAATAAATGTTCACAATAAACCTATGGACAAGGTAAATTACCCATATTTTATCAGTGAGGATACTGAGGTTCAGAAAAAATGGTAAGAATTTCCAAAATTAGGGTTAGAAAGTGATAGAAATGTAACTTCATGTCTACCCTGTAGACTTCCCAGCATTACCAATGGCCAAGGCTTTCTTGCCCAGGGAAGATTAGCCTTGAGATTGCTTTGAGAAAATACCCAGTTACCACATTTTCTTTGAGAGGAGACTAATGGTTGACTAAGAGTAGGGCAGCTACTTGTTCTTGGCCCAGCACTGATAGTTTTATAGTGGTCTTAGGCACATGGTCCCAGAAACCAGAGAGCATGATGGGATGTGGCTTCTTCAGATTCAACACAATTTAAAGTCAATGCCCAAGACCAGGGGAATCATGCGTCCTTGGAATAAGCCAGCTAAGGAAGAGGTGACAAGTGACCCTAGACTGCTTTTTAGAGCTAAGCCCTGAGAACTCACACTGCCTTCAGAGAGAGGGAGAGAGAGAAAAGAGAAATTGAAGAATCATAAAATTGTCTAAAATTCTTGGATTGGATTAGCATATCACATAGAATTACTGATTAACTCATTTGATATTAAGTTAGAGACCAAAATGGAAAGCTGAGGTAAAGTCAAATTTCCTATGAGTTTTGTCATATATGGTATATATACATTTGCTATGTTCTCTTGGCTTCTGCATGTTTCTTACTCAAACATCTTTTAAACATCTCCTTCCTGTTGATGGTGGAAATATCCTATACTTCCTCTTGGTTTTTTCCTCTTGTGACAAACTTTCATCTTGAGAAGTCTTCTTTGCCTCCTCAAGGTCCTGTTTTTCACTTGTCTGAGGAACACCTGTGTCTTAGTTTGTTCTCTATTGCTGTGACAAAACACTCTGACCAGTACCAACTTGGGGAGGAAAGGGTTTATTTGTCTTACAACTCCCAGGTCGCAGTTCATCAGGGAGCCCAAGGTAGGAACTCAGGGCAGGAACCTGGAGGCAGGAGCTGGAGCACAGGCCATGGAGGAACGCTGCTTACAGGCTTGCTCTCCTGGCCCCTGCTCAGCCTGCTTTCTTATGCAACACAGGCCCACCTGCCCAAGGGTGGCATCACCCACAGTGGGCTGGGCCCTCCCACATCACTAATCAAGAAGATGCCCTTCAGACATGGCCACAGGCCAGTCCTATGGAGGCAATT
Source organism: Nannospalax galili (assembly GCF_000622305.1). Classification (NCBI taxonomy): domain Eukaryota; kingdom Metazoa; phylum Chordata; class Mammalia; order Rodentia; family Spalacidae; genus Nannospalax; species Nannospalax galili. Next base: position 2,701,892 of record NW_008357958.1, on the reverse strand, counting down.
CCCCGATTGAGGCTCCCTCAACCCAGGTGTGTCAAGTTGACACTAAAGCTATCCAGCACAACCTGTATGCTCAGAGTGAGGTCTGTGGTTCATTTATTCTGAATACTTTAGTTAAATGCACACTATGTACCAGACACCAAGCTAACTGATGATAATGGAAACACAAATTTCATAGTCCTTGCTCTCCAGATGGACAGTAAAGGTGTAAGGAAGGAAGTGTCATTGCAAGATGGAGGATGCAAAGAATGACAAGAAATGTTCACCAAGGGCCAGGGCAGCAAGGAAGGCTCTGAAGGAGTGACATTTGCACTACATTTAGAAGGATAACTGGAAGCTTTTTTGGTGTCTAAAGGAAGAAATGAAATATTTGCAGGGGCATAAAATATGGGAGAAACAAAGAAACAGCAAGTATGTCATTATATTGGGAACTTAAGGAGGGAGGAGAATGGGAAGGTTGGGGTAGAATCATGAAATTATGTATCCAAAAGTCTTATGAGGGCAACAACAAGACAATAAGAGAGTAATATGAAGAGACTTATTCTCTAAGTTGAGCACTTGGGCTAGTATTTGAAAGATGAATTGAAGGGTAACAGGTCTGAAGGGAAGGAGTTCTTATGTTAAATAAAACTGGGACCAGACTCTGAAAGAGAGCTGCTTGCTGAAGAGAAAATGCTTGCTCCTGAAAGAGAAGATACTGACATAAAGTATTTACTCATCAAGACTTAGATGACTCTGCTTTACTGCGCCCATTGATCCAAAGCTATGAAGTTATAAGCTGTAGGTTGAGGGACACAATGATGAAAGATGAGAAGGGAATTCCAGGAAAAGATGAGTACTCTTAGGGAAGGATGGTGGCCGACTCAGAGGGAAGTCACACTGGGTGCCATCCTCCTGTTCCAGGGGACCTTCTCCACCTCCTCCTTCCCAATAAGTCTAGGTACTACTTCTTCTGTCCAGCAGTCTCCCAGAAAACCTTCTCTGGTTTCATGGCATGAATTGCAACACATAGGCTTTGTCTGAGAGATTCAGCTTATAATCATTAGTTTTCCTTATTTATTTGTTTGTTATATATATTTTTGTGACATGGTATTACTTTTAGCTCAGACTTGCCTGGAACTCACTATGTAGCCAAGGTTTGCTGCAAAGTCTTCACAATCCTCCTGCAAACTCAACAATCCTCCTGCTTCAGTCTCCCAAGTGCTGGGGTTGTAGATGTAAACTATTCCTGACTTTATAAATTTTTTTTTCTTAAAACAACAAAGTCTGCCAGGTGTGGTGGCGTACGCCTTTAACCCCAGCACTCGGGAGGCAGAGGAAGGCAGATCTCTATGAGTTCAAGGCTGGCCTGGTCTACATAGTGAGTTCCAGGACAGCTGGGGCTACAGAGAGACCCTGTTTCAAAAAGACCAAATAAAAACAACAACAACAACCAGGACAGCTGGGGCTACAGAGAGACCCTGTCTCAAAAAGACCAAATAAAAACAACAACAACAACAAAAAAAAAAAACAAACAACCAAAAAACAATAAAGTCTAAGAAAGAATAACCAGTAAAGCACATGATTGTTTTCTTGTGAGTTTTAGCTAGAAAGAACTGCCAAATACATTTGGTTACCTTTCTCCACCCTTCACATTTCTTTAATAATCTTAGCTGGGCATGGTGGCATACACCTTTAATCCCAGCACTCGGGAGGCAGAGGCAGGCAGATCTCTGTGAGTTCAAGGCCAGCCTGGTCTACTGGTCTACATAGTGAGTTCCAGGATAGCTCAGGCTACAGGGAGACCCTGTCTCAAAAAAAAAAAAAAAAAAAAAAAAAACAAAAAAGAGGAAAAAAAAAAAAAAAAAAAAAAAAAAAAAAAAAAAAACAACAAAAAACAAAAAAACCTGCTTAAACTACTTTCATAAAATTTCTTTTCTTTTCTTTTTTTTTTTTTAAGCTTTTACAATTTTATTGTAGTTTTAAAGAAAAATCCCCAGGGCAGGAAGACTAGCAATCCTGGCAGCTGCCTTGAGGAGGAGAAGGGTGGGGAGAAGGAAGGAAAGTCATGAACCATGCAAGTTTACAGCCTGCATGGGGGTTGGACACATGGCTGGCTGGTGGCCACATGGCTGGAAGAAGGAAGCTTTAAAGAAAGTCAAGAAATACAAGATACTAGGGGCAGCCCAAAGCCTTGAAAAAAGCATGTTTAGAAAAGGAATATAGAGAAAAAGGCAAGATTACACTTCTCTGAAGAATCCAGAGAAGCAGGAATCTCACTGACTACATGTCTGTAGCTAGTCTGAAAGTTCTGTGCTAGGCAGTGGGATTGCAGGCAGGAAAAGTGCACTATCTCATTAACACACCAGGTATTCCACCCATCTATTTAGCATAACTTAAGGTAAGCCCGCCTTCCTAGGGGCGGGCCTATGACCAGATGATTGACCAATTAAACTTATGGGGTACTACAATCCCCACTGGCTCTATGATGTAAGTTAAATCTTTGACTTGTTTTGATTTCGAGGTTCATATTGGGTTCTCAGAACCGTAATTTTGATGGCATTTGGACGCCTCTTGATCTATCCAGTTAGAAAATTTAGGAAGCATGGACCCATGATAAAGGCTAGGAGGAATATTAACCAGAGGCCCAGCAAAACTCAATTACATCTGAATTATTGGCATAAGAACAGTAAGTCTCACCCTAAGGCCATGTATGAGCCTTCTTCCTTCAGGAACAGTGGGTCTAGCCCCCTTTTGTTCTGTAGTACCATTCTAGCTAGGGAGTTAACCTGTCTCTCTAACTGCCTGGTAGAGTCCTGTAGATGTCTGATATCTCTGTCTATGTGTGAGCGTAGAAGCCTAAAATTTTTATTACCCATGGTTAGGGTGTACCTGTAATGTCTGTTCCCATAAGGAGGGGGCAAGGATGGCAGCAGGACTTCTCTTGGCCCTTGAGAGACCTGGGTTAAGTTGAAGTGTTCCCACCCTTCCTCTCTGCTATGGAGATAAACCAGAGGGAGAACATGGACTAGTATGCACATGTCTCCATTCTAGCTGTTCTGTCGTCATGCACTTAGTAAGACTGAAGGTGCATGCCCACAAGTTGGTTTCAGGGGCTACATGCTGGTCTAATATTACCCTCCTCTGAAGAGGAAACCTTTAAATTTTAGGGGTTAGATAAGAGTTCTCAAATATTTTTGACATTTCTGGACTTTAATTCACTAAATTCTACCAATAAGTCATAAATCAAGAAATTTGCATAATTTCAGTACCTGGAGGCAACTTTTTATTTCAAGCCAGAGGAAACTGGTTATACTTAACTTCTGTAATGGTTAATCATAACTGGGTTGAAAACTACTTTGGTCATTAGGAAGGTACTGGTGGTCTATGAGGCATTTTCAGAGATGATTAGTTCATGAGGGCTCTGATCTAATGAATTATTTAACCCAGGTCTGGATTCAACATCTGAGCAGACTATTGTGTGGAACTGGAAGACAGTCTTGACTGGGGCCTTCAAAGGCTATATCTTGTCCTGGGCTTTTCTAGTTACTGTTCAGTTCTATTTCCTGTCTGCCATATGTGAGCTTCTCTGCTCTGCCATGCCTTCTCCTCTATGATGGACTGAAACTCTTAAACCATGAGCCAAAAGCAATGCTTCCTCCTTTTTAGTTGTTTTGTCATAGTGACAATAAAAGTAATTAATACAACCTGCACAGGCTGGAGAAATGGGCTCAGTTTTGATCTTTAGCAAGTCTAGTAAGTTAATAAGGTCTGTGTGATCTCCAGTATAGTCTTTATCTGAGAGTCTCTGTTTTAGTTCTCTCAATCATAAAAAGAGCCTTGAAAGATCTTCATACTAACAGCAGAATAATTTTGTGGCTAGGCACCTTAACTGAAGCAGACTGGAGCAGCCTCCTTCTCATTTCATTATCAATGTAAAGTTCACTTCTTTAAATGCAGGCTAGAAAGGACGTAAGGGATTCCTACACAAGAAATTAACAGAGCATAGACAAAAAGCTGACCATGTCCCCAGACTGTCATGTCTCTAACTATAAAATAGTCAAATAGAAATAGCAGAAAGTGACAATGGAAATATGAAAGGGTAGCATCAATTTGCCAGAAACTTTGTCAGCTGTAGTGTAGATGAGACTGAATTGAAGGAAGGATGAATACAAATTAAGGTTCTCTACTTGAAGACTGGGAAGTCCAGGAGGATAGGACTTAGTGGAACTCCCTGCCCACAACCTGTTTAGGAGGATTTGTAATGATCTGACAGTGAGTGACGAGGCAAGGACATGTACCCCTGGGACATCCCACAGTTAGTGGGGCAAGGATGATTTTATTGTTGGCTTACATTAAATACAGGCATCTGTTGCAGTCAAAGCTCATCTGGCCCCTCAGGAGGACAAGAAGACCAAAGAACTGGGGCAGTGCTGCAGAGAATTCCTGGCTGCTCACCTCTAGTGTGAGGACCAGTCTTCCTGCAGTCACTGTCTCTGGCTTCAGCTCTGACTTCCACTCTGGTTCAGCGACCTTTGCCTTAGTGCCACAGCCTCTTTGTATTTATATTCTTAATGGAAAACTACATTGAATACAATATTTCACATCATTTTTTCTTATTGACTCAAAAGATTTGGGCAAAAATCCAAATAATCTTTGACAGAATCTACCTCAATTACCAGAACTAAAGAAGTACAGATGTCTCTTCAAGGGTGAGTAAACAGATGAAATCCGTGAGACATATAAAAAGATATCAATATTCAAAAGAAGGGTCTGTGATGAAGAACCAAAGCAAATGTCTTCTCAAGAGCTATAGCTATCGCTGAAATATAGGATGAGAGTTATTTTTAGTTTGCGATCTTAATGAGGTAGCAGAGAGGTCATCAAATATATAGGAACGACCAAAGTAATTATGAAGAACAATCTGAAGTCAAGAAAGAAAGCACGGAGGAAAAACAATTGTCATATTTAAAACCTAAATAAAATCAGACATGCTGTTGCATAAAGTTAATCTATGTGAGTGGCAAGGAAAAAAGAGATAAAGAATGTAATAAAAAATGACAGGTCTACGAATATAGTTTATTAGTAGTGTACTTGCCTACCATGTGTATATAAAAAGAGATAAAGAACGTAAAAAAATTAAAGGTCTATGAATACAGCTTATTAGCAGAGTGCTTGCCTACCATGTCTATATATGTGGGGAGAGAGAGAGGAGAGAGAGAGAGAGAGAGAGAGAGAGAGAGAGAGAGAGAGAGAGAGAGAGTGAGACAAGAGAAAATATATACACAAGAGAGAGAGAGAGAGAGAGAGAGAGAGAGAGAGAGAGAGAGATTGAGCCAAGAGATCAAATATACACTGAATAGGAAAGAAAGTTCAGAAACATTTGCACATAGGAAATAGTACTAAAAAATAAATAAAGCTTTTTGGAGCTAAATAAATCTTTAAAACTTTATACTAGAAGGATCAACTAATCCTAGCAAAATTAAGTAAATAAGATCAGCAACCAGACATATACTAGAAAATATTTTTACTACCAAAGATTTTTAAGCATCTACATGTATTCAGTTACCTTGAAAGTAAAAGTTGTCTGCCAAGTGAAGTCCTGATAGCAAATAACAAAATCCTGAAGATAAAGGAGTGTCCACTGATCTGAGGATGTAAAAATGAAATATAATAATGCTTGTCTGTAAGCATTGCTAGATGGTTCTATTAATCATTTAGAGATCAGACAGTTTTCTTCTATTCATTCTGGGGCTGAGGTCAGAAAAGATGGAAATGTTTTCCATTTATTCAAACAAGATTAACATGAACTTACAGTAAAATCTGATGGAAATAATAAAACAACAGACTAACTACATATAAATTAAAAAATCCAAATGAAATATTATATAAATTGGCTCAGTAGCATAATAAAAGAATAATATGCTAAGATTATATGAGGTTTATTTCAGCACTGAAAAGATAGCTAGGCACTGGCAAATTTATTCATGCAATATGCTAATAAAGGCCAAAGGAACAAAAAGATAAGGCATCATACAGACAGGTTTTTAAAAAGGCATTTCACAAAATCCAGTTCCCATGTGTGCTTTAAGATTCTTTTAAGTTTGGTTTTTGACTGTGTGTATTCTATGTTGGTTCCATTTTTGTCAGGTTGCATTGCTGATGGGATTCATTCATGTTAATGCAGGCAGCCATGTTTCACTCAACCCCAAAGCTCAATTTACTGATTTATTATCTATTCTCCTGCCAGTGAACATTTTGTTCATTTCTATACTATTGCTCTTATAAAGACTACTGCTCTAGCACTCTCATGGGCAGGCCCAGCCTTGGCTCCAACTCATTCTCCACAGGAGGACTAGCTGCCCTATTCCTCCCATCCTTGTCCCTGCAGGCCTCTCTCACAGGCTGACTCCAATTCCTTAACCCCAAATCCCGAAACTACCTTCCTAAACCAGATTAACCAATCATTCTACCATAGATCCCTAAATTCTCACCCAGGCGGTCCCCTCACAGCCAATTTCCCAGCCTCCAGATCGGGCAGACAGACCTGCTCAGCCAGGACTCTGGTAATTCAGATCAAGCTCACTGCCTCCCTACCCCATTTCTCTCATCCACCCACACTCTGTCCCCTGCTGGCCTCTCTAACAGGTGGGCCCAGCATAGGCTCCAACTCATTCTCCATAGGAGGGCTAGCTACCCCATTCCTCTCATCCCTATCCCTGCAGGCCTCTCTCACAGGCTGGCTCCAATTCCTTAACCCCAAGCCCCTGGACTTACTTCCCAAGCCAGATTAACCAACCACCCTACCATAGACCTCTAAGTTCTCACCCAGGTAGTTGCCTCACCTCCAAATTCCCAGCCTCTGGATCAGACAGACAGACAAGCTCAGCCAGGACTCTGGTAAATCAGATCAAGCTAACTGCCTCCCTACCCCATTTCTCTCATCCACCCCCACTTCATCTCTTCAGGCCTCTCTCACAGGCAGGCTCCAATTCCTTTACCTCAAGTCCCAAGACTAGCTTCTCAAACCAGATTAACTAACCACCTTACCATAGATTCCCAAGTCTTCATCTAGGCGGTTTCCTCACAGCCAAAGTCCCAGCCTCCAGATCAGGCAGACAGATCTGCTCATTCAGGATTCTGACCAGTCTACCACCCAGCAAGAACCTGAAATACTGGCCAATTTATCTTCCATACCCAAACAAAAAGTAACTAAGCTACATAAACAATATTAACAGAACCAAAATTAAATTAAAAATAGAGTAGAAGTTCCTGTTGAACACATAATCAACAAAGACCATCTATATGCCCAAACAGCAATGCAAAAACACAAACAATATGAAAAAGCAGGAAAATATGTCCCCAACAAAGCCCATGAGTCCTACAGAAGTACAGAACATTGAGAACCACCCTGTAGAACCCCAGGACACAGAATTTAAAGAACAATCATAAACATGATCAAAGAATTACAAGAAAACACAAACAACTCAAAGAACTCAAAGAGGAAAGGCACAAACTTTTAATGGAACCTCAAGAATATACGAATATGCAGCTTAATGAAATATCAAAAACAATTCATAACTTGAAAAACAAATTTACTAAAGAGATAAAAATAGTGAAGAAAACCCAAATGGAAATGAACATGGGACTGAAAGACTCAATAAACCAAGTAGAAACAACAGGAGAAAGCCTCACAAGCACAATGAATGAAAGGGAAACAGAATGTCAAGACTGGAGGATAAATTTGAAGATCTGCACTTCTTAAGCAAAGACTATGCAAAATTAAAAAAAACCCCACAGGAATGGAATACTCAGGAAATGTGGGACAACACGAAATGACCAAATCTACATATTATAGGCATACAGAAGGAGAAGAAAATCAAACCAATGGCATCAAACAGATCTTCAATAGGATATAGAAGAAAACTTCCCTAAATTAAGGAAAGATATCCTTGTAGAGATTCAACAAGTACAGAGAACACCATTAAGATATGGTCAGAGCAGAAAGTCCCCATGACATATCATAGTAAAAACATTAAATGTACAGAGTAAAGAGAGGGTACTGACAGCTGCTAGAGAAGAACAATGTTACATATAAAGGAAAACCCAGCTGAATAACAGCTGACTTTTCAATGGAAATTATGAAAGGCAGAAGAGCCTGGAACAAAGTATTCCCAGTTCTAAACAACCATGGATGCCAACCATGGTTGAAGGGGAACAGAAAAATTTCCTTGACACATGGTTGAAAGAATTCATGTCTTCCAAACCAGCACTACAGAGACTACTTGAAGCAATTCAAAGGTCTGAAGAAAGGAATGAGTATGCCCAAAAGGCTACAGAAAGAAAATAAAGAAAGGTATAACAATGGAAACACAAAATAGGGCCACAAACACAAAGAAATTGAAATGTCAGTACACAATCTGCACCTTTCAATAATAACACTAAATATCATTAGCCTCAACTCCCCTGTCAAAAGACACAGGCTGGTACAATGGTTCAAGAAAGAAAACCCATCTTTTGTTCTTTTCAAGAAACTCATCTCACCTTCAAAGACACTATCTTAGGGTGAAAGGATGGAAAAAAATATTCTGAGCAAATGGCCCTAAGAAGCAGGTGTTGTGATTTTAATATCTGACAAAATAGGCTTCAAATGAAAACTCATCAGAAGAGATAAGGAGGGTTACTTCATTCTAATCAAAGGAACAATTGACCAAGAAGATATTACAATCATGAACAATTATGCACCAAGCTCTGGAGCACCCAATTTCATAAAATCAGTAGTCTAGGACTATAAAACAGAGATTGGCACCAACTCAGTGATAGTGGGAAACTTTTTAAAAATTTTTTAATTAAAAAAATTTTATTTACTATTTTCATTTTATCTGTATGCATGTATTCCCTGCATGTAGGTAAGTGAACCCATGTCATGCAATGCCCACAGAAAAGAGAAGAGGCTGTCAGATACCATGGAACTGGAGTTACAGACAACTGTTAACTGCCATGTGGGTTCTGGGATTTGAACCCAGGTCTTCTGCAAGACAGTCAGTGTTCTTAAGCCATCTCTCCAGCTCCTATAGTGGGTGACTTTAATACCCCACTTTCTTCAATAGACAGGCCAACTGGACAAAGAATGAATAGGGAGACATCTGAATTAAATGGCATACTATATGAAATGGACCTAATAGATACATATATATAGAATATTATACCCAACCACTGAAGAATACACATTTTATTCAGCAGCTCATGCAAGCTATAAAATTAACCACATTCTGGGGCACAAAACAAATCTCAACAAATATAAAAAAATTGAAATAATTCCATGCTTTCTATCAGGCCACAGTGCAATAAAGCTTATAATCAACAGCAAAAGAAGCTCTAGTAAATACATAAACTCATGGAGATTAAGCAACACAATCCTGAATCATGAATGGGTCAAAGAAGAAATTAAGAAAGAAATAAAATATTCCTGGAACAAAATGAAAATGAGAACACAACACAACAAAACCTCTGGGACACCCTAAAAGCAGTCCTAAGAGGGAAGTTTATAGCTCTTAGTGCCTACATTAAAGAAACAGAAAGAGCACATGTAAATGACTTGACAATACAACTCAAGACTCTGGAAAGGCTAGAACAAACCAACCCCAAATCTAGTAGGTGAGAAGAAATAACAAAACTCAGAGCACAAATTAATGACGTAGAAACAAAGAAAATAATACAAAAATAAATGAATCTAAGAGCTGGTTCTTTGAAATGTTAAACAAGATAACTCTTAGCCCACTTAACCAAAAGAAAGAGCAAATCCAAATTAACAAAATCAGAGACAAAAGGGAAAACATCACAAGAGACAAAAAAAAAAAAAAGCCCAAAACAAACAAACAAATAAAAAACACCAAAACATCGTAAGGAAATACTTTAAAAATCTATACTCCATTAAATTTGAAAACCTAAAAGAAATGGATGAATTCCTAAAATTATGGCCACCACCAAAGTTAAACCAAAAGGTGAGCAACATCCTAAACAGACCCATAACAAATAAGGAAATTGAAACAGTAATACAAAACCTCCTGACTTAAGGAAGTTCAGGCCCAGATGGATTCACAGCAGAATTCTACCAGACAGTGGAAGAAAATCTACAATCAAGACTGCTTAAATTATTCAAAAAGATAGAGGGAGTGTGGGGACCTAAAGGCCCCACCTTGCATAGTCCGAAAGGAAGTTACTGGGGGCACAGCCTGGCTTGCTTTGAATGTCTGAAGAATACTTCTGCACTGCTGAGGAGTGCATGACCATCCTTAAGATACACCCTCAGGGGGGAAGGGGGGAGTTCCAGGTGCCTTTATAAGCTTTGTAACACCTGCAATAAATGAGTCCCTGCTTGACTAGACAACCCGTTGTGTCTGAGTGTTCCCTGGGTAATGGAGGTGGTGTGGGCTGGTGAACGGCGTGCTTACTCATCCCCAATCATCACCTCCCCGGGGGTTGCTGGTTTGAACACCCGGCAAGGGAGAACTCCCAAACTCCTTCTATGAAGCCATTATCACTCTGACACCAAAACCAGGTAAAGATATAACAAAAAAGAAAACTATAGACACATATCCTTAATGAACATAGATGCAAAGATAACAAAATACTTGCAAACCACATACAAATATACATCAAAAAGATCATCCACCACGATCAAGTTGGCTTTATTTCAGAGATGCAAGGATGGTTCAACGTTTGTAAGTCAATAAATGTAATAAAACATATAAATGGACTTAAAGACAAAAACCATATGGTCATCTCAATAGATACAGAAAAGGCATTTGACAAAACCCAGCATGCATTCATGTTAAAATTCCTAGAAGGAGTTGGTCTGGAGGGAACATATCTCAACATAATTGAAGCTGTATACAACAAACCCATAGCCAACATCATCCTAAGTGGTGAAAAACTGGAAGCATTCCCATTAAAATCAGGAACCAGACAGGGCTGTCCACTATCTCCACTCCTTTTCAATACAGTGTTTGAAACCCTTGCAAGAGCAATAAAACAAGAGAAGGAAATTAAAAGAGTACCAATTGGAAAAGAAGAGGTCAAATTATCCCTATTTTGCAGATGCTATGAGATCCTAAAATTCCACTAGAAAACTGATTAGAATTGATTAATACTTTCAGTAAAGTGGCAGGATACAAAATCGGCTTACAAAAATCAGTAGCCTTTCTATATACCAATGACAAGCAATCAGAAAAAGCACTAGAGGAAACCCTCCCATTCTCAATAGCTTTAAAAAAATAAAATATTTAGGAATAAACCTAACCAAAGACATTAAAGATCTCTACAACGAAAATTTCAAAACTCTAAAGAAAGAGATAGAGAAAGCTAGGAGATGGGAAAACCTACCATGTTCATGGATTGGTAGAATCAATATTGTGAAAATCACCATCTTACCAAAAGCAATTTATAGATTCAATGAAATCCCAATCAAAATACCCATGGTATTCTTCACAGAGCTTGACAAAAATCATCCTAAAATTCATATGGACTCACAAAAGACCTCAGATAGCCAAAACAATCTTAAGCAAGCAAGCAAACAAACAAACAAACAAAAAAACAATGTTGAGGGGATCACCATACCAGATCTCAAATTATATTACAGAGATATAGTCATAAAAACAACATGGTATTGGCATAAAAATAGGCATGTAGAGCAATGGAACACAATAGAAGGCCCAAACATGTTTTCAGATTATTTCAGCCACCTGATATTTGACAAAAATGCTAATAACACACAATGGAAGAAAGACAGCATCTTTAGCAAACGATGCTGGCAACACTGGATCTCCACCTGCAGAAAAATGAAACTTGCCCCTTATCTTTCACCCTGTACAAAAGTCATCTCCAAATGGATCAAAGACCTCATTATAAAACCTGAAAGTTGGAAACGGTTAGAAGACAATATAAGCAGAACCCTCCAAGATATAGATATAGGAAAGGACTTTCTAAACTAGACACCAGCTGCTCAGGCACTAAGGTCAACAATCAATAAATGGGACCTCATTAAATTACAAAGTTTCTGTACAGCAAAAGAAACAACTAAGGAAGGGAAGAGGAAACCCACTGAGTGGGAGAAAATCTTCACCAGCTACACACCTGACAGAGGATAAGTATCCAGAATATACAAAGAATTCAAAAAAGAAATAAATAAGAAGATAAATGACCCAATAAAAGATGGGTGACAGACCTAAAAGAGAATTCTCAAGTGAAGAAATATAAATTGTTAAGAAGCACTTTTAAAAGTGCTCAATATCCTTAGTAATTAGAGAAATGCAAATCAAAACCACTTTAAGATTTCATCTTACCCCAGTCAGATTGGCCAAGATCAAGAGAACCAAAGACTCCAAATGCTGGAGAGGATGTGGAGAAAGAAGAATGCTCATTCACTGCTGGTGGGTTTGCAAACTTGTGCAACCACTATGGAAAGCAGTGTGGAGAACCCTCAAAAAACTAAAAATGAACTTATTATATGATCCAGTGATAGCACTCCTTGGCATGTACCCAAGGACTCATTGCACTGTAGAGAAACCTGTACATCCATGTTTGTTGCTGCTGTCTTCACAATAACTAAGAAATGGAAACAACCTAAATGTCCCTCAACCAACGAATGTGGTACATCTACTCAGTGGAGTCTTACTCAGCAGTGAGAAAAGATGAACTTATGGGATTTGCAGGTAAATGGATGGATCTAGAGAGTGTCACACTAAGTGGAGTAACACAAACACAGAAAAGCAAGCGATAGATATTTTCCCTCATTTGTGGATTGTAGCAACAGTCCCTTATATGTGAGCACATAAATTCTGATGTAGCACTAGGAGCCAGGTGAAGGCAAAGGATACATGGAGGCAAAGGAAAAGAAACAACTCGAAAAGGGGACAGTAGGGAACAGATGCTACCTGAGGGAGGTGGAAAAATTGTGAGTAATCGTCAGGGAGGAGAGGACGGAGGGACATGTAAGAAACCCTAGTGCGGGGGAGCAAGGGAAGTCAGGAAAGGAAAGATGGCAGGAGTCGGGAGGTATTGCTGGGAGGGTGGGGAAAATGGGGGCACTGTGGCTAGGAAGGGAAGGAGGAGGAGACCGGATGGAAGAAAAAAGAGTAGAGATGAGTGAATCTCGGGGGTCTAGGAAACCTAGAGGGAAAAGTGATGCCCTAGAAACCCTATGAGAAATGCACATAGAGTGTCTGAACATTAATGCATATGTATACCTGGGAGCTGCTTGGAAGGGAACATAGTGTGAGAACGAAGAGAGCTTCCTTAGAGTGACAAACATACGGTACAGCTCTCATCAAAGAAGCTTCTTTTTGCTACAGATGGAGGCTTCTTCAGTGTTGCACATCTGGTCAGGCATAGAGAGCATACATTTGTGAGATACCCACTACTAGGTGACACATCTACAGTTGAATCTCTACAACCAAGGCTCATGGAACATAGCGAAATAAGAGGTAAAGAGAGGGCGAATGCACCCCTCAACTCTCACCAGTGAGGCTTTCATGTATATGAGAGTGCATGAACACAGAAGGCCTCAACTGGCCAAGCTTTAGAGAATAAGAGACTGTAGAGTATAGGATGGGACTCCTACATGGAACCTCACCCACCCACGGCAAAGGGACCCTTGTGGAAGAGGAGGAGGAAAGATTGTAAGAGCTGGGTTGATTCATGAAAGGAAGGAGGTGGAGGCTTCCAGTCCACTGGAGGCTTGCTCTTATGAGCTTGTGGCACCAGTGGCATCAAGCATGGGACCCATGTCAGCTCAATTAAACAAGGGCCCAAAGGGGAGGTGAGAAATAGGTGGCAGGTCAGTACTATATTGAGAACTATTTGAGACTGGTTGCTTCTGGGTGAAGGAGAGTATGACTTACATACCACCACTGGATGGGCTGACTAGACTCCAGTGGACACATTACATTGAAGGACATTTAGGTACAAACACCTGAATGAGTAGGACTCAGCATGTATGTTAGACTGCATAGGGTTTGGTGGTGGTGGGGGGGAAGGGAGGCATTGATGAGGGAGGGGGTCTGGATGTGAGTGGGAAATAGTGTATGAAATTTTAAAAGCTCAATAAAAATAAAAAATGAATACTTCTCTAAAAATAAACCAAAGAGGTGTGAGAAAACAAACATTTTAAATGAACGTCGAGATGGAAAGATGTAGGAGTGACTTTTATGAAATGGACAGAATCTGAACTAATTACTTTTAACCTTGCAACCAAAAACCTACAACCTCACTGAACCATTTGGTCTTGTGACTTGGGCACCTGATCTTGATTCCTTGGAACCGTAATTTTCTACTGCACTCCAAGATAATGAATAAATGTGAGTTTTCCTGAGGATTAATATATCAAAGTGCTGAAAGGCAATGCATATATCTTCACTGAATACAATGAAGATCGGGAAGGGTGCTTGACATTGTGCGTGATATATTCTAGAACTAGGGATGAAAAGGCAAGGTTGTCTGATAAGGGTAGATCCAGGCTTGTATTTCCCTAATTGAAGCTGAAGAAACCGTTTTGAATAAAATTATGAGTGAGACCTGACTCAGTGACACTGTTTCAGGGCACAGTTCCAAGAGATATCTGGGGAATGGTATCCTCCAAGTTCAGGCCCACTCTTATAAACTGAAGTTAAGGGCTGAAGAGATGGCTCAGTGGTTAAGAGCACTGGCTGCTCTTGCAGAGGAGCTAGGTTTGGTTCCCAGCACCCACATGGCAGCTAACAACTGTCTGTAACTCCAGTTCCAGGGCATCTGATGTTCTCTTCTGATTTCTGCAGCACTGCACAACACAGGTACACTTACATGTGCACTACACTCATGCACATAAAATAAAAATAATAAATAAGATATTAAAAAACCCTAAAGTTAAGAGTCAGGTTGCTTTATTCAGGTAATTGTAAAGTGGCATGTTAATGCTGCAGAAGGAGACTTTAGAAAAAAAAAATTAAATTCCAAAGCTAAAATCACACTCTTTTCCCATTCAATGGAAGAATGGTGGACGAAAAAGAACAGGGCAGGAGCTCCTGCTAAACATTGCTGGTTTGGAGGAATTTTACTTTACTGTACTTAGGTGAGACAAGGAAGGGAAACATATACAAGAAAATGACAGTTATTTTTATTTGCTAATGATAAGGCTATTTATCCAGAATGCTTCCTCCAAAGTAAGGGAAAAAACTACTTAAGGTGGCCAGTTAAAATAAATAAATAAAAAAATAAGATAATGTCTTGTGTATTTGTAACAGGCAATCAGAAACTTCAATAAAAAAGATCTCATTCAGAATAGAATAAAAACAAGAAAACTCTTAACAGGAAATGTAAACAGGAAAAAAAGCACCTCAGTATCTATTAGTTAATACAAGAAGAAAAGTTCTAGATAAACAAATGACCATGTTTAATATTGGGAAGAATAAAAATGAAAAAGAGATACATTCTTTAAAAGTTAATTGAAATTAATTCCAATTAAAACTTCATTAGGTCTTTCTCATACCAAATAAAGTGATTTTAAAATCCTCTGGAGGATTATTTTCTTGGAATAACAGCAAAAAATATAATGGTAGAAAAGTTAGATAAAACTTAAAATGGTAAGGCTTTGGCTCAAGAAGTATAGAGACATTAATGGGAGAAAATTAGCAAACTGGAAAAAGTTCCTAGTGAGTGGAAGAATATTATATTTGGTATCATTGGCATCTTGAGGGAATCAATTCATGGGAAAATATACAAAATAACTGACTATTTAAAAAGAAAATAAATTGTGTTAGAGACTTCTTAGTTTACCAAAAATAAATTCCAGATAGATTAAGCATTAAAAATAAAGTTGCTTAAAATATAGGAAAATAAGCAAATATATAATTAGCCCCAGGTGTAATATTTTAAATCCTAGTACCAAAGTCAGAAACCAAAGGAAAGCATTAATAAATCTATCTACATGAAAATTAAAAGTGGTTGTACACCCAAATCGTTATGTATAAAATACAAAACTAAGATACACTGCTAATTTATATAATAAAAATTATAAAACTGATCTAGCATATGTGCCAGTAATAAATATTAGTTGGGTATAATGAGTTCATGGATATATGGATCAATGCATTAAATACCGAAAACACAGACCTGGGGAGATGGCTCCTTCAGTAAAGTACCCTTTGCATAAGCATGAGGACCTGAGTGGGATGTCTAGCATCCACATAAAAGCCAGATGCAGTAGTATGCATCTGTAACCTCAGTGCTGCTGTGTAGAAGAGAGAGTGAGAAGTTGGATCCCTGGAACTCACTGGCCTGCCAACTTGACTGAATCGATGAACTCCAGGTTCAGTGAGAGATCTTGTCTCAAACAATAAGGTGGACTAATTGAGGAAGATACCAGATGTTGACCTCTGGAATCCACATGCATGTGCATACATGCACACATGTAGAAGTACATATCATACCCCTCACCCACACACACCACTTTTACAAAATAATGAGAAAAACTCTAAGATTCCAAAGGAAACTTCAACCAAGGACTGTGGAATTCACAAAAGAGATACAAATGCCAACATACGTATAAGAAATTCAGTTTCATTAGCAACAACACATAGAACTAATTGCCATTTCAGCAATTATCAAATAATTAAGTGACAGACACATCTCCAATGCAACTTCTACACGTAGGATGGATATATCTCTTAACTCTCATCAGAGACGTTCCCTTGTGTAGCAGATGACCCACAGGGACCCACAATTAGTCAATGTGCAGAGAACAAGAGGCTGCAGAGTCCCTGAATAGGACACCTATTTCAAACCTCTGACTCCCAAGGCTCATGGATCATTGTGGAAGAGGAAGCAGAAATATTTTAAGAGCCAGAGGGGGTGGATGACCACAAAGGAACAGAGTTTTCCAGATACTTGGTCAGTTACTCATATGAACTTATGGCAGTAGTGAGTGCATGCATAAGTCCTATGCAAGCTCAAATCAGACAAAATCCCAGCATAGACATGGAGATGTCAGAAAGACATTTCAACCCAACCTAAGGAACTTTTGGCAATTGATGGCTGCCAGAAGGGGGAAAGATAGTGTCTCACAGGGTTGGGACTCTTGGTGGGTCCAGTGGATGGATCCACACTGAAGAATATTGGGAGACACAAATCATACTCTATTGACCATGTTATACAGAATTCATTACATTGTGCTGGGAGGTGTGGAGAGGGGAATGGATCTAAATACCATAAAACTATATTGTATGAAAATTGAAAAAACTCAATAAAAACCATCATAATATGGATCCTTATATTTACAGACAAATATCCCAGTCACCACTCATCAAAGAAACTTCTTTTGCACCAGAGACTCACAGAGTACCATAACTAGTTACACAGAGACATTGTCTGTGAACTGCCCAAGTCTAAGTGGCACATCTACAATGCAACCTCTGCACCTAAGGCTCATGGAACATAGAATAAGGGGTAAAGAAGACAATAATGAATATTTTAATTCTCATTAATGAAGCTCCCTCACGCAACAGAGGGCCAGGAACACAAAAGGTCACAAATGGCCGAAGTGTAGAGATTAAGAGTCTGCAGAATGCTGGTCCTTGGACAGGACTCCTATATTAAACCACACTCACCAAGGCACAGGGACTATTGCAGAAGAGGGGATGGAAAGATTGTAAGAGCCAGGGAGGAGGTGCATGACCATATGAAAACAGAGTCCTTCAAGCTTCTGGGACCCTGCTCATATGAATCTATAGCAATTGTGTCAGTATGAATAGGACCCATGTAAACTCAAATAGACAAAAACCTAGCATAGAACTGGGGAAATGGACAGTTGACCCCAGTCTTAGCTGAATAAATATTAGCAACTGATTACTGTTGGGTGAGAAAGAGTTGATCTTCCTAAAGTGAGAGACTCTAGATAGGCTGACTAGACATCAGTAGATGAACTTGCAGTGAGGGACATCTGGGGACACTAACTTTACACAATAGGTCTTCAGACAAATGACAGAATGTATGAATTCCAGTGGGAGGGCTATGGAGGGTACTAGTGGGAGAGGAGGTATAAAGATGATTAAGATTGATTGAGATTTCTGTGTGAATACACAAAAATTCAATAAAAACCATAATAATTTTAACCCCACAAATTCACATATCTACACATCCCAGCTAACGGTACAAGTGGCTTATTCTTTCTGGACACAGATTTAGAAATTTCCATTAAAAATCTAAATCTATATCTCTCTATATATTCTTTGAGCAAGTGATTCCACTTTCAAATGTTATCAAGAGCAAAAAATCATAAAATCACAAATGACTTATTTATGAGCATATTTATTGTAGCATATTTAAATTTAAAAAAAGAGAGAAGAAACATTAAATTTTTAATTTACCTATGAAAATTATTTTTGAAGATTTAATAAAGTGAGTAAATTCTTAGAATTTAGACTTGAATAAGAAAGCAATGTGAGGGAATTTCCAATCTAGGGAAATTCTTTCTACAACTGTTGGCTGTTAGGAAAGGAAACAGTGGGTGGACCCACACTAAAGAATATTTGGGAACACAAATTAGAGTCTATAGGCCTTATTTTGTGTATACACACACATATACACACACGAACATTAAATTGTGTGGGGGCAGTAAAGGATAGGAGAGATGATCAAAATACCATCAAATTTTATGAAAATCACAAAAATTCAATTAAAAAAATTTTTAAATGCTAGGTCTAGTGTTTACTAATTACAAAATCTAACTTTTGTACAGTGCTTGCTACATGCTAAGAATTGCACTTTGTGCTTCATACAAAATATCTCACAGTGAGTTACTGAGTGTGAGCCCTACTTGTACCCCATTTTACCAATGAGGAATCTCAAGTCTAGAGATCTTAGATCTAAAGTTCTGTTTTTTTTTTTTAATAGAATTCACTTCCCCTCTACAATACAAACTACCTTTAAATGTTTTAAATGTATCTCTATTGTTCAGAAAAAGACTTGTGAAACAGCTTTGCCTTTAAAGTGCTACTTGTGGAGCTGGAGAGATGGCTCAGCAGTTAAGAGTGCTTGCTGCTGTTCCAAAGCACCTGACTTCAGTTCTGAGCACCCACATCAGGCAGTTCACAGGTGCCTGTAACTCCAGCTCCTGAGGCTCCAACACCCTCTTCTGGTTTCCATGGGCACCTGTACATACCTGGCATACAATCAAACAGGCACATACACATTAATTAAAACAAGTCTTTAAAATATTACTGGTGATAAAATCCCTGTGACTTCTTTTCTTTTTTTTTTTAAATAAATAATTTATCGAGACCTTCATACATGCATATAAGGTGTTTTGATCAAATCCATGCCCACTCCCTCCCCTCCAGCTCCTCCCATATCTTCCCGTCACTTTTCTTTCTGATAACTTCATGTATTCTTTCTTCTTCTTTAATTTTTTTATGGGGCTTTTGGCTACTCTAACATTCCCCCTTCTGAAGAGGTAACCCTAAAATATTTTAAGGACTAGATAAAAGCTCCCAAATATTTTTGACATTTTAGGCTTTTGGAATGGAGTAGGTTGCTAAGAGGCCCAAGGACATTGTGAGTTTTAGCTAAGAAACTGGCTACTTTTCTTTGGGGTCTTTTTTTCCCTAACTGCCTAGTGAATTCCTACTTCCTATTCTTACCACACCATCTTCTGAAGAGGTTACCCAAATTGCCAGTAGAGAATAGGGACACAGACTGCTCTGGCTTCTTCCATGCT
>NW_008357958.1:2680939-2681947 GCF_000622305.1 Nannospalax galili | reverse complement strand
TGGAGCCCATATACTCTGTCATCCCTGTTACTGTCCACTGTGTTGTCAGTGCCCCCAGCTTTTCCCCAGTAGTTGTTCATCCACTGAATGTAGTCAGCCTATCTAGATATCCTTGTTTTAGGGAGATCAGTTGTTCCTCACTAGCAGCAATCAATTATCAATATTCCTTTAGATAAGATTGGGGTCTGACGTTCATTTTCTCAGTTCTATGCTGGGTTACTGTCTGGGAGTCTCTTGGGCCACCCCAGCCAACAACTCAAAAGAAGGTATCTCCTGTCTGGCATTGTTTCTTGTTATGTAGCCTTTAGCTATACATATGGACTCTTAAAATCCCCCATTATATTGACCCCTTTAATCTTTGGTTATACTTTCCTTTTGGGTGTTTAAGGCCATATGGTTGGCACGGATAAATCAATTTATTTTTACTCTTAAGGCCATTTGAGGATCTGTTCCTCAGGGGTCTCATGGGCTTGGGAGGAGCTCCTGACTTCTTTGTTTTACCAGTTCCATCTATGTGAAGATGAGTCAAAGGTCCTACTCGACCATGTCTAGCTTTACTTGGAAGCACGGAGGAAATGATTCCTCTGTGCTGACCCTCCTCTTTGTAGACTGGACACTTGTTCAAGTCCATCTCGTGGGGTCTCCATGGCCTCTCTGAACAAGAGGACTCACCACAGTTAGAGGACATTTTGAGAGATGTTCCATAGTCCCCTGGAATTTACCTGACCTTGGAGGGCCAGGGGCAAAAAACTGTCCTTTAAGTCCCTCTGATCGTATTAGTATAGGCCTCAAACTATGGCTGTTAAACATCCAATTAGGTTAGTTCCACCAGTCTGGTACTTTTAATTATCATGTGCTATGTAGATAAGGCTTGGGTAAAAAAAACAACAAAAATTCTCAGATAAACCTTGAGTAGATATATATTTTGTTCCTTAAAGTAGTTGACTAAACTATGACCATAGAAATTTTAAGATTATGTATATATTATGTCTTATCCTTTATATACCA
>NW_008357958.1:2679951-2680850 GCF_000622305.1 Nannospalax galili | reverse complement strand
CTTTTAACATCTTTTGTATTCTCGTTTTCTATTTTTTAAAAAATAATTTTGAGACATAATAGCATTAACAAATAAAATTTCCATCTGTTGTGAGACTTCTTTTCCTGGTTATGCTAAGCAATGTTTATTCCCTTTCAAGGTTCTAGTGTTGAGCTAATGTTTGAAGTTTAAAGTTTTACTGGGGAACCAATGAATTTATTGAGGTTACTTACTGAGATAATGAGGGGTTGCTGAGGTGTGATTATGACCTGAGGGTATGCACACTGAAAAGCCTTTACCCAGTGTGGGTCATGCTTTCTCTTCCTAGCCTTTCCCAGATTATATAGTTTAGCCTTCCCCAGCTCCAGAAGGCCATGAGTGATTAGGGTCAAATAACATTCAGTTGGCTGAGAAGAGTGGCTGGATAATGCGGTGATGTCCTATGACCCTGCTCGACCCTCCTTTAATGAATGAGCACAACCATCAACAAGCCCAATTGTGATGATGTTTAGGGATCAGGCCCCACTGAAGTTGTGATGATGGTAGTTATTTCATGTAGAAGGGACTGCTGTATAGCATCATCTTATTAAAAGGACAGAATTTAAAAGGATTTGATGCTAGGATTCACATATGAGGGAGAATGTATGTCATTTGTTTTTCTGAGTCTATGTTACTTCACTTAGTATAACAGTTTCTAGATCCATCCATTTACCTGCAAATTTCATGATTTCATCTTTCTTTACTGCTGAGTAACACCCCATCGTATAAACGAACCACATTTTCATTATCCACTCGTCATTTGAGGGACACTTAGGTTGCTTCCATCTCTTAGCTATTGTGAAAAGAGCAGCGACAAACATGGATGTACAAGTGTCTCTGCAATAGGATGAGTTCTTTGGGTATATGCCAAGGAGTGGTAT
>NW_008357958.1:2677876-2679919 GCF_000622305.1 Nannospalax galili | reverse complement strand
TGGAGTACCCCTTCAGTGGGTCTATCTAAAAGACTTCCAAATTGCATAACTCTTGTCTCTAAGGGGAGAAGAAAGTCCTTGAATCATTAATAGGAGATGTGAAGGAGAAGTAAAGGCAAGAGTAATTAGCATTACAAGTTCTAGACAGGGAACAAGAGAAAAGTCAGAACAGGGCAATTTTCAAATGTTCATATGAGAGTCCATTGGAGTTTTTTGACAAGGGCTTCCAAAACCATCTCTCTGTTGGGTTCTTCCTCATTTTCCTTTTGTCTTCCAAGGCTGAACTACTTGGCTGGGAAGAGTGGCTGGATACTCAGGTGAGGATCCAATGACCCTACTTGGCACTCCTTTAATGAATGAGCACAACCGTCAACAAGCCCAATTGTGACTATATTTAGCGATCAGGTTCAACTGAAGTCATGATGGTGGTAGTTATTTCATGCAGAACGGACCGCTGTATACCATCATCTTATTAAAAGGACCTTGAATTTAAAAGGATTTGGTGCTAGGACCCACATATAAGGGAGAACATATGTCGTTTGTTTTTCCTGGATCTGTGTTACTTCACTTAGTATAACAGTTTCTAGATCCATCCATTTACCAGCAAATTTCATTATTTCATCTTCCTTTACTGCTCAACAGAGCTCCATTGTGTAAATATACCACATTTTTATTAATCACTTCTCAGTTGAGGGACACTTAGGTTGCTTCCATCTCTTAGGTATTGTGAAAAGAGCAGCAACAAACATGGTTGTACAAGTGTCTCTACAATAGGATGAGTCCTTTGGGTATATGCCAAGGAGTGGTGTAACGGGGTCATATGGTAGGTTCATTTTTGTTTTTTAAGAGTTCTCCACACTATTTTCCATAGAGATTGCATGAATTTTCAATCCCACCAGCAGTGAATGAGCATTCCCCTTTCTCCACATCCTCCCCAGCATTCGTTATCATTTGTTCTCTTGATCCTAGCCAGTGTGATTGGGGTAAGGTGATGCCTTAGGGTGGTTTTTATTTGCATTTCCCTAATTACTAATGATGTTGAACACTTTTTGAGATGTTTCTTAGCCATCTTTATTTTTTCATTTGAGAACTGTCTGTTTAGATCTTTAGCCCATCTTTTTTTTTTTTTTTTGTCTTTTTGAGACAGGGTCTCCCCATAGCCCCAGCTGTCCTGGAAATCACTATGTAGGCCAGGCTGACCTTAAACTTACAAAGATCCACCTGCCTCTGCCTCCCAAGTGCTAGGATTAAAGGCGTGTACCACCATGCCTGTCTAGCCCATCTTTTAATTGGGTCATTTGGTTTCTCCAGTCTTTGTTTTATGAGTTCTTTATATATTCTGGATGTTAAACCCCTGTCAGATGTGTCACTGGTGAAGACTTTTTTCCCATTCTGTGGGTTTTCTCTTCACTTTTTTGGTTTTTTTTTTTTGCTGTACAGAAGCTTTTTAGTTTAATGAGATCACACTTGTTGATTACTGATCTTAATTCCTGAGAAACTGCTGTCTGATTTAGAAAATGCTTTCCTACACCTATATCTTATAAGTTAATGCCAATATTTTCTTCTAATAATTTCAAGGTTTCCAGTTTCACATTGAGGTCTTTAATCCATTTGGAGTTGATGTTTGTGCAAGGTAAAAGATAAGGATCTAGTTTTATTCTTCAACAGGTAGAGGTCCAGTTTTGTCAGCACCATTTGTTGAAGATGCTGTCTTACCTCCATTGTGTGTTCTTGTCATCTTTGTCAAATATCAGGTGGCTGAAATTTGGTGTACTCAGATTTGAATCTTCAATGATGTTGCTTTGATCTATGTGTCTATTTTTTTTTTTTTTTGCCAGTACCATGCTGTTTTTAAGACTATAGGTTTGTGGTATACTTTGAGATCTGGTATGGTAATCCCCTCAGCATCGCTCTTTGTGCTCAGGGTTACTTTGGCTATCTGGGGTGTTTTGTGCTTCCACATGAATTTAAGGATTTTTTTTTTTTCTAATTCTGTGAAGTAGTCATGGGGATTTTGGTTGGGATAGCATTGAATCTCTGTAC
>NW_008357958.1:2674956-2677590 GCF_000622305.1 Nannospalax galili | reverse complement strand
ACTGAGAGTGTTGATCAGTTCTAGGACTTTTCTGGTGGAACTTTTGGGATCCCTTAGTTATAGTATCATCGCATCTGCAAGAAGTGATAGTTTGACCTCTTCTTTTCCAATTAGTACTCCTTTAATTTCCTTCTCTTGCCTTATTGCTCTAGCAAGAGTTTCAAGCACTTTGTTGAAAAGGAGTGGAGATAGTGGACATCCTTGTCTGGTTCCTGATTTTAATGGGAATCCTTCCAGTTTTTCTCCATTTAGAATGATGTTGGCTGTGGGTTTGTTGTATACGGCTTTAATTATGTTGAGGTATGTTCCCTCCAGTCCAATTCCCTCTAGTATTTTGAACATAAATACATGCTGAATTTTGTCAAAAGCCTTTTCGGCATCTATTGAGATGACAATGTGATTTCTGTCTTTGAGTCCATTTATGTGATTAATGATGTATATTGACTTGCATATGTTGAACCATCCTTACATCTCTGGGATAAAGCCTACTTGATCATGGTGAATGATCTTTTTGATGTGTGTCTGTCTGTGGTTTGCAAGTATTTTGTTGAGAATTTTTGCATCTATGTTTATTAAGGATATGGATCTATAATTTTCTTTTTCAGTTGTGTCTTTACCTGGTTTGGGTATTAGAGTGATGCTGGCTTCATAGAAGGAATTGGGAGTTCTCCCTCTGTTTCTATTGTTTTGAATAATTTAAGTAGAATTGGTTGGAGGTCTTCTTTAAATGTCTGGTAGAATTCTGCTGTAAATCCCTCTAGGCCTGGGCTTTTTTTAGTTGGGAGGCTTTGCATTACTGTTTCAATTTCCTCATATGTTAAGGGTCTGTTTAAACTGCTGATCTCTTCTTGGTTTAACCTTGTTGGTTACCATGATTTTTTATATCCATCCATCCATTTCTTTTAGATTTTCAAATTTGGTAGTGTATAGGTTTTTAAAATATTCTCTTATAATGGTCTGTGTTTTGGAGGTGTCTGTTGTGATGTTTCCCCTTTCATCTCTGATTTTGTTGATTAGGAGGTGCTCTTTCTTTCTTTTGGTTAACTGGGCTAAGGGTCTGTCTATCTAGTTTAGCTTTTCAAAGAAGCAGCTCTCATATTCACTGATTCTTTGTATTGCTTTCTTTGTTTCTATTTCATTCATTTCTGCTCTGATTTTTGTTATTTCTTCTCTTCTGCTGGGTTTGGGTTTCACTTGTTCTTGCCTTTCCAGTGCCTTGAGTTGCAGTGTTAGGTCATTTATTTGGGCTCTTTCTAATTTTTTAATGTAGGCACTTAGAGCTATAAACTTCCCTCTTAGGACTGCTTTTAAAATGTCCCAGAGGTTGTGTTGTGTTGTACTGTCCTTTTCATTCAATTCCAGGAATTCTTTTATTTCTTTCTTAATTTCTTCTTTGACTCATTCATTGTTTAGCAGTGTGTTGTTCAATTGCCGCAAGGTCATGTAGTGACTAGGGCTTTGTCCAGTGTTGATTTTGAGCTTTATTGCATTGTGGTCTGATAGAATGCATGGGATTATTTCATTTTTTTTTTGTATTTGTTAAGGTTTGTTTTGTGGCCCAGTATGTGATCAATTTTTGAAAAAGTTCCAAGGGGTGCTGAGTAGAAAGTGTATTCTTTAAGGGGTATTGAAGCCCCCTACTATTACTATGTTGGGGTTATTCTGTGTCTTAAAGTCCTGTAGTGTTGTTTTTATGAATTTGGGTGCACAAGAGTTTGGTGCATATATGTTAAGGACTGTAACATCTTCTTGGTTAACTGTTCCTTTGATAAGAATGAAGTGACCCTCCTTATCTCTTCGGATTAATCTTACCTTGAAATCTATTTTGTCCAATATTAGAGTTGCAACCCCTGCTTGTTTCTTAGTGCCATTTCCTTGGAATATTATTTTCCATCATTTTCCCTTAAGGTTGTGCCTGTCCTTGAAGGGGTTTCTTTGGGCCATTTGCTTGGAATATTTTTTTCCATCCTTTCACCCTTAAGGTAGGGTCTATCCTTGAAGGTAAGATGACTTTCTTGCAGACAATAAAAGATGAATTTTGTTTCTTAATCCATTCAACTAGCCTGTGTCTTTTGATTGTGGAGTTGAGGCCATTGATATTTAAAGTTATTATTGGAAGATATGTATTGGTTACCATCATTTTAATTCCTATTTTTATTCTTGATTCAGTTTTGTTTTTTAATTTATTTTATGTGACTTCTTGGGTATAGTCATTTCTTCCTTCAGTCCTTTGTACTGCTTCAAGTATTCTCTGTGGGGCTGGTTTGGTAGACATGAATTCTTTCAGCCTATTTGTGTCATAGAAGATTTTTCTTTCCCCTTCAACTATAATAGACATTTTTTTTTGCTGGGTAAAGTATTCTGGGCTGGCATCTTTTGTCATGTAGAACTGGAAACACCTTGGTCCAGGCTCTTCTGGCTTTCGTAGTTTGCATTGATAAGTCAGCTGTAATTCTGATGGGCTTTCCTTTGTATATGACTTGTACTTCTTCTTTTGCTGCTTTCAGTATTCTCTCTTTGTTCTGTACATTTATTGTTTTTACTATGAGATGTCATGGGGAGTTTCTTTTCTGATCCTGTCTATTTGGTGTTCTATGTGCTTCCTGTGTTTGTATGGGGATGTCTTTCCTTACT
>NW_008357958.1:2660941-2674769 GCF_000622305.1 Nannospalax galili | reverse complement strand
ATCCTCCAGTGTTGATACTCTGTTTTCCATTTCATTCATTCTAGTGGTGAGGCTTTCCCCTGTTGTTTCAAGTTGGCTTATTGAGTTTTCCACTTCCCTCTTCATTTCTACCTGAGTTTTCTTTAATGCTTCTATCTCTTTTGTAACTTCATTCAGAAGTTTCTTTTAGCTTTGTTCATGTGTTCTTTAAATTCGTTGAATCCCTTGATCATGTGCATGATTTTTCTTTTAAATTTAGTGTCCTGGGTTACTTCTACAGGACTGGTAGAGTTTGGTGGGGACATAATGTTTTGGCTTTCCATTTTATTATTCTTTTGCTGTGGTTTTGGCATTTGAATTTCTCCTGTTGTTTATGATTCTGATATGAGAATTAAGTTGCTTCTGTTTGTATTATCCGGGTGTCCAGATCCTTTCTTTATTGATTATGGAAAGCTGGTTGGTGCAGGGTTCAGGTTCTCTCAAGTTTAATTTAGAGGGGACTGAAGGCTTCAGATCAGCTATTCAGGAGTACCCACAGAAGTCCAATTCAAGTTCCAGTCAGGCACACTCAGGCTTCCTTTACCATGTGGAGGAAGGATCTGGGCACTCTCAGGCAGTCCACCCTCTCAGGCTGACTTTTTATTTTCTTTATGATTTTATTAAAACCCCCAGGTTAACTGAGATCCACCCCTAATCTTATCCAATATATTTCCTCTACTGAGTGTATTAATTACAGTTTTTATTGTTATTCCTCTTAAGAAGCAACTTCAGGGAGGAAGGGTTTATTCTGGCTTACAATTTGAGGGAACATGGCCCCTCATGGAGGGGCACACAAAGCACCTAACAATCATTCTTCTCACACCTTGGCAAAACAGGAAGTAGAAGGCAGATGGTAAATGCGGTTGGGTAGTAACACCTCCAGGTCCACCCCCAGAGGCCCACTTCCCCTAATGATGCTCTACTTCTTAAACGATCTGCAACTTTCTGAAACAGCACCAGGTGGGGACCAAGTGTTCAAACATACAAGCCTATGCAGGACATTTCACAGTTAAATCACAGCAGTCAGTCTCTCACATCGGCTTTGTTTATCTTGTTATCAAAAGGCAATTTGTGTCACAATGGTGGACCTCATATAGTGTAAGATTGTTAATCATGACAGAGTTGTTACACATGAACAATAAAACCACTGTGGTCATACCACATGTTAGAGCAGTTAAATGACTGGAGCCAGAATGCTAGGTTCTGATCTTCACTTGAATTTATCTTCCATTTCACATTTGAGGAAGTCAATAGTCTGACAAAAACTACCTCATTTATTTACAATAACTATAGATGTTAATGCACAAAGACAATGACAGATCCAGGCTAAGCACTATATAGTGTTAGTTCTTATTTTTATTAGCATAGTTATTAAATCTTTAAAGTACTTTACATATTTTAGAAATATGTTTCAACAAACTGAGGTCTTTCAAATGTGTTTAGGCTTGTGCTGTAATAGATTTGACTGGGGCAAATCACTGAGCAGTCTACTCAAATGAATTTTCAAAATGCTCTTATTTACCAGTCAGTCTGGAAATTGAGAGATATGCAAGAAACAACAAATTCTGAATTGGCTCTAGGGACTTTCCATGGAGGATAAGACTTAATCCTATGACAGTTCTGTGATGAAAACACTCTTGGCATCACCTTTAGAGAGTCAGGTGTCCTCAGTTCAGATCCTGCTCTGGGTTTGTCAATTAACTGTGCTGCCCAGCTACAAACAACTTTTCAGACACACCAAAGGGGACCATATAAATGGAGTGTTTCACTGGCTTTCCAGTGGCACTAGTAAATGCTTGACTTTTACCAACACGGTAATTTTGGAAAGATAAGTGGATCCTGCCAGCCTTTTTGCTTGATTGCACCATAATTGCTTTTATGCCCTTGATATCAAACTGAGCACAATTGGAGACTATTTTAACTCATAACAAACAATGTACTTTGTTTTTACATGGCTCAATAACATCCTACAGAAGCAACAACCTTGGGCATAGACAAGGGGCTCTATGTGCCCATTGATGGAAGACCTGGTCTTTCTGATGGTTGAGATGCAATTCATAGGTAATGTGGGCGGAGTTGGTTTTTATATTTCACGGTGTACAACTATGTGGATGTGTGCTTGTTGACCAGGTTGCAAACTTATGTAAATGATGAACTTAAAACACATTGTAGAGAACTCAATGGCGATAAACTCCACTCTCAACACAGACAATATGGAATCTTCCCAGTATAATTAATTTTCTACAAGAAACATTTGTAACCAGAAGATGCTAAATAATACACAAGACGAACTAACAATAGAATAAAGGCTATTTTGAATGTTTGTAATGCATTTGTGATTGGAAGTGAGGAATTTTAAATACCTTAGAGTAGTGACACATACAGGAAGTTAGAGCTAACTGTTCTAAAGTGTGACTCTGTGACAAAACAAACTCTAAAGTTTTCCCAATACGTACTTCCCCCACAATCTCTCCCTAAACCCTAATTAGGACCTGGACGTGCTTAAGATTTTTATTTCTCAAAGTCTCTGTGACATCTTATACAGCTATAAAATTATGTTCACCTTGACTTTTATATGCTTCACCATGTGCCAGACAGACACTATTTGTAAGCATTATATTCGTAGATTCATTTAATCCTTGCAAAATCTCTATACAGTCGGCAGATGAGTGCTTTTATTTTAAAGCTAAGGAACTGAATCTGAGATGGGTTTATGATTGCTGAGAACAACCTGTAATAAGTGTGCTAGAGAGAAGCTCAGCTGGTAATGTTTGTTGCTTGAGCATGAGGACTTGAGTTTGGATCCCTAATGTCCACATAAAAGCATGGAATCATGGTGTGTATCTGTAATCTTAGCACTGGGGAGGAGGAGACAGGTGGATCCCTGGAGCTCATTGGCCAGCCGGCCTACCATATGGATGACTTCTAGGTTCAGTGAGAGACTCTGTATGAAAAACAATGTGGAAGGCAATTTGAAGACACCTGATGTCAACCTCGGGTCTCTTCATACATGCATACATGTGAATGTGTACTCATATGCCCACATACACATACCCATACAAACATGTACATAACACAAAATGTGTACGTAGTGCACACACACACACACACACACACATACACACACACACAAGTTATAGTATGTAACAGCAGAATCCAGGAAGTCTGACTTTCTAAAAATGGTGCTGAGTGCTTTAATCACAGAACTGTGATGAGGATTAAATTAGATACCACATAGGAAGGTCCTAGACTCAATAGGAGGTCCTATCTACTGGACTTTACAGAAATATGCCACCTATATTTCTGCTTGATGATTTTTTACTTTGTGTGCAGAGCAGCTTCTGATCACTGACTAGCTTTTAGTTCCGTCACTCCATGTCCCACAGCTGGTTGTGGGCCTTTGACATAAAGCATCCTCAGGAGTCATTTCTTACACACTTGGCTCTGGCATGTTTCTATCTCAGTCAGTATACTATTCCCAACTGTCCTTGTTAAACCAGTTCATATCCAGAAATAAGGAGGATGAATATGGACATATATCATCAGTAAATCTTCCAGTGTGAGTTTGTGTTTGTGTTAGCAACCATCACTCTCAGTGCACAGTCACTAGAAGGGAAACTCGGTAAGGTGAGGAAACAGTGTTCATGGAGGGAGGCAGTCCATGTCAGGACCAGGATTCGGCCTCTGCCAGGTCTTCCCATAATTTAAGTTGAGTAGTGACTCCCATCATTTTATTTGTTTAATTAAACCTCACATTGAGATATAACACATTTAGAGAAGACGCACAAATCATGAATGTGCTTGCTTGATAAATTTTTGGTGTAGAAGCATCCATTAAGAACAGAACATTACAGCACCTTGTGAATCCCCTCATTTTCTTTCTAGTGACTACTCTCCATGGATGACCACTCTCTTGAAACTTCCAGCATAGTTTATTTCAGTCTGGTTTTGAGCTTTATGTGAAGGAAATCATACTATGTGCATTCTGTTTGGACTGACTTCATTCACTCACCAAACATCCTTATCTATGTTGTGTGTATATGAAGTCTGTTAATTTCTATATAATGTACGGTGTTGTTACATAAGTTTACCAAGGTTTATTTTTTTATCCATTATATTGGATGGAGACTCTCAGTTTGTGTGCATTGTGAATATTATTGTTTGTCTTTTGATGAATACATGCAGGCAACATGTCAAGTACATACCTAGGAAATGGATTTCTGGTTCATAGAGTATACTTGTTTGACTTGAGTAGATGATGCTTCTGTCTTACACCCAATAGTGCTTATCAGTCTCTATAAATGTAGTCACAGTTTGGGATATGTGGTATAATACCTCATTATGGTATTGATTCTCAGTTCTCTTTTGAATAAGAATATTGAGCTCTTGTCACTAATTTATCAGCAATTTGAAACTTCCTTTTGTGAAATGGTCATTCAACGTTCTTTCCATTTTCTTTTTTTAAAAGTTTTATTATTTTATGTGTATGAATGTTTTGTCTAAATGTGTGTAAGTGCACCTGTGTCATTCAATGCCCATAGAGATCAGAAAAGGGAGTCAGATCCCCTGGAACTAGAGTTATGGACAGATGTTAGCTGCCATGTGGGTGCTGGGAACCGGACCCGGGTCTTCTGCAAGAGCAGCCAGTGCTCTTAACTGTTGATCCATCACTCCAGCCCCTTTTTGTCCATTTTCAATTGTATTGTCTATCTTAATTGATTTTTCTTTTGAGATAGGGTCTCCTTGTAGCCCAAGTGGGCCTGGAACTTGCTATGTAGACCAGGGTGACCTCCATCTCACAGAGATCCACCTGCCTCTGCCTCCAGAGTGCTTATATCAAAGGCATCTGGGACCACACCCAGCTTTCATATTGACTTTTATTTATTTTTAAAGATATTTTATTTATTGTTTTATTTTATGTGTATGAGTGTATTGCCTGCATGTATGTGAGTGCACCCGTGTTGTGCAATGCCACAGAGGTCAGTAGAGGGCTTTAGACTCCCCTGGAACTGGAGTTAAGGATGGTTCATAGCCACCAAGTGGGTACTGGGAATCGAACCCGGGTCCTCTGCAAGAGCAGTCAGTGCTCTTAACTGCTGAGCTATCTCTCCAGCCCCCATATTGACTTTTAAAGATACATATATATCCTGAATTTTAGTCATCAGTCAGATATCCCCTCATATCTGCATATATGTACAACTTGTTCTCTCTGTAGTAGATGTATTTACCCATTTAACAATTATTTCCTTCCTGTACTAGAAAAATGCCAACAAATATGTACAGGCCATAAGGCTTTAACAACAAATATTTTTCTTGCTTGTGGCAGGGTCTCCCTGCACCCACAGCTGGCCTGGAACTTGCTATGTAGACCAGGTTGGCCTTGAGCTCTCTGCCTCCTCAGTCTTATAGTTTCAAGACTGCAGAATTCAAGCTCACAGTGTCAGCCAATCCGGAGCCTGGCTAGGGCTCCCTTCCTACTTTGCAGGTGGCTGTCTTCTCACTGTCCACACAGTGGAGGACAGAGAGCACAAGCAGTCTTTTCTCTCAAGGGATCATGACCAAATTATCTTCTGAAGGCCCCATTACTACCTCCCCATTGTCATAATAGGGGTTGAATTTTGAACATATAAATTTTGGGGAAGTATGAAAGGATACAAATCTCATGGTGCCTTTTGATAAATAAAGGTTTTAATTTTAATGTAGTCCACTATCATCTTCTCCTTTAGAGTTTTGGGTGACATATTTGAGAAATATTTATCTTGAAGTTATCAAGGTACACTCCTAGTTACCTATCTAAAGTTTTATTCTTTGAAAATTCAAGTTTTTAATCCACCTAGAATTGATTTTTTAAAAATATAGTGTAAGGAAGGAGTCACGATGTTTTTAATGAGGATAGTCAAGTGATAAGACCATTTAACTGTCAAAGTCAAACTTTCCCCCAATGCACTATAAGAGAAACTTTGTCATAACAAATCATTGTTTAAGTGGGTAAGAACCTCTAAAGTTTAATTCTGCCAAGCCTCAGCCTCTGTACAAGTCATCATAGTGGTTGACTAGCAGCTTTTAAAAAATATCCTTACTAGTGCTAGGTGTGGTGGCACACACTTTTAAAAAAATATTTACACACTGTAATTATAAGCAAATTAAGCAGAATTTTATACTTTGAGATTTTGTACACTTTACACAATGCAAAATGGAAAAAATATGAACACATGAAATTACACATAAATAATGTATCTATGTTATTAAATTACAGAGTGAAAGCCCCACTGTTGGGCAGATAGATGCCAGAGTTTCAAGCTTCTGTAAAATATAAATCTTTGTATCTATCTCTTTAACCATAGTGACATTTTGTAATAATACCCTTGAGAGGTAGTATCAAGATACTATTCTTAACAGTAAACTTAACACAGAATAAAACTTTTGTTGGTCTGATTCTCGGAGCCTCATTCAGCCTGGATTCTTGAAAACTGATTTATTTAGTCTTCCCTATAAAATCTCTAACTGCCCAATGCTTGATGTGAGCTCAAAAGTTACTGATGCTTATTTACATGACAAATTTATGATAAAATGGCTTTATTCCTAAACCTCAATTTAGGGGAAGAAAGTTAGCTTTGGTAATTTATTTTCTCCTTTCAAACCATAAACATCAAGCCCAGTTCCCTTCTCCACCATCCCCCTCCCTGACCCTGTGGAGGCAGAGTACTCAGGAGAGAGCAAACCACCCAAGAATATTGAAAGAATAAAAAGTCGGTTTTCTTTCTCAGCAAACAAATCTTCCTAAAACGGACACTCAGTCTATAAGAATCCATCACTAACCAAAGGATTCAAAGGGCCTTGGGCTAAAAATAGCATGTGTACTACTGCTAACCCTCTACCATCTGAACTAGAGGATGGCTTTCCAATGTTTAAAAGAATTTAGAACAGCTACGGTTTTCAAGGGCAACAACTTTAAGATACAAGCGTGCACATGTGCGTGCGTGCACGTGCATGCACGCACACATACACACACACATAGTGACTACAAAAATAAGCATCATCAAGGTCTCTGCTAAATGAGGGATTATATATTCATGGAAACATGGCTTTTGGAAACTCCCGGATTTTTAAGATTTTATATAGAGACTTCTGTAATATAGTTACCAAGGGGTGGCACACACTTTTAATGCCAGCACTTGGGAGGCAGAAACAGGAAAATCTCTGTGAGATCAAGGCTAGCCTGGTCTACATAGTGAGTTCCAGGCCATCTGGAGCTACAAGGAGACCCTGCCTCAAAAATATATACATATAGGTATATACGTCTCAGTTTATTCCTTAATTCAAATTTTTTAATTTTTTGAGAATTTCATACATGGGTACTGTATTTACATCATTTCTACCCTCTGTCTCCCCTTCGAACTCCTCCCATGTTCCCCCACTCCCTCTCAAGTTCCCAACCTTTATATATAGCTAAACAACCTATTGATTCCATTTACTGGTGCTAGTGTGTACACATGCTTAGGGCTGACTACTTGGTATTAGATAACCTATCAGGGAGCTGGTGCCTGTAGAAGCTGATTCTTCCTTTCTCAGCAGCCATTGATTACAGGTTGCACACTCTTCATCTAGAGGTTTGGCTTTGTGAAATATCCCCCTTCACACTGACATGTCAACTGGTGGCATTTTGCAGGTCTTGTTTAGGCAATTAGATTGTTGTGATTTTATGGGTACAGCTTCCCTGTCCTGTCTGGAAGACACTAGCAGCTAGTGTCCTGATCCTCTAGTTCTTACAATCTTTCTGCCCCTCTTCCATGACATTCCCTGAGCCTTAGGTGAAGGGGTTGAATTTTAGATGTATTACGTGGGCTGGGAACCTGGGTAATTTTTTTTTAAGATGGCTAAAATTGTTTTATTAGATGCAGTATGTACAGTGATAATTTTCTTTGTTGTAGGAACAAAAATATTAATGTTAAATACATTTTAATGTATTCTATTTGTAATTATGCTCTAATTTTACATAGTTATAGTCCTGAAGAAGTTTATGGTAATTTGAGGAGAAAGGGCTGTAATAAAGTCAAATCTATATTGCATCTTGATGATAAAGTTTTTGCTGTGGATCAGCATTGCTATTTTTTTTTTTTTTTTGGTCTTTTTGAGACAGGGTCTCCCTGTAGCCCCAGCTGTCCTGGAACTCACTACATAGACCATCTCATCTTTAAAAAGACCTTAAAAATACAGATCTTTTCAAAGATGAACACTATTTTTAAATAAAGTATGTGGGAGGATTTTGTGAACTTAAATAAAATTAGTACTTCTGTTACTCTGATTCTGATTTATACCTTGGCTTCAAAGTCTCATGTAAAGCTGTAAAGAATATATTCCCTTCTTCAGGTCCATAAATGGAGAGACTGTTGGTAGCTACTAATAAGAGGCCATACTTTTTTCCTCCTAAGAGAGGATTCAAGAGAAGATACAATGAGACCTTTTCTTCTTCCATTTCTGGGAAAGACACAAGTGCCATTTTGCCTATTAAAAGGCAGTGTGTAATATTTTCTCATATTCTCCTTGATAGAGTATTACAACTTTGATTTCTAAGAGATATAATGGCCTTCAATATAGAAAGGGAATGTGAGGTATAATGTGGTTTTAATATAATGAAAAATTAATGTCACAAGGACTGGAGAGATGGCTCAGTGGTTAAGAACAACTGGCTGCTCTTGCAGAGGATCCAGGTTCGATTCCCAGCACCCACATGGTGGCTTGAAACTGCCTGTAACTCTAGTTTCAGGGGATCTGATACCCTCTTCTGGCCTCTGCAGGCACTGCTCATGCATGATGCACTTACATGCAGGCAAAATAAATAAAATTAAAAAAATAGAGGGTTGGAGAGATGGCTCAGTGGTTAAGAGCACTGGCTGCTCTTGCAGATGATCCGGGTTCAATTCCCAGCTCCCACATGGTGGCCGACAACTGTAACACCAGTTCTAAGGGAATCTAACACCTTCTTCTGACCTCTGCAGGCATTGTACAACATGGGTGCACTTAAACA
The DNA here is from genome assembly GCF_000622305.1 of Nannospalax galili. Classification (NCBI taxonomy): domain Eukaryota; kingdom Metazoa; phylum Chordata; class Mammalia; order Rodentia; family Spalacidae; genus Nannospalax; species Nannospalax galili. The sequence continues at coordinate 2,665,723 of NW_008357958.1, read as the reverse complement.
CATGCAGGCAATACACTCATACACATAAAAATAATAAACAAAAATTTAAAATGGCTTAAGTAATTAGGTTGAATTCACTTTTACATCCTTCAGTTCCAATTCTTGCCTGAGATTCACCTTCGTGTTCTAAGGCTCATCCTTTCTCCATGCTCATGTTCTTTGCTTTGATTTTTTTTTTTACAAAAACGTTATTGAGAATTTCATATATACATATAAGGCGTTTTGATCAAATCCATGCCCACTCCCTCCCCTCCAACATTCCCCCCTCTGAAGAGGTAACGCTAAAATCTTTTAAGGATTAGATAGAAGCTCCCAAATACTTTTGACATTTTCGGCCTTTGGAACAGAGTATGTTGCTAAGAGGCCCAAGGGCATTTTGACTTGTAGTCAAGAAACTGGCTACTTTTCTTTGGGGTCCTTTTACATTAACTGCCTAGCCCCTCCTATTCTTATCACACCATCCTCTGAAGGGGTTACCCAGATTGCCAAGACGGAATAGGGACGCTGACCACTCTGGCTTCTTCTATGCTGAACAGGGACGCAGGGCGAGGCAATTGGAATACCCCTTCAGTGGGTCTATCTAAAAGACTCCCAAATTGCATAGCTCTTGTCTCTAAGGGGAGAAGAAAGTCCTTGAATCATGAATGGGAGATGTGAAGGAGAAGTAAAGGCAAGAGTAATTAGCATTCTAGACAGGGAACTAGAAAAAAAGTCAGTGCAGGGCAATTTTCAAATGTTCATATGAGAGTACATTGGAGTTTCTTGACAAGGGCTTCCAAAAGCATCCCTCTATTGGGTTCTTCCTCATTTTTCTTTTGTCTTCCAAGGCTGGACTAGTTGGCTGGAAAGAGTGGCTGGATACTCAGCACCTGGGTCATTTATCCTCTACTTTGACCCGTTGTGGTGCTCTGGAATTGTCCCCATCTACTGCAAAAAGAAGCTTCTTGCTCCCAGCTTTAAAAAGACTTTTGTAACTAGTCGACATTTACTGGGTGTCATCCTTGCTTCAGGCTAGGTTATATATAAATTAATGCTCCCTGTCTTATTATTACCCTCTTCTTCCTCTTCTATCCTGCTTTACTTTGATTATAGATATGGAAGGGAAGTACGGAAGCTAAGCAGTCTAGGTAGCAGATGAGCTCTCTGATTCTGTAAGCAAGGAGGGGAGAGTTGGCTGCTTTATTGTCAAATGCTTTCTTTGAGGCTCCAAGCTTAAGGAACTGGTAGGAAAATCAGAATTCATTTCAAAATCTCTGATTGGCAGACTGTCACACCCCAATGTGCCAACTATTCCATGAGCTGTTTCTGAACACCAGAAGGAACCAGACATTGATTTTAACATCAATCAATGGTCCAGCACCAGCTTCAAGACCAAATAACCAATGGCCAGCACAGCATATGACATTGGTGCAGTAGTGGCAATTTTATCTTGGGGGCAATCAATGCTACCTAATTGGACTAAAAGCCCACTCAATGGGAGGAAACTCAAGTGTGGTACTGTAACATAACCTAATACACATGGCTGGAGTGGTCATAGATCTTAGAGAAAACCCCGAGACTATCACATCTCTAGACTAATATAATTTCTTACTATGCACAAAATGTGTATCCTTATATTTACAGAAAAATATACCAGTCACCACTCATCAAAGAAGCTCATTTTGCACCACTCAGAGACTATTACCAAGTACCACAGCTTGTCACACCTGGTCACACACTAGCATTGTCTATGAATTGCCCAGGCCTAAGTGACACATCTACAATACAACCTCTACACCTAAGGCTTATGGAACATACACCAGGGGTAAAGAAGAGGAAACTAATGAATCTTCCAGTTCTCATTACTGAAGCTCCCTCATATTCCCTCATGTTCCTGGAGGGCCAGGAACACAAAAGGTCACAAATGGCAAAAGCATAGAGATCAAGAGTCTGCTGAATGCTGGTCCTTGGACAGGACCCCTTTATTAAACTTCACCCACCCAAGGCTCAGGGACCATCTCAGAAGAGGGCATGGAAAGACTGTAAGAGCCAGGGAGGAGGTGCATGACCATATTGAAACAGAGTCCTACAAGCTCCTGGGAACCTGCTCATATGATTCTGTGGCAATGATGTCAGCATACACGTCTCATGCAAACTCAGTCAGACAAAAACCAGGCATACAACTGGGAAAATGAACAGCAGATTCTTATCTGAAGAAATATTGGCAACTGATTGCTGCTAGGGGAAGAAGAACTGATCTTCCTAAAACAAGGGACTCTAGATACGCTAACTAGACCTCAGTGGATGGACTTGCACTGGGAATGTCTGGGGACACTGACTTGACACAGTGGGACTTAACAGGGATGACAGAGCATATGGGCTACAGTGTGGGGGGCTATGGGAGGGTGCCGGTGGGGACAGGGGTATAAAGATGATTAAGATTGTTTGAGATGTTCTGTATAAAATATGAAAATATTCAATAAAAACAAATTAAAAGAAAGAAATTATATCCCAGAGGAATCAGAGCATAGGCTATAGCCAAGTGTTAGAGTTTAGCTGAAGTGATTAAAGTCTTCATCTAGTATTTTAATTTATGTTAACACTACTTAGCTATTTGGGGAAAATAAACGTACACAAACATACACACATGCTGAATGCATTCTTGCAGATCACTGTCATCTGAGTTTAACATGGCCATTACCATTTTAATCAGACAGCCATGATTACCTGCAAAGGACTTTCCACGAGGTCTGGCCTGTTGACATTCCCCCATAGACAAATAGAAGAGGTTGGGGAGTAGACTCTCACTTGAGATCACAGCTACTTACAGTCTCCTGAGCCCCACCCTATAGCTGGGTGTCATTCTCCAGCACATGGTTCAGAAAGTACTAGATGGCGGTAGAAGGTTAACAGCAGTAAGGACGCCATGTATACAGTTTTCAGTTGGTTGATACTCATGTTGGGGTGTACGTTTTTGCTGATGCAGCTGTTTTGGGATCACCCATACTCCTGTAAGTAACCTCTTACCTATTTCCCTGTAAGTAAGCCCAATAAGCTCCTTTAGGTTCATGAACTTAGATTTGGGATGAGCAGACATTGTCTCCTCAGGAAAAGTTAGGCAATAAACCATGGATGCAAGCTGCCCTGATCTGTAATACTCTACTACCTCAATGGCAGTTGTCACACAGTTGCAGGGACATAGCCATGATAATAAAGGCAAGTGGCAGTGACAAGAGGGCATGTTTCTGCCAAACCACTCCAAATGACCTTGTAGTCATATATAGGGTCCTTACTGCAGATGAACAGCTTCAAGATCCACAGCATCACCATCCTTCCTTTCCAGCTAAATCACCCTGAGCCCTCTTATACGACAGCTCTAAAGCTATCACCAATGTTAGTGCTGCTGCTGCTGTTAATGCTAATGGTATTTGGCATTTCTGGGAATTGTTGCCAGTCCCTCTGCTAAGTATTTCCCTTATAGAACTTCTTTTTACACTTAACAGTAGTCCCAGGATCAAGTACTATTGTTTCCTACTTTTAATGCTCATCTCCTTTCTACTTCCTATGGACACACAAAGCTGCCAAATTGCAAAGTCAGAGTTCTAGCAAGGGTCTGCCAGATTCCAGGCAGGAGTGGCTTTCAGGCTCAGTTCATCCTGCAGCTGTAAAATGCCTGCCTCAGCACAGAGCCCTGTGGGCACACACACACATAGTGAGTGATACACAGTGAGTACCCTTTGGTCCATTACCATCTACCATTGCAAGTGAGAATGTGGCAACTTACCAACTCAGAAATGAAAGCTACAAATACTGATGTTCACAGATACCATCTTCCCATCTTCCTCCAAGAAAAGCAAGGACCTTTAAAAGCAACATTAAAGACCTTCTACTGATGCACCCGGCTTATTCATATAAACCTTTTTTCTTGGCATTTTACACCTCAGTATTTATTGTTAATGGACAGTCTGGGATCATCCAACATTTGAAAAAACCTTCTAATATGAACATTAACTACAATGTCAAAACTAATAACTTAAAAGAGAGGCAGTGTTAAAGCAAAAGAAACTATTAAAAAATATAGTTGGTAATAACTCCAGGAAGATTAAAGCTAATGTATGTGTGAAATAAGAGCAAGATGCTGGAAAACCCAGAAAATAAAGGAAAAGAAGGACCCTGTCTTAAAAAGCAAGGAGACAGCACCTAAGAAATGATAGTCGAAGTTAACCTTGGGCCTGCACACGCATGTGCATGTGCACACATACACAAACACATATATACAAACATATGTACGAACACATGCACACAAATAAAGAGGGAGAGAGAGAAAGAAAGGAAGGAAAGAAGGAAGGAAGGGAGGGAGGGAGGAAGGAAGGACAGAAGGAAGGAAAGGAGGGAGGGAGGGAGGAAGGAAGGAAGGAAGGATGGAAGGAAGGAAGGATGGACAGAAGGAAGGAAGGAAGGGAGGAAGGAAGGAAGGGAGGGAGGGAGGGAGGGAGGGAGGAAGGGAGGGAAGGAAGGAAAGAAAAAATATAGGGAGCAAGAAGAGACATCTTAGAACTTACATATATAAAAATAACAATTCTAAATATTAAGGGAGAGGTTGCAAGATAAAGATGACATTTCCAGATAAAACAAAAGATACAAAAAGACACAAAATATTTGAGAAAAAGCAAAAAAATTGAGGAATACAATTCTGGACAGAATTCCAGAATCAGAGAACAGATAAAATGAAATGGAAAAGTGTCAAATCTTCTGGAACTGACAGATACCCTGCAGGCCAGAAGGATCCATGGACTATGTAGC
>NW_008357958.1:2607078-2659020 GCF_000622305.1 Nannospalax galili | reverse complement strand
GGGACCTCTGGCTGACTAGATTTACCAGAAGGGCAGATAGGGGGGAATGGATGGGGGTGCTGACAGCACAGTGGACAATGAAGATACTTTTTACATAAGAAAGGGGTTGAATTTTTTCAAAAATTTGAAATAAATCACATAAAAAAATTAAGAGCTAGAAAGATTCAAAATTTCTTAAAGATTCTTGAGGCTAAACATTGATGTTCTAAGTTGTTCAAAATGTTATACGCAAACCTTTTACTGAAGTATAGGGAAGAATGGGTCAACATAGAAGTTGTGCACCTTTTTAAAGGAAAATATTGGGGCTAGTTGCTTCACTGCCTAAGAGGGTAAGCAGAGGAAATTCCCTTAGAACAGCATAGCATAGATGGCCTGCTGAGCAGCCTCCACAGCCAGCTAAGAGATTTTACAGGAAAAGAGAAATTACATTGATAGATCATCTGACAGCTTTGGTCGTGTGGAAAATTGACCTGAGAAGCATTTTACAGAATTGTTCACAGGTAATACAAACAGAGATCCAAACCAAATGGAAGATTAAAAGATAATTAATACCAGAAAAAAAGGTAAGGGAGAAATATGATTGGAATACTTGACTCTTTGGTGAACTTCATTTATTTAATCATAAAATTAAAAAGTTGACTATCAGTTTAACTAGAAATATGATTTAATACACTCATATTGAGAAAACGGAAGAGAAAAACATGGGACAGTTGTAAGAGTTCAATCTTTGACTTCAACAGAATTCAACAAATCCGATCAAACAAAAATGACATAAGATATTCAGTGGGTAAAGCACTTACTGCATAAGCATGAGGACTTGAGTTTGGGTCCATAGTACCTATGTAAAAGCCAGGCATGGCAGTGTGTGTTGGAAACCCCAGAGTTGGATGGGCGGAGACAGGCAGATCCCATGAGTTTGCTGGTCAGTCAGTCTATCTGATAGAGTGAGATCCAGGTACTGTGAGAGGCTTTGTCTCAGAAAATAAGGAAGAGAGTGAATGAAGAACACATTCAACAGTGACCTCTGACCTCCACATGCTCGCAATGGAGTGATCTCTAGCTTTCTCTCTCTCTCTCTCTCTCTCTCTCTCTCTCTCTCTCTCTCTCTTTCTCTCTCTTTCTCACATACATTTGCATACATATCCATACATCTCACACATATATAAAATGAAAATGATATATATTTTATAAATATGAAGATAGATACCAAAGAAAATGGCTACAGTAATTGAAGTTGCTGCCTTTGGAGAACGGGAAATAGTAGTGTGGGGAATTGGGTAGGAGCATAAAATATCAACTTGAGCATGAAGTTCACGCCAACTACTAGTCATGAGCAATATCTCCTTGCTTGATTTAGAGGTGTTGTGTCTTCTGCCAGCATCTGTGAAATGGGAGCAGATTCACTTGCTAGCTTAGAAGTCACTCTCCTAGATGCTTTAGGGTGCTAGGAAGCCATGTTGGCATCTCCCTGTCAAGAGAAGCAGGCTGCGGAAATTTGCACGCCCCAAATCAGTGGACCAGCACTGTTATGGGGACAAGGAAAAGAAGACAGCTAAAGATACAGATTGGAGCGGCACCCAAATGCCCCAGTCAGTACAATTCCAGGGAACTCTGAAGTCAGGAAGGCTTTTTCAGAGTCATCCCTAGTGTCTGGAGAAATTCTTAGACTCACACCGATCCTGGGAAGGAGTTTCACCTTTATTAAGTTAACCTTTTACATCTAAGGGAACTCTCCTGCAAGCTTAGTGCTGCCACTCCAGGAGCTGCAAGGATGGATACAAGTTAGGTGGCTTGGCGTGTCCTTTGATTCATCACTGTAATTCTTACCAAGAAAGTTCCCAAACATCAAATTCTCTGTTTTGGCTAAGGAAAGTCTCTTGTGTCCATTTCTACTCTCTCTACTCTCTCTACCCTAGGAGGACACCCAGTGACACACTGCCTTCCTCTGAGCTAGGAGAGGAGGCTAGAGGCCTCTCAGAGTCCCCTTCCCTGACTCTGCATGGGGGATCTTCATCTTTGTCCATTTGAGCAGAAAGATTCTTTGAGAACTTGAGTGTACTGAACTATTTTTTTTTAATTTCAAGCTTCCATCTGGACTTCTAAAGTTTCTTTTTTGCTTACTAAGATCCTGAAGTCATGCTTGTTTTAAGCTGATATTTATCAAAGCTTCTGTGATCCAGGAGCTATGCTAGATGCCTGGGAGGTAACTAATGGAGAAGCCCTATGTGCTCAGGACTCAGTAACAGCTAATTCAGCTCAGAGCCCAGCTACTCAGCAAATATTTAGAGTTTGTCCTCTGGGTCAAGGTCTCCTTGAGGTCTGGGATAGTATGAGTTAGGGTATTTTCAGCTATCATAAACAGATGTGATGTGAAATGGCTTTTAAAATCTCAAAGGTCTACTAGGCTGACAAATAATCCAGGTGTACTTGGAATGGTTCCAGTTTTAGCACTCAGAAATCACAGGAATTTCCCAGGCCTGAGCAAACAGGAGGGTTGCCTTCTCTCAAGCCTCCCAGGCATTGGGCTTCCTTCTTAGTGGAAGGAGGAACAACATAGAAAAACTTGTCCTTTACCCTAAAGAAGATGTCCTAGTGGGCTGAGGCTACTGAATTCTTCAAATGTTTCCAGATGAGTAGGACCATGTGTCTTTTCAAGGTTTCTCTCTTGCCTCCTGAAACGCAGGTGTCCTAACAAGGCCTCTGCTATACTTGTAGCTTCTTGCTCATTCAGTCAAATTGACATAGAGTTCAAGGATTGTCAAACAGAAAGGAAACTTGCAACTCGCCCAAGGTCCTCACCCAAACAATGCTGTTTTAGGTGGTTTGGATTAGGAAGCAACATCTCCAAAGGTGATTTTAACACACAGTCTTACGCATTACTAATATATTTCAATCTTCAAGTTTTAAAGCCAGTCCTAGAAAACTGAGGGACTTATATAGATAATAAAGGTTGAGAGTTGTGACCCTTACTGTGTAAACTCAAGCACTTGGTGTCTTCTGCTATTTTATAGCATGTTATATTTAAAGATAACCATGCTTTTCTGAGCTAATGTTAAAATAATTCTCAGTCTGGGACTGGGGAGATGGCTCCGGTTAAGAGCACTGGCTGCTCTTGCAGAAGACCTGGGTTTGATTCCTAGCATCCACATGGTGGCTAACATCTGTCTATAACTTTAGTTCCAGGGGTTCTGACGCCCTTTTCCGACCTCCTTGGGCATTGCATGATGGATTTACTTACATGAATGCAGGCAATACACTCATACACACAAAATAAAAAAATTAAATAATAATAAAAAATAATTCTCAGTCTGGGATTGTAAATCATGTATGAGAATGAAGTCAGCACCGAGGGAGCAAGCCAGTGTTCCTTTGTTTGCCTAGGTTAGTGTTCTCTTAAAGCAGGTATACAACGGGTACACGTGTTCTGAGGAGGACCAAGTGTTAGGAAATTTCCCCCTATAGTAAGTCTGTGGTATACAGAGAATACAGTTCTAATCCATACGATAGGGGACCAGTCACCTTTGTCCTCCTTGGCTGGGCAGAATGGGGATGAGGCCTTGCATTTTGTGTGTGGCAACAACCTAGGAGCCTTCAAAGCTAAGACCTAAGCCCTAGAAGCCTCGAATCCTTATTTATCTAATGCGCCATCCTTCTGCCACTGATAAAAGGAAAGATGAAGGAGAGTAAAGGTTGAAGGCATGATGATGAGACCAAGACAGAGGTCACCAGGACATTTCCTGTTTTCAGAGGATATATGTGCTACTCTGTGAATTGAGGACCTATAGAGTCCTGTACCTCTTTAACTTTACATTGTGAGGCTCCTGTGATTACTCAAATGATTTGTCTGAGTTAGGACATCACTGTTATTGATTTCTAGTATTTTGGGGCTACTCATGATGCTAAAGTGGGTGAGAAAGGTCCTGTATCAACATCAGTGCAGGTGAACGAGGGAAATTCATTCAATGGCTGTCTCTTTACTATGCTCAAAAGAAGCCCATCCCTCACCATGGTACTTCTCATGGGCCATGTGTTGATATTAGTGTCTAGATATTACTGAAATATTGTTTTGTTATTCGAATAACATTACTGCATGATGAGTATGTAGTTTGAATTATGGGTAGAGTTCCATATGGTAAAGTCCATGTGGGAAAGACTTGATCCCCAGAGCAATGGTATTGAGAAGTCCTGTGGATTTTAAGAGGTGGGGGCAGAGTGCCTTGTGCTCTCCAGTGGGGCATAGGTCTCCAGCTCTGTTTCTGGCAGAGTGGGAGGTCCTTAGGTCATTGGAATATGATATTGAAGGGAATTGTGGAACCCGAGGTGATCCTCTTTCTGTGTATGGCCTAGTTACTTTCTATTGCTATTGTGACAAAACTAACTTGGAAAGGAAAGGATTTATTTTACATTTCCCAGGTTCATCACTGAGGGAAGTCAGGGCAGGAACTCAGGAAAAGAACCTGGAGACAGGAGTTGAAGCACAGACCATGGAAGATGCTGCTTACTGGCTTATTCCTCTGGCCAGTGCTCAACCTACTTTCTTATACAACTCAGGACCACCAGCCAGAGGTGGTCCACATGGGCTGGGCCCTCCCATATCACTCAACAATTAAGAAAATGCTTCACAGCCTTGCCCACATGCAAATCTGACAGAGGAAATTCCCCAGTTAAGGGTACCTCTTTCCAGGTGTATCAAATTGGCTAAAGCTATCCAGCACAGTGTATGTGTTTCCTCCAGTACAAGGTGAGCAGTTAGCCTGATATACGGTCCCCTCATTGAAATTCTCTGCTATCATCAGAGTCTGAACTAGTGGGACCACATGAGCTTGTCTTTGAACTTCCAAACTGTGAGTTAAGTAAGTCTCTTCTCTTTATAAATTGCCTCAAGCGTTTTGTTGTAGTAAAGTGGAACTGATTGATACAATGAGGGGGAAAGATGGACTACAGCTATCTCTGGTTTTTTTTTTTTTTTCTTTTTTCTTTTCTTTTTTGGCTTTTTGAGACAGGGTTTCCCTGTAGCCCCAGCTGGCCTAGAACTCACTTTGTAGACCAGGCTGGCCTCAAACTCACAGAGATCCGCCTGCCTCTGCCTCACAAGTGCTGGGATTATAGGCATGTGCCACCATGCCCGGCTGTTTCTTATTTTTAACCACATGATGTGTTTGGCTCGATGTTACCATTCTTTCTGATTCTGAGGTATTTGTCTTTGCCCTCATTTAGTAAGACCTAATTGTGTTCTGATACAAATCAGCAATTGTGGTTAAAATTTGAAACCTTCATTACTGATCATATCAGACCTCTAGGGTTAAGAGTGCCTAAAGCAGAAAAACACAAGTGGCTTGAGTCTCCTAATCCTTGGTTAACGGCCTCTTTCCACCATCTCAGATTTCAAAAGAAATCTATGGTGGAGAGCACTCTAGGCAAATGCCCATACTTAGCAGCAGTGCAAGGAAGTTTGTAAAATGTTTATTTCAGGAAAATGTTTAATTCAGCATCATTTTGTTCCAAGGGCACTGATGCTTAATCAATAATCTGTAAATAAGTTTTAAGTTAAAAATATACACAGAGTCAATACTTTTAAACTGTCTTTTTTTGGATATTTTTGTATCCTATAGCATCATTTCTGGTGAATAAACTATTAGCTGGAAACTTGAGTTATCACAGATGGCATGAGATGGAAATGTTGCCTCTGCAATTTAAAATCCTTTTTCTTTCATTCCAAAAGTTTATTTTTGAGATGTCTGCCTTGCAATCTCTGCCTATGAAAATGTATTTGTGACTTGGGAGAGAAATGTGCCCCTCACTTTCTAATTGAATTGTGGGATGAATTCCTTTCTTCCTGTTCATTTTCATTGAATATTCCTCTAGACTGAGCAGACACCATTTTGTGCTGCAGACATCTGTCTCAGGTCAGGCGGGAGACCTTCTTTAAGTCATAGGCCTCAACTGGCTTGAGCACCCTGGTCCATAAAAAAACAGCTCAGGGACAGGCATACCTGGGCCACATAACAAAATTTGGTCACCTGTTTCTATTGCACTTTACCTGCTTCCCAGGTTTCTAAACTTTGACCTTTATTCCCAAATTAGAACTTGTTCACCTGCCACAGAGCAGTTCACGTCTCTCATTCAAATTCTTCAGATTTGATTTTGTCATTGTACTAAGATACTCTTACCTCAAGGGCTGAAGGAATGTATCCTCATGTGCTTCTAGTTTGAGTCTTGTTGTTTCATGATATGTTGTTACAAATCTACTGACCTGCTTGGGGGAAGATTTATAAACGAGGGCAGAGAGGTGGAACTGTGCTTGAGCTGCTATAGGCAGCTGGCATCTTGCAGTGGGGAGTTCCGCAGATGGTGTCTATTTTAAATCCACCGTGCAATATACTCCATCTACCTTTCATGTCATTCAACAATGCCTTGATTACTCTTCAATATGCTGATTGCTCACATTTACTTTTACCCTGGTATATCTTATGGGTTCCTTATGTGGTTTAAGTAACATTCAACAGTTAGATGTATAATTATTTTCTTCTGAAACAAAACCTTGTACTTTCATGATACAACTTTTGAGATCATTTCTCTTAGGAAGAGAATAAAGTTTGTAAAAAGTACATTATAAACACTTAGAAGGTAAGATACTAAACACATAGGTGTCATCCAGTCCCTACTGTCAGGAGAAACATTAGGGTCACCTGAATGAGGAGAGGACAAGGTTTGTCATCAGGAAAGCAGAGATGATAAAGAAGAGGAAGATGGATGGAAAGGGGCCAGTCTCTGTGGGGGAAGGTACACGAGATGAATCTGTGGAGAATGTTCTCTGTTCATTATATTGGGCATAAAAACTTGGGTGACTATGGTAGAGAGATGGTTCAGGGGTTAGGAGCACTGGCTGCTCTTGCAGAGGACCGAGGTTCAGCACCCACATGGTAGCTAATAACTGTCCATAACTAGTTCTAGAGGATCTGATGCCCTCTTCCAACCCCCATAGGCATTGCATGACACTGGTACACTTACATGCAAGCAAAAACACTCATACACATAAAAATAAATTTTAAAAGTTCAAAAATAATTACAAGCCGGGTGTGGTGGTGCACGCCTTTAATCCCAGCACTCGGGAGGCAGAGGCAGGTGGATCTCTGTGAGTTCAAGGCCAGCTTGGTCTCCACAGCTAATCCAGGCCAGCTAGGGCTACAGGGAGACCCTGTCTCAAAAAGACAAAAAAAAAATTATAAAAAACCTTTGGCAACTTGGATAGCTAACACAAGGTTTTAGAGTTCCTGCTGTACCATCTACAGTCCGAACCCTTCTGAGAATTCCAGACTTGAAATTTTAAAATGTTTTGGGTGGAAAAAAATGTGAGTGTGCAAACAGGTGAAATCATTGATGTGCATGTCCAAGTTGATTCAATATGGTAAAGTGGTGGGTGCAGAAAGGGTCTTGGGAGGAGGGGAAAACGGCCCCACGGATTCTCAGACCCAATTGCCTTAGATAAATATAGGAATCTCAAAGAACAAAGAGCTGATTTTTATCTACATCTCTAGAGGCAGGAAGAGTTTAAGTAACTTAATCTGGATTGTACTCCCCTAAATAGCCTGAATAACAGGTTTAAGCATTTGAAGTTAAGCTGGATCAGAAAATCAGGAACATGCTATATGCAGGCTTTCAATTGCTAACTGCTTGGTGTGTTAATCAAGGGCCCACAGATCAAGGGGTATGGGGTGTGTGTGTGTGTGTGTGTGTGTGTGTGTGTGTGTGTGTGTGTGTGTGGTCCCTGAGGACTCACCTCTCTTTGCAAGAGGAAAAAGATGGGTTTACTGATTTCATTTTCCCTTATAATAATGTGCTCTCTGCTCATTATGGAATTTGTGCTATTATGATGTGGGGACAGGGAAGGGGCATAGTAAAGGTGGATTTTTGGGGTGCATTGGAAAAGATGTCAGGGTTTGACTGTGTAAATCTGCTTTCAAATTGTAGATTTGGAATCTAAATATTTCGTGATCTTTCAAGATGCAACTATGCCAGTGTGAAGTTTAATATTTTGTTACTTCTGTTAGTCTGACCCACTTCTGGCATAGAGATTTGATCCAAAAAACTTATTTCACATCTGCACATGAAAGGCACAGGGGAAAAGTTCTGGAAATTGAAAACAGGGAGGAGGGAAATTACTATGGAGACCAAGGATTTCAATTAGTGAGTGGCAGTTAGTCTACTTGACTGGGCATTGAGGATATGTTGGATGGAACAACAAGGCAGATGGGACCAGATTATGGAGTACTTTTGTTCAGTGTCAAAATAGCTCAATTTTGGTGCCTGAATGGGAAATAAATATTTGTTTATTATTAATATGGCATTAGAATTGTTCATTATTTTGGTCACATTTTACCAGCAGACTGGAGAGAGGTCAGACTGAAGGCATTTGGACCAACCAAGTGACTGGGAGGACTCTCGGTGAGAGGCATGCCAACAAGAATGCCAGTGAGGACTTTTGAAAACCCTCCTCTGTAGAAATAACGGAATACATTAAAAAATTTTCCACTTTTTAAATTATTTATTATTTTTATTTTATGTGTATGAGTGTATTACCTGCTTATATGTGAGTACACCCATGTCGTGCAATGCCACGGAGGTCAGAAAAGGGCTTTGGATTCCCCTGGAACTGGAGTTAAGGATGGTTCGTAGCCACCATGTGGGTGCTAGGAATCGAACCCAGGTCCTTTGCAAGAGCAGTCAGTGCTCTTAACCACTAAGCCATCTCTCCAGCCCCAATAGCAAAATACTTGTCATTGTCAGAGTCAACTTCCCAAATCCTGTCAATGAACTCATGATTTTCAGCTTCCGCATCCTTTACAAGAGTTTGCTACCATTGCTCCAAGCATAATTAGATCGTTCTTAAAAACTTGCTGTCAAATTAGTAATCTGGCTCTTTTACTGAATAAGTTGGTCAGCACTCAAATTAACACAAAAACTCTTACAGCCATGCATATAGGAAATTACACTGTGGAGACGTGTGGAAAGGCGTGTGGCATTGGCTTAGCAATTTCTTCATCTGTAGACTAATCATCGCTCCCAGCCTTCACTTACTGTGCTTGGACTCTTGGATTTGACCATTTGTCAGATTTTTTCCCCCCGTTTATTTCTTATCTTTTGGGTTTGAAATGCTTTTCCCAGAATTGTAATGATTTATTTTGCCTCTGATGATTTCTAAAATTGACATCTGTTTTCAGTGTCATAGCCACAGAAAAGCCATGATTTTTGGTATAGAATTTTGCAAGTCTTTCTTTTCCATCTCTAACATTATCCAACTAGCTCATAGTTTTCTGGGAATGTATTCTGACTAGCAAACAAATCAAACAACCAAAATGCAAGACGAGAACTATGCTTGTGATAGAAAGGAGGCATTTACGTAGTGTGCCATGTTGTTCTGGGAAAGACGTCTACCCAGAAAGACACAAAGAAAGCCAGACAAGAGAACTGGAACAGCATGATCTGGAAGACTTGGGCAACGAAGAATGAGTCAATAGACATTGAACGAGGCACTTTATATGTGTTAGAGCCATGTTCCCCAAAACTCTGGGGTGGATCCTTGTTATTACCACTTTGCAACTAAGAAATTTGAGTCCAAATAACATAATACTAAAATTAAATAGCTTTTGAGGAACAGATAGGGTTTATTTTTTAAAATTTTTTATTTATTTATTTTTATTTTATGGATATGAGTGTTATGCCTGAATGTATATAAGTGCACCCATGTTGTGCAGTGCCTGTGGAGGACAGAAGAGGGTGTCGGATCCCCTGGAACTGGAGTGACAGATGGTTGTTAGCTGCCACGTGGATGCTGGGAATTGAACCTGGGTTCTCTACAAGAGTAGTCAGTGCTCTTAACTGCTGAGTCATCTCTCCAGCCCAGAGGTTTTATTTTTGTTAATAGCAAAGTCATTTTGCAACCAATCTCAAAACAAGTCACAACCATACTTTGTTCTAGCCATCCTGAATTTTTTCTGCCCCACTTCAGATGCCCAGTACCCTGTGCATTCATCTAACATTCAACTCTACTAACTGGCTGATTATTTCAGCCTTTGCATTTCTCTAGAAGGCTTCCATATGTTTGGGAACCACCAATAATGCAGAGCTGATATTCTTGTTCTTACCATCTTGATGTTGGAAAATGAACTCCTATTGACCCTTTCTATTTTTTTTCAGAATTTATAAATTACTGATTAGTCTTTCCTTCAGATCTCAACAAATTATTATCTATTATCTGTTTCCCTATGGAAGCTTCTACGTATCCTCATCATTTAAACTGGCAATTATATATTAGTCTAATGGTAAGATTATTAATTTTATGCTCTGAATTTTGTTTTGAGACTTATTTTTGTCCTCATAGCTCAATGCATTTCTCTTTTATTCAAACTAAAAGAAATGAAAGTCATGAACTGATACATTCTTATGAACAGCACACTCATGAATACCTTAGAGGCAGGAATTAAAGAGGTTTGTGTAAGCATGCGTATAAATTAGACATTAGAGCTCAAGACCAAATCTGTACTCCTCAAATCTAAGGGATGGATGTTTTGATAAAACTTGGTATGTTTTCAGAACTATGCTCCCCACATTCAGGTGATTAAATTCCTTCCCATTACAATATTATTTCTGTTGGCTAGGGAATTTTGTTGGCCAAAAAGGGGCCTTTGGAAATCTAGGAGAACCCCAGCTCACTAGAATCTTTAAGAAACTTGTGATCTTGATCACCTGGAATCAGGGATTAGGAAGGTGATAGTCCTAAAAAAAAAAAAAAAAAAGATGAGCACGGACTGATTTCAGTGAAATAGCCCAGCAACTCCTATATGGTCCTATGACTTCTTATCCTGTTGGTGCATATTTATCAGGACTGTGAAGATCGGCTGCCCTCTGCCCAGAATGCCAAAAACAGAATTGGTCTCTGCCATGTGAGCAATAGGCATAGGTATATTTCTGATTTCTAGATGTGAGAGCTGATTTTAGTCAATCCTCACTTGAAGTGCTATTTAGAGACTTGTATGAAGAGTAACTGTTATCCAAGGTCAGTAGATCTTGGTGAGAATTGTCACTCCACTAAATTGTTAAGTTGACTAGATCCTACTAGGAAATACAGAGTACATAAAGTTCACTTTTGTAAATACAACTCAAGCCCTATTGCCTACTGACAACTCTCTGCCTCCAAGTATGTCACTGGTATACCATTTTTACTTCAAGTTTAGCCTTTGTTCCTCCCAGCTGATGCTGTAACCAGGACAGAATGAGTTCTTTTATTTTAAAAGATTCTTGAATGTTCTAGAGTTCTCTAACGATGCTGAACTCTTTCACCCCAGGATTTAGCTATGAGACAAAGCAAAGTTATTTTCCATTTTCTCTTTTGCTTCCATCCAGGAACCACTGGTAGGGATCACATGAGTGCAAAGGCCCTTGATATATAATAGCCCTTGAATGCCAAGTCTTTGGCTGCCAGTGCCCTGCGAGAGTCCTTGCTCTTATCCTTTGAGGCAAAGCAGTCTGATTAGTAAGCAATTTGATTAATACGTGCATTAAGTGATACATACTTACACTGGAAAACAAAATAGAAAAATAAATAGCAACTCCTTTGGCTGGCTCTGGTGTCATATTGCCTTGGATAGAATTCCAAATGGAAATTCAGATGGCTTTTGGAACAATATAAGCATTTAGAGCTCTGAGCAGAGGCTGCAGATAAAATTTGAGCACAGTACCATAGTGAGGACAGTGGGCTGCAGATGGGCATTCCAGCTTGTTTCTAGTCTCACAGCTGGCAGTGTCAAGGATTTTCTAACTCTGTGGAATCTAGTGTCCCCTCTTCTCAGGATATCATTGGGAAAAAAGGAGGCATGCATGACTATCTGTCCTATTTCTTTTCTTAAGAATACTTTCAAAATAGCAAAACTTTCTATAAAAATATGGTATTGTTTTGCCTTCTGTAGAAGGATGAGTAGCTGCCATTCCCTTCATTTGTACTTACCTAGAACTGCAGAACTTGACCTTGTTTGATAAGAGCGTGTGCAGTTCTTTTACTAGTTAAGATGAAGTTATACTGGACCAGGGTGAGTCTTAGTCCATTGACATCATTCTTTGGAAGAAGGACTTGTATGTGGATACCCAGGGAAATTAGAGATGAGTTGAGGCAGAGAGTGCCAGGGATTGTCAGTTTTATAGAACTCTATCCTCCAGATGTACCATGGCCACTGCTGTCTTGAAATCACAGCAGCTCAAGATCTTCACAAGATTGGGCCCATTACATTCCCTCATGGAGAGAAAGGAAGGCTCCTGAGGCAGTACATTGGATTCATAAGTCCCCACCGCTCCCCTAGGATCCATAAGTGGTAATGGCTGCTGGGAAGGGAAGACATTTCTTTCTTTCTTTTTTTCTTTTTAACATGACAAACCAAGAACATTTATTGTATCAGTTAAAACACCAGTGCCAACATGCCACACAGTTACAATTATATATTTGCCATAGGTGCCAGATGGGATACCTAGTGTGGAGTCCTTCTTGATGCCTGTCTCACAGAGTTGACATTCATGATGCCAAAGGCCATCTTTACTAAAGCTGTTCAGAAAAGAAACCAACCATACCTATGAGTCCCCTGTGTACAAAGCCCAAACAAGAGGTTCCCACCTATGTCTGGACCTTCAGGCTGAAGAGCAAAGAGAAGATACCTACATGGGTGATGGCAGGTGTGGCTCTGTTGTGAGAAGCACAAGATGGTCTTGGTACTGTGACTTGCATATTTTTCTAGCTTCAGCCAAAACACAGTGAGCACCTTTTAGTATCAGACATTCATTTTTTAAGAACACCATCCTTAAAACTTTGAGAATGGAGGGAAAATTACTATCATACAAAAAATACTAGAAGCTTGTCCAGGATCTATGCTTGATGATTTTAGCTTTCCTTAACACCTCTATGAAGCACCATGACCACCCTATTATGTTTCAATTAATATACCCATAACCTCAAAAACAACGCTGTGTGTGTACATGTGCATGTGTGTATGCGCGTGTGTGTGTGCATGTGTGTACATGCACATGTGGGGTAATTTTTAAAAACAAAGAAATCTTTTTTTTTTGGTCTTTTTTGAGACAGTGTCTCCCTGTAGCCCCAGCTGTCCTGGAACTTACTATGTAGACCAGGCTGGCCTTGAACTCACAGAGATCTGCCTGCCTCTGCCTCCAGAACTCTGGGGTTAAAGGTGTGTGTCACCATGCCCAGCTACAACAAAATCTTTTAAAGTAAAAAATTAGCCCTTAGATTCTTGAGTAGAAGTGGCAGGCTTCAGGTAGGTTCTGAAGGAAGAGGCAGGTACCCCAAGGCCTCCAGTGTCTGCCACTGATGGTACATTTTTGTTAAATTTTAACAAAAGAGGAACCCTAGACACATTCTGTGGTTAGTTGTGCTTTGTGATCTAGAGGACCATGCTTCAATATAAGTTTCCAATGACTCAGATGCAGGATAAACTATAAGATTTGAGCTATGGTTACTCAGAATAAGACAAATAGAAATCAATAGCCTATAACAACAGCCCAGTGTTACTGCCTGGGCTGACAAAACAGAGGCAAGAGCTGGAAGAGACATTTTCTTTGGTGGTGTTGCCCAGGTTCCTATACATAGCAAACTCATTGGTTTACAAAGCTAGACTAGGATAAATTCTTTGGTCTATTGTTGGTACCTTATCTGGAATAAATAGATGTTTGTTCACATCTGCACAGGAAAAGTCACACAGTAGTCAGCAACCACCTGGAGTTAGTGAGGAGGCACGGAATACAGTCTCTCTCAGAGTCTCTGCAGGAACAACCTAGCTGACAACTTCATTTCAGTTTCTGACTTCTAGGATTATGAAAGAATAAACTTCCATTGTTTTAAAAATATTTTTTTATTTTTATTTTATGTGCATGCATGTATTGCCTTCAAGCATGCAAGTGCACCCATGTCATATAGTACCTGCAGAAGCCAGAAGAGGGTGTCGGGTCTCCTGGAACTGGAGTTATAGGTGGTTGTTAGCCACCATGTGGGTAGTCGAACCTGGGTCCTCTGAAAGAGCAGCCAGTGTTCTCAACTGCAGACCATTATTTTAAGTTACCAAGTTGGTGGTGATTCAGTAATGTAGTACAAGGCCACTCATAACACTATCCTTCAACCATGCTTGGATGCTATCTACTTGTGTTCCTTTGCACTAAATAAGAATATGAAAGTTTTATAGGATGTCTCCATGGATAAACAAGAAGTTATTATGCTTGTTTTTGTCTGATCATGGTCCTTTTTGACCCAGCTCACCTTCTCTGAAAGAGACATGTGGCTGCTAGAAGAGAAACCAGGGTCATACATGGCTTCAGAGAAAATCGTGTGTAAGTCTGGGGTCTGTGTTAGGTGCAGACAGCCCCAAAATCAAATCCAACTGAGATTTAAAGAAGTCATTAGTTCTTTCTTATTCTATCTCCCAACTTCTTATTTTTTCTGTTGGCATCACTTTCTCCTGTTTCAGATGACTTTTCATGGAAACTTCCCTCCAGGGAACCCCAGGGATCATGTGTGTAAACAAACCAGTTTCCTAGTACTCAGAGACATATCTTACAGTAGTGGTTCTTAACCAAGGACAGATTTTTCACCCTCCAGGGGATTTTTTTTAGTTGTGTCTAGGAGCAGTTTTGATTGTCACAACTGGGGCTTGGGAATACTGCTACCTATCTTAAAAAGCATTGCAAAGCCCCATAACAATTACCCTGACCTGAAAGTCAATGGGGCCAATACCGATAAGTGTTGCTTAGAGCATCTCTCCTGAAAATGTTATGTCAGGAGCACTCAAATTAGTGTAGTTTTAATCATGTGCTCAACCTCAAGCCAATCAAAGTGGCCAATATAAGAAGCCTTTTATCCTGCTGCAGTATTGGTCTGCAGCATTGTGCAGCCAAAATAGTCGACTCCATCGAGACCAGCAGAAGAGAAGAGATGCCTAGGGGGAGGAATACTTAGGAGAAATGTGTGCTCAATGTAGATTTGCTTTCCGGATACAAGTTCAGAAGCTCAGACTCTTTTGAGGGGGGCATATTATGTAACAGAAACAAAATGGGCTGAGGGTGTATCTTAGTGATAGAGTACATGCAAAACCCTGAGTTCAATTCCTAGTTTTAAAAACAATACTATCCCCCCAAAACACAACAAACAAACCAACAACAACCCCCAAAACAAGTAGTCTTGATATGGGTGCACTTCCGAAGCAGCACACTGAGGGCTCTGTTATTCATTCAGCAAATGCTTGTAGAATGGACTGTGTCATGCATGGTAGGTGAGAGGCTGTGGGCTGAACTTCACCATCATAGCAGCTACACTGTATAAGCGTTCAGGTTACTAGAGGAGGTAGATATGGGCAACTCTCCATGTAAGGCTGAGATCAGTGTGAAGGAGGAAAAGAGGCCGTGAGACAGAGTAACAGGAATGGCCCTTGGGCAGGTGACACCCCTGCCATTTTGCATTTGGAAGAGTAAAAGTGATCACTGAGTTTCTGCAGAAATGCCAGCAAGTGACTGCTAGTGGAGATCAAAGTTGGCTTTAACCAAGACAGATCCTTTTTTTTAAGTATTACATTGTAGGTTTTCAAAGGTAGAGGGTCAGTTTGTTTTTAAGTGTGATTCTGAGTAGACCATGGAAGAAAATAGATAATAAAAATATCTGAATTGGGACTGGAGAGATGACTCAGTGGTTAAGAACACTGGCTGCTCTTGCCGAGGACCCAGGTTTTGTTCCCAGCACCCACATGGTGGCTGAAAACCATCAGTAACTCCAGTTCCAGGAGATCTGATGCCCTCTTCTGACCTCTGTGGACATTGAATGACATAGGTGCACTTATATACAATGCAGGCAATACACTCATACACATAAAATAAAAATGTTTTTTAAATATCTAAATTGTTCTGTTGTAATAAAGGCTTAGAAGAAGACACCTTACTGAAACGACCTTGGGGAAGCATAATTTTAAGTACTGCCAGGTTAGGCCTGTGATAAAGTCTCCTATACAGATAGCCTTGGCCCACCTGTTTCTCATCTCTTAGTAAGAACATTGCTGGGAGATGGTGTTTGACTGTGTGATGCTCTCTTGACCTTGGCCAGAGATGTCAATGTTAGTTAGGAAGGACAGAAAAGGATCATGACTTAAAGAAACAACAGCTTTACAGACATACAAATTCAAAGAAAAAATTCAATGATTTTTAGCATTCAATGCAACCATCACCAAAATAAAATTTTAGAGCATTTTTTAAATCACCTCCCATTATTTTCCATTTTCTCTAATTTCTCAGTGTTAGGCACCCATGAACTTCCTGTCTCTATGGGATTTTCCTATCCTGGATATTTCAAACAGAATCCTACAGTATGGACTTTGTGTCTGGTATCTTCAACTTAGCATGTGTTTTCAAGGTTCATCCACAGTGTAGTAGATGTATCAATACCCTACGGCATTATAGGATTGTATCACATTTTGTTTACGTATTCATCAGTTGATGACTATTTAGGTCATTTCTAGTAATGGTTTTTATTGATTAAGTGTATCACATGAGATAGGCTGTGTTTTGGTTACTCACTGTGGTAACAGATTTAGGATGCTCTCACCTGACAGGTGGTTGACTGAGGACTTGTTACTGTGTTTCAGTCATCCTTGATTTCCCTTCTCTCTTTGGGTAAGTGTCTGATTTGGTTATGAATTACTCAGGCCTTCCCACAATTTCCCCACTTTCTCTGTTGTCCTCATCTCTGGCAATGTAGACTTGTCTGCGGTTTGGACTTCCCTAGACTGCAACTGTGCCTCTCTAGACAGAAAACATTTCTAGCACTACAGCCTAACTCTGGATCATGAACTATGTAGTTGTCTCATTTTGTTTATGAAAACCTTTTGGATATTCCACAGTATCATTCATGACAATGGTCTCTTTAGGCATCCTGCTTCACAATTTGAAAAAAACACATTGATATACCATCCAATTTCATCTTCATTTCTGTGCTTGGAGGGAAGAAGGTAGACATTACCATCTTCATGTGACAGAAAAGCCTTATGGCAATAGCCACAGCAAGTCCAGAACCCAAGTTTCTTGAGTGTTCCTATTTCTAAAGGGACCACACTGACTACCACATTGGAGTGGGTGACCTGGCCTGTGAGTGACAGCCGTGTGCCAGAGGCAGGGCCTGAGCACTCTCTACACCACCATGGCTGGACATTCGGGATTGTCCTTCATTTAGAGTGGCATCTTTGTTCCTGCTTGCCTTTCTTCCCCGTAACAATGGTGCAGTTATATTGTTACTTGGCTAATTGCAGTTGTCGAGTACAAGTTCTTACTGCTGTTGATGTGTGGGAGTGTGGGGCTCAGAAAATGCTATGTCTGTGGGTGGAGAGAGATACCAGTGAGAGTCAAGACAACAGTTGGCTCCAGGGAGGAGAGTGTTGTTTTTGTGTGTGTGTGTGTGTGTGTGTGTGTGTGTGTGGTTTTTTTAATGTTGCTACAGAGTGGTACAATTATTTCTGATTTCAGTTCAGTATCTTTCCACCAAACTGCTGTTGGAAACCTTGGAGAAATAGATAGAAAAATACATGTTTATCTGTTTTTTGGGAGGTAGGGGTGCTAGTTACTGAACCCAGGGCTTCATATGTGCTAAACAGGTGTTTTATCATTGAGTTACATCTACAGCCCTGTGTTTATCTCTGAACTTCATTTGGACTTTCAGAATTAATCTCTGTTTTCTTTCAAGCCTGAGCTACTATTAAACGTGCAAAATAATTAATCTGTTTTTATATCTTTCATTTATGCTTATCAGTTTTGCAAAATAGCATATGATAAAGTTATACTTATTTTGTACATTCACCTCACACATACCAAAAAAAAAAAAAAAATCAGGAAAAATCAAACTGCTACCCAAGCAGCTAACGTATCTAGGAGTTTGGATGACCCATCCAGAGACATGCCTGTGGCTTCTGCTTGATGCAAGTTTGGCCTGCAAACAAACCCCACTGTAGTAGGATTCTGTATGTGTGCCAGCACAGCCCCAGATGGGGCCTACCCAGTGTGGGTGATGTCGCAGAGTAGACACTCTGTAAATATTTTATGCAATGAATGAATCAAGAGGCACAAAAGGTTCACAAACACTTGATTGATTCCATCTAATTCTCTTAAGTTTTTTTATCTCTATATTGAAAGAGGAAAAAAAAAAGAACCCATCTCTTGGCTCTGAAAAAAGTCCCCAAATTTGGAACAATTGAAGGAATTATGGTCAGTATGTGAGATGTGACCAGATATGACCTCCCTTTTGTTTTTCACATGATTTCTTTAAACATTATTCATTGGGGTGGAAAGGGTAGAAGACTGAAAATTCCTCATATTTCTTTACACCTTCAATAATAGTCAATGAAGTAGAATCAAGGAAACAAACTGAAATGAACAATTAGAATTTTCCACAGAGAATTTCCATTGGTTTGAAGTAATAGCGAAGTAACATGCCTTAGTTTCATGGGATTTGGTCTGTATTCTAAGATTACACTGCCTAAGAGGAAGATCTAGCCAGTTTGGTTGGAAAAAATTCTAAATTGGCCCAATTTTCTTTCCCATCTCTTAATTTAGATGCAGGGGAACTCATGAAAGTACAAATCCCAGAATGACCCTGATCCATAGGGTCTACAGTCACTCTAGGATTTTTCTGGGGTATGATGGAACACAGGGAGTAAGAAATATGAGACTTGGTCACAGCCTAGGGATATAGTCCAGTAGGATGTTCCATATGATGGTGTCCTGACCAGCAGGGAAGGTGCTTTTGGCCAGTGCTAAGGCCCCCAGGATCTTATCCAGTAAGTAGAATATAAACCAAGAGTCTCTCAAAATTAACTGTAGTTGATTGCTTTGCATGTGTGTGTATCTGTGTATCTGTACATGTACACATGGTGTAGGGTACATGTACACATGGTGTAGGGTACATGTACACATGGTGTAGGTCACATGTGTATATGTGTGTATGTGGAGGCCAGAGAACACCCTCAGGTGCCATTCCTCAGGAAAGCCTCTGATCTAGTTACTTTCTATTACTGTGATAAAACACTGACTGACCAACAGCAACTTGGAGGAATAAAGGGTTAATTTCACATTATGGTTTATGGTTTATCATGGAAGGAAAAGAAGGCCAGAACTCAAGGCAGGAACCTAGAAGCAGGAATTGCCTTACTGGCTTGGTCCCCTGGCCTGTGCTCAACCTACTTTCTTATACAACTCAGGACCACCTGCCCAGGGGTGGTAGCACTTGCAGTGGGCTGGACCCTCCCATACCACTCAGTAATCAAGAAAAATGCCTCACAGTTAAGCCCATAGGGCAATCTGATAGACGTAGCTACCCAATTGAGTTCCTTTTTCCAGATGTGTCAAGTTGACAACGGAAACTATGCAGCATAGCCCCACCTTATTTTCTGAGACAGGGTCTCTCATTAGGTTGGCATTTGCCCATTAGACTAGGCTGATTGACTAGTGAGCCCCAAGAATCTGCCTGCCTCCACCCCTGCTCCCCCGTGTTGGCATTACAAGTATGTGCCATTATGCCTGGCTTTTTTACATCAGTTTTTGGGATCCAACTCAGGCCCTCATGCTTGCAAGCCAAGCAGCTTCTCCCTAGCCCCTGTTTTGTACTTTTGAAGGCAGAGTCCTGTTTTATAGCCCTGTCTGGCATAGAATTCAAACTCATTTGTAGACCAGGCTGGCTTGAACTCTTGGCCATCTTCCTGTTGAGTGCTGAGATTATAGGCATGCACTACCATGACCGGCTTGAAATTAACCATAGTTAAAATTCAGTATCTGAGTAGTTCATTGCATTTAGGGGGAAAGATCTGTCCCACACAGGAAGATGTGATTACAGTAGGACAAGTCTCAGGCCTGGATTAGTTAATTTTTCTCATAACTATGCCAGAAAGCTTGATAGAAGCAATTTAGGGGAAGAAGAATTTGTTTGGGCTCATAGTGTCCCAGGTGTCAGTACTTCATGGTGGGGGATGGTGTGGCAAAGCAGAACAGTTAACATTATGGTGGGCCAGCAAGCAAAGGAAGGAGAATGCCTGAGGTTGCTGGCTTTTTCCGTCTCCCTTTTTATTTCATGTGGGGCCTCCAGCGCATGGGATGGTGGTATCTACATTCAGGGTGGGTCTTCCCACCTGGGTTAATTCTCTCTGGAAGTGTCCTTCTAGAGTCATCTGGATGTGACCTCAATAATCTCTTGAGCTTTATTTCTTTAAAAAAAAACTTTAAAAATTTTATTTTATTTATTTAATTGTATGAGTGTGTTGCCTGCATATATTGAAGTGTGCTTGTGTCATGCAATGCCTGTGGAGGTCGGAAGAGGGCACTGAATCCCCTGGGAACTGGCGTTACCAACAGCTGTGAGCTACCATGTGGGTACTGGGATACAAACCTAGGTCTTCTGCAAGAGTAGTCAGTGCTCTTAACCACTGAGCCATCTCTCCAGTCTTTCTTTCTTAAAAAAAAAAAATTTAATGATTCTTTGAGAATTTCATGCAATGAACGTATTTTGATCATATCTATCCTAGAAAGTGGACCTCAAATCCAATTAAAGAGTGGTTGGTTACTCCCATGATTCTTGTGTCACTATTGCGCCGGTGATTCTATCTTGCCAGGCCAGTTGTTATTGTAGTTCACAGGATTCACAGTTGGGTGCAGTGGTGATTATTTTTTTCTCCTAGTACCTTGCATAGCACTTTCCAGCACTATGACTGCTAGACAGTAAAGGTAAGGAATTGAACTCAGCACCAATTTGATTTCTCCTTGTTTCTTCTACAGTTTATGTACATATCTTCAATCAAAACTCTTGCTGATACATATAACCAAGCCTAAGTCTAATTGAGTGTGTAACATAAAATTTATCTTATGGTGGTCAGTGTTCAATAAATACTATCTATATTTAGTGACTGAGCTAAAGGCTTTACAGGCAGACTTATGGACATGATTATGTTATCCACATTTTACAAATGTAAATTCAGGGGCAGCAAAGAGGCAGTGCCCCTTGCTTAAGACAATACACCCATTGTGCCCATTGAGGGCATTAAGGGCATTGAACCTAGGGCCTTGTCTATACTAGGCAAGTGTTCTACCACTGAGCTATACCTCTAGTCCCTGACTCTGAGCTCTTAATCATTACATCATGCTAACATTGCAGCAATATGGAGAAAGGGAGCTGATAGCTGGACGCTATCTATCAATCATAGTAAGATTCTTCTACACAAATACTTTTAATGTATTCCTCTTGAAGTTCAAGGTAATATTTTAGTTAAGTTTTTTGGTCCTCAGAAACCTATATTGAATTTAGTTAAACTTTCTTGCCCTTAAAGAGACACTGCTGCCTAATGTAGTTAGGCATGAGAAGCAACAGAGATCACCACCATTCAGCACTGACTGAACACTCATTTGCTGGAAATGTAAAAACAAACAAAACTTGACATGCTCCAAAAGGAATGTGTGTCTCTACTAGTGAGAACAAACTTTGTGGCTTATTTTGAGAGACAAATTGTTCACTTGACAATAAACTATAGAGGGCAAGGAAAATAAAGTCCCCCATGAATGGCAGAGAAAAGAGCCCTGGGAAATGGTAGACTGAGGTCAGGACCATAGTCAGGGTGCCTTCATGGAGGAAGAAGGGCTTTTGATATGAATCTTGAAGAGGGCAAAGTGAAAAACAAAGGCATAGTGGGATAAGGAAAATGAATATAATCCTCAGGTGTTTATTAAGGTATCTTGTTTTGCTCATTCTTTTCAAGGAGTGGAAAGAAATAGGTAGAGAGGGTCAGCTCAGGGAAGAACTGTAATAGCAGGCAACAGAATGGAATGTCACCCTTCAGGCAATGAAGAATGATTTACACTAGGGATGGTGCATGTGCCTTAAAGAAAGAGCCTATTTGATTTCCTAAGAAGATTCCTGATGACTCTGACTGAGTAGAGGCGAATTTGAATGCTCAGAGCTGTGCAGCCAATGCTGTGGGTGCCTCTTCATCCTCCTCACTTTCTTTACTTCCAGAACTTATACTGGTTGGACAGTTTTTCCAGAAATGATCTTCCACCAGCCCTGGGCCGGTGGAAAATTCCTAAGAGCAATTCCTTAGGAGCATCCCTCAGACATGGAGACTCAGAGGTAGCTGAATAAATATCCAGCTTCCTCACCAGTCTAAGCCCTGACTGCCCACAGCAGAATCCTATTTCCCTAAGCACTGCCTACCCCCCTGCAGGATTTTTCTGGATTACTTTCCAATGAAACAATTTGCATTTTAATCTTTGTGTCAGAGTCTGCTTGTGGGAAAACTCAGAGTAACATAGACTAAAACAAACAAACACCTGTTTAAAAAAAATCCCTTCATGGGGCTGGAGAGATGGCTCAGCGGTTAAGAACACTGGTTGTTCTTGCAGAAGACTTGGGTTCAAATCCCAGCACCTACATGGCAGCTAACAACTGTCCGTAACTTTAGTACCAGGGGATCCGACAGCCTCTTCTGTCCTACTTGGGCATTGCACGACATGGGTGTACTTACCTACACGCAGGCAGTACATGCATACACATAAAATAAAAATAATAAATAAATATTTTTTTAAATGTTAAAAAAAATACCCCCTTCACTTTTAAAAACAAACAAAAGAATTCAGGTACTACAAGGCAGCCTGAGCAACTAACAGGCATGTCTAACATTTTTCTCTTCTCATCTGCACATGACCCCTCACAGTACTCATGTTCCATGTAGAACCATAGCCAGTGTGGAATGTTACTGAAAAGAGAAGGGAGACAATGGGAAATGCTTCTTTACTAAAGAGGTAGCACTGAATTGAGCAGGCTCCACATCTGATAATCTCATTTAAACGACACAGCCTTGGGAAGTAGATATTACCACCTTAGTTTTCAATTGAAGATACTAGTATACTATTAAATTATAGATATTAGGGATTGAGTTTTATTTGCTATAAACTTGTAACCAGTTGTTAGCATAGAACCTGTCATATACTTAAATCTTTAGAAATATTTGTCTAATGAATGAACAAATGACATATTCAGGTAACTTGTCCACGGTTGCAGGGCCAGTCATTTAAAGACCTGGGATTTGCCGTGTTTCACAAGGAAAAGACTCTTTCTATTGATTGCCCCCAAATAACACTGCAACACTTTGACAAACAGAGTAAGTCTCAAGAAATTTCTTCCCAGTGTCTCTAGAAGAAATGAAAGCTGGGCCTTTATATGCCCCACCTCCACATCATGTAATTCACAAGCAATTGAACAGAGTGATAGTGGCATATTTATTATCGTTTCACTGTCAAACAATTTTCTGTGACTTTTAATCTAAGCAAATGTTACTTCCTGGTGAAGATGTAGGCTCTGAGGGGAGGGAAAAAGCTAAGTTTTAGAAATAAAAGGAATTACTTGCTCATCACAAAACATTCTGACACACAATGCAACACTTGTGGGTTTACCACACATAAAGCTCCTGCCTTTGGGTGTGTGAGAAACTACTGTCTGCCTATTATATGACATGGTCCACTACTCAGATTGCTATAGTTAATCAACATTAAAAGGACTCACTTGTTTTCTTTTTAATCAGGATCCTATACCCAGGCTGGCCTTGAGCTTTCTAAGTGGCTGAGTCTCATCTTGAACTTGCTCTCTTCCTGCCTCCATCTTTCTCATGCTGGGATTATAAGTATGAGCAGCTGTCCTTAATCCAGGACTCTTAAGGAATGGAATCTGGGGTGATCGAGATGGGGCAGCAAAAGTGAAAAGTGGAGGGTACTCGTGAGATTGAACAGATGCACCTCAGATGTATCAGGGCCCCAGGGACTTGGGGGCTTAAACTCTGCTTGCGTTTCAAGGACTAGCATTGATCTAATCATGGTTTCATGGGGGTGGAGAGGGAGAGTTCTTTCTTCTTTATTATTTTCTGTTATGTTCATTTACAAAATAAATACTTCTTTTATAAAGAGGAGAGATTCTTTTCTGAAAGGGCAAAAGCCATGAAGAACATAGGCTGTTAGAACAGACGATCTGAAAAAGTAATTGAATCTACCTTTGTTTAGATTTTTAAGTTGAGATGGTCTATCCTTCCCTGCAACATGACTTTGCCAGTGAGTCAGATGAGCTGCTGGTTGCTTTCTGTGAATTATTGCTGGTTTTTTCCCTTTACTCTTTTTTCTTTGGCTTAAACTTAAGTCAGGGATAGCAGGACTCTGTGCAAATGGCTAAACACTGAAACACTAACTTCTGGGCTTTAAAATTTTTTAAGTTGAAATGGGCTCTATTGTGATCTCATTCAATTGTGGTAGAAGAAAACAGCAATGTTCACCATGGCCAACGTTATATGTAATTTAGCCAAAGAATTACAAGCCAGTGGCACAGATATAAATTCTTCTCACTAAGCCTGCTCAAACTCATACCCACTCCAAGGCTTGCAGCAATATAATAGAAGTTTCTTTCAGAGCTATTCTAGTTCATTTCAATAAAAACAACCATTAAACATGAAAACCATTCTTGGAAAGACTGGAGGGATTCATGACATTACAATTGATATGAAAAGAACCAATGAGCTTTGCAACTAATTCCAGCACTCTTCTTTTCTTCAGAGAATGATGTGCAATCATTAAACACATACATCTTTTCCCACTTTTGTTTTTCTGCCCAGTACCAGAGCTTTCTTGGCTATTCTGGTAGACTCAATGACTGGCTCTACTTTTCATCTGCATAGTCTATAGATCTAGCGGTTCTGAATCCAAGTCACTCTGCATAATGATGGAGACTAAATGTTCCTGATAAGTACACGTTGATGTAACCAGATATTGTCAAAAAAGAATGAAAGAAAGAAGGAAAACTTATGTGGACCAGAGCAATGCATACAAGCTTCCAGGGCTTGAAAGCTGAAGGGATGTTCCAGGCAGTCAGGACCAAGATCCTTTGTTAAAGAGGACTTATAGTTGAGGAATCTCAGCATTGGACTACATTAACTATTTGAAAAATACTCTGTGGCTGGGTGTGGTGGTACACACCTTTAATCCCAGCACTGAGGAGGCAGAGGCAGGCAGATATCTGTGAGTTCAAAGCCAACCTGATTTACAGAGGGACTACAGGGAGACCCTATCTAAAAAAGACTGAAAAAAAGAAAGAAAGAAAGATATCCTAATATCCTGTTATTTCTTTTTAGTCCCTATGACACTCCCCTCCCATTCAAACTAGATCAAAGGCATCAATTTCATCTGGGAAAGAGTGATAGGAAGGGGTGAGGATATCTGTGAGTTCAAAGCCAACCTGATTTACAGAGGGACTACAGGGAGACCCTATCTAAAAAAGACTGAAAAAAAGAAAGAAAGAAAGATATCCTAATATCCTGTTATTTCTTTTTAGTCCCTATGACACTCCCCTCCCATTCAAACTAGATCAAAGGCATCAATTTCATCTGGGAAAGAGTGATAGGAAGGGGTGAGTAGTAAGGAACCACTTCTCAGAGTTGGAATTCAAATGGGCTTTGCAATCTTTTTACAGTTTGAAAGGAAGTTAGAATTTCCAAATTCTGGAGTTGAAAACTAAAAGCCAAGATTCTAAAGGACTGAGTGTATAAAATTATTCATACTAAAATTCAGTAGATTAGGAAGGCTGCATGTTGTCATGAAAGCATGTTTTTCCCATTGGAGAAGAAACATGGATCCTGTAGGTTATAGGAGAGGCAGAGAGTTGAATGGTGCTATGGTTTAATTTTCTCTGCCAAAGTTCATGCACAATGTGTTGGACACCTTCATGTTGGACTTCCAAGCCTTCAAAATTGTAAGCCAATAAATTTCTGTCCTTTATGAATTGCTTGATCTCTATTTTCTGCTATAGCAGCACAAAATAGTCTAAGATAGAAGGACAGATACCATTGAGTGTTTCTTCAACGTCCAGTGCTCTGTCTCTCAAGAGAAGCTAAGCTCAGTATGAAAGATCAGAGGTGTGCGAATGTCCTGTACTTGTACTTTCAGGATTCTGACAGTGAGCAAGATCTGGTCATTGCTTTTTTACTGAAGCCAGGCCTGATGTTAAACATCTGGAAACTCTTCAATATTGAACATGCCTGGGGAGCAATAGAAGGGAAATTGGATACATGAAGCATCTAGGCAGATGGACTGAGACCCCACAGAGCCCCTGTAACCATGGCTCATGGAGCATTGCAGTATATTTTTTCTTCCATGGCCAAGATTAGTGTGGACATGACATCAAAGTTGAGAGGTTTGAGGTTTGGCCATGGCAAAGCAGGACCTGACACCAGCCTGGAGAAATAGTCACAACAAACAACCAAACAGAAAGAAGGGGAGACTAGCACTGGCAATGATGATGATGGAGTAGACAGCCTTCCCCATCTCTACTGTCATCTTGCTCCAATCCACACCTCAGTGTGAGCCTCTTATGTGGCCCTCTTCCATAATTTCCATGCAGTCATGTGGATAAGAAGGAAATGTGGAAACCTGATTCAGTAAGAAAACCATTCATTAATATAATTCATTGTGGATTAATTTTTCTATCTACCGATATCTATAGGGGTTTGAACTAAAAAAAAAAGTTTGAGCTAGGTGTCATTGCCCGTGCTTTGGTCCCAGCACTTGGGAGGCAGAGGCAGGTGAATCTCTGTAAAATTGAGGCCAGCCTGGGCTACATAGGGAGTGCCAGGCCAGCCTGGGCTACAGAGAGACCCTGTTTCAAAAAGATTAAAAAAATGTTCTACTTGTTGAAAAATGAAGCCAACTGCAGTTTCTACATGTCTTCTTTTTGTCCTGAGATTTCATGCTTATTCTGAAGGTCAACATGGAAGTGTAGGCTAATCAGGGAAAGTTGCTTCAGAAATCATGATGCTTTGAGAAGCCTTTCAAACCACACTAGGCTCTTGTACGATCTTTTCCTCTCCCTATTGGTAAGAATAGGCAGTATTATGGTAAGGAAGTACTGGACCGTAAAACCCAAACCCTTGATCACACAGCATGAGAGATATTTCAATACAAAGCAAAACAAAACAACAACCAATAATTAAACATGGTCTAAGGACTTGGAAAAGCCTTCTCCGTTCTCTATAAGAAGAGTGCAAATGTCTGACATGAAAGAGTTCTCAACATGACTAATTATCCAGGAAGTGCAGTTCAAAACTACAATAAGGTATCACCTCATGTTTGTCAGAATGGCTATTCGAAAACAAAAAACAAATACTAGCAAGGATATGGAGAAATCTGAACCCTTATATGCTTTGAGATGCAATGCAGAATGGTGAAGCCACTATGGAAAACATGGTGGTGACCAACGTATTCAGGATTTGAGTAGAGATGCCTTTATTTGAGACATGATTCTTTGCCTTTCCCTGCAACCATTAGAGGGGTGTACAAAACCCCCAAACAGTTAAATCATCCATTTTTAAGGCTACATACTGGGGAAAGGGCACAGAAACCAAAACTTGGTGATGGAGCCATGAAGGTTAGTTGCACCGCAACTTTCTTCTTGAAAACACTCTATGCTTAACTGAGTTTATGAAAATGGAAGAAATTTTGTCTCTAATATCCTCTTTCTCCTTCCCAGCCCCATACCCTAACTTACCAGCTCCTGTATATATCTGTGTCCCTAAACTTAAAGGAATGAGAACATCTGGGAAAATACCTTAGCAGCACTACTGGAATATTAGTAAAGAAACAAATGTGTGAGACCAGACAGGCAGGAAAAAAAAATTTGCAACTTCTCTCCAGCTCTATGGTGATGTATCCCCTTGTCCTCTGGACTTTCTCTGCCACTTATATGTCATTTGGGCCAGGTGTTAAAATTGCTGTGTTAAAGGCTTTCCTCAGTATAATAAAATGTTTGCAGTGCTCTGTTGCCCTGCTTGAATCCAGTCTGGCCCAACAGGATCTCATACACACAAATCCTTCAGTGTCTAGGGATGACCATCCCTCTACTTTCTCTCCCAAACACTTCAGCCTCCTCCCTCTGGGTTTCCCCATCTCCAGCCTGTCTCTGCTCATTTGTCTTCTTTCCAGGGATCCCACTCTGCATGGCCCATGCCAGTCATTGCCCATAAGCCTTTCTGTATCCCAGGAACAAGCCCAGATCATCTCCAGAAGACCTTCATGAATGCTTGCCTGGGCAAGGGAAGCCAGGAAGCCAAGAACTTACTTGGAGGAATGCTAGCTGGCTTCTATGGCTCCCAGGAAGGTGAGTATCAAGAATGTGAAAAGATTAAACAGCACCCAGAGAAACCAGAGTAATGGGATAAAGCTACAGAAATCTAAAACAGAAAAAAAGCTAATTCTTATACTATAAAGATAATATTAATTATAAGGTTTTTTGAGAGTGTTTACCACTTATGGTTAATTACCACATGCAGTAACAGTTATGTTTATCAGTAATTTATGTCCAACTAGTTTTAAGTTTATTGGGTTGCAGTAATACACAATTAATAACAAATTATTATTTATTGAGCTCCTGTCAAGTGCCAGGGACCATTCTCAATACTTTCTATAATTTTAAAATTTAGTCTCAGACTCTGTTCTCAGTCTTCAGTTCCTTACTGAAGATGGTCAAGATCTCATGTTAAAAATGACCTTATTTTGTAAAATGTTGGCTAAATCTCACTGCCCTGAAAGTCTTCGATATAAACAGACACATTGTATGTTTGGATATTTGCGAGAATTTTTGTTTTCAGAATTATATCTTTGGTTATGACAAAAATAAAATTTTCTGAAACCATCTCAAATTATTCTTGGCTTCTAGAAAATAACAAAGGAAAATTTAACAAAGCTCAACTGTAAACATTCTCTGCTTTTTCCTCTCTGCTCCAGTGTCCCCTCTTCCTCCTTCTGCTCTCTTCCTTTATCCTCTCACCCTTCCCAAATACCTAAGAGACTTAAGTATAAATGCAAGCAGAAAAGTTTTATGATTCCTCACATAATTCTGGGAAAAGACAAAAACTAACATTTAAAAATTTTCAGGTACCCTAGAAGATGCATATTCTTCTGTGGGTACCCAGCAGCAGCCCTCTGAAAATAGCAGATTGAATTCAGTTGAAGATCACTGGTTCCATTAACAAAAAGAATTGTACAAAAGGTCTCTGTGGCATACTGTTTTGTTCAAGGGTCAGGAATTGGTTCCACGGTGTGCGTGGTGACTGGAGCATTAGGCAGAATTCTCAAGAAGGTCTGTAGTCCAGGGGAATCCATTTTGGAATGAAAGTTTTGCTCACTGACCTTTATAAAAAAGAAAAAAGACACTGAAAATGTATGGTATGCAAGCTGGAAATTTACAGATGTGTGCACTATTCTAATGGCATGTTTAAAGCTTGAGGGAACTTCCAAGAAAAATTTAAATGTGAACAGAGAACAATTTAGAAGATAAGATACACCTGAGAAGAATATATTAGCAATTTTATGGACTGTTACTTTGATAATCAGTTTCTTCTGGTAGACTCACAGTAAGCAAACTCCCTTTGCAATATCCTCAGAGACAGAACACTTGTTTTAGATATAACTGGCTGAGAAGCTCCAACTATTGTAGCCTTTTTTTCCCCATCTCTTATCATTTGAAGGCCAGTGGGCTACAGTAGAAATGAAAAGGGTAAGAAAGCTGGGCTCTAGTTCACGCTGAGTAACAAACATCCCAGGTGGTCATGAGTCAATCAATGCTTGAAGTGTCCTATCTATAAGATGGGATAGTTGGATCATCTGCTCTCCAGGATCCTTCCTGCTTTAAAATGCTGTGTTTCAAAGTGGTGATGCTGAAAAGTACTTTCATAACTGAAGTAACTGTTCTTCCTTCTGTCAACTGGAATACAGAGAAAAATCTTTGGCAGTTTTGTTCCAAAAGAGACACTGCTTTGATCGCTTATTTGAAGACCAATCATTGGGCACCTGCACTGTTAATGTGAAACGGAGCGCTAAGGCCACATTAAAGCTAACTTGCTAATGAAAGCAAGTTTTAAAGGTGCTTCCCCCCAAATAGCCTCTCTATACAGTATTTTACAACACCCACTTACAGAAATGAAATTCATAACATTGGTTGGATTCTTTTGCATAAGCTTTGGTGTTGGACTTTTTTTTCTTTTTCTTATCAATTCCTTTCTTTTCCTTTTCCACATGTTTTGAATCTTGACTGTTTGCCCCCTTGTCCCAGTCTCCATCATCTCCCACCTACAGAAGAGTCTCTTGACTGGTCTTTCTGTTTTCAAGATGATCTACTCTGTCCAGTCTACACATGAAAGCCACATTGAATCCCTCACTTCATCATTTGAAGGCTTTGCTTGTACACAAATAAAATCCCAACACCCACCCAAGTCCTGCCCAGTCTGGCTACTGGGGAAACTCTTGGTAGATGCCTACAACAGTCTTCCCTTTCAGGGTTGACCTCAGCTGCAGGCAGCCACCTCATCAAGAGGTCACACCTTCTCCAGGGCAATTGCATTTGATGCCTGATGACTGCAGTTGTATAAAGGCTTGGTCACCTTGACCCAGCTCTGAGCAACTCTGAGGGATCATTAGCGTTCCAGAGCTCACATGAGTTTGGTTGTGCTTCACTTGGGTTTATATCTCAGACGTTCTCTTGTTCTGCCCCATCTTGTTTGCTTTCTTCCCACCTTCCATAGGTACCAATCCCAAGAAAACTAATAAATATCCTGCTAACTAAATTCCATCTGAGAACTCAAATCATGACGATGGCATTACATTGTCCTGTATTATGTGACTCTTGCTTACTTTTCCAACTTTATCTTATGCCACTGAGGCTTTTTCACACTATCCCACAGTCTTCTTTCAGTTCTTGGGTTGTGATAAGTACTTCAGCATTGACGTACTGGATGTTTCCTTTCCATGGAAGCTCTTCTAAAATTCCTCTAATTCTTGCTTAACTGTTAGTTCTAAGCTTAGACGTTCGTCCTCAGAGAAGCCTTCTCTGACCTTCCCTGCCTCACCTGGTCATTCCCAATCTAAAGTTATATGTAAGTTTATTTTACCTATTCTCTCATATTATATCCTATTTCCCTCTCTAAGACCGCTTACAACTTGTGGCTATATATTTATCTGTTTACTCACATTTTCGTCTTCTTCCACTAGGTGGTTAACTTCACAAGGTTCTTATATATTACATATATATATATATATATTTAACTTCACAAGGTTTTTATGTATTCTGCCCATCAGTTTACACTGACTGTATCCTCATTATTCATTTAACCCAGTTCATAGCTCTTAGCTAGTAGTCAGTAAACATGGTGAGTCCCCGTTATCCATGGGAAATTTTGTGTCCAAGTTGTTCCAGTGGGTACCAGAAACTACAGATAGTACTTAACTCTATAAAATGTTTTTTTCCTATTCACAAACATTTATGATAAATTTTAATTTATAAATTCAATAAAATAAGGCGAATAACAAACTGGGCTTGGTGGTGCAGGTTTGTAATCTCAGAAATTGCAGGCTGAGGCAGAAGAATCATAAGTTCATGACCTACCTCTTATAAAACTGTCCTCTGAATGTCAAGCTTGGTTGCACCTGCTTTCTTAGGATCATCACACAAGCCTGACTCTTGATGGCTCTGCAAGAAATGAGTGGTTAGGAGAGTAAGTCACCCCTCCCACAGAATCAGTTTTCCCTAGCTGCATGAGGGGGATGGACTAAGGGTGTATAAATGGAAAAACACCATAAGGCATCCTGTCACCATTTTGTGCAGATGTGGGGCGGTCACAGGATCCATACTTGGGTGTGGGCTTTTGAGTGTGGACTTTCCAGCACAGCCTTAAATGTAGGGAGGGGCTCCCACTCTTTTGTAAGTAACCTTCACCCATTTCTCTGTATGGAAGATCAATATACTCTTTAGCTTTCCAAACTGTAGTTTGGAGAAATTAGACCTCATTTTGTTATAAGGAAGGTGGGAGGAGGGGGCTGAACACCATTTGCACCTCCCAGAAGGAATTTGAGCAACAATTACCTGAGTTCAAACCCAGCCTGAGCAATTTAGTAAGACCCTGCCTTAAAAATAAAAATTAAAAAGAAGGCTGAATATAAAACTCAGTAGAATGATTGCCTAACAGGTGCAATGGCCTAAATTCAATTCCTAGCACCACAGAAAGGAAAATAAAACAAAACAAAAACAACTTACTGTTAGATTTAGGAGATGGGAGAAAGGAAGGAATTTAAAGTTTAGAAATAAGAACTAGAGCCAGACCTGCCACAGGCAAGGAATGTGCTCCATGGAATGCAGGGAACTCAGCAAAGGGCTGATAAAAGCTGTTTCTCAAGGAATGATTATCTCACTTACTATAGATTTGAACAACCTTACCATACAATTTCTTTTCTTCTTAGCTGAAGAATTTTCATCATTTCACTTAAAGTATTTTTTCGCTTCTCTTTAGCATCTCCAAATTGCTAACATCTCTGTTCTTATGGAGCTATGATTAAGTAAAGTCAAGGTTACTTGAATTTAAGCATAGTGATACTATGACTGTCAATCTGATAACTGGGACAGCTGGGAAGTGAGTCATGGACAGATAGCATAAAGAGCATGGATACACTGGACAAAGGGATGATTCATGTTCTTGGTGAAATGGAACAGCGTGGTAAGAGATTTGATCGTGATACTTAGGATGGCATACAACTTAAGACATGCCTTGCTTACTTTGGCATTTTCCATTGATATCTTGTGAGTTAACTATTGTCTACTGCAGAAGAAAGATTCTCTAATGAGAACTGAGAGTTTCACTAATCTGTGGGTATAAAGATTTCCATAGAGGACAGCTTTTGATACTATGTCCATTTAGCAAAATAATAGTAGTAGGTTCACTCTTGAGGCTGATGGGCTTCCCAGCCATGGATTCTTGGCAGATTTAGAGTAACAGGCATGTGTTTCCTCCTGTGGAGTGGGCCTTAAATCCAACCAGAAACAGTTGGTTGCCCCCATGATATTCCTACTACTACTGTACCGATAGGCATATCTTACCAGGCCATTTGTTATTATAGCTCACAGGGTATTGGCATTTGATGGCTGCCAGGGGAGGAATAGTCAGGTTTATTTAAGAGTATGATTCTTGGTAGGTCAACTATGCATCAGTGGATGGCCCCATACCCATGTATATATTGGCAACACAAACTGGACTCGGGGTTATTAAAAATAGAGTAGGAAGTTGGGAGGGGAGGTGGGTCTGGGAGGAGTTAGAAGGCAGAATGGAGGGAGAATATGATCAAATTACATTGTATGCACATATGAACTTCTCAAAGAAATATTACACAAATAAATATTTCTTTAGTAAGAAATATATAAATAAAAAATTTTAAATTCTTCAAAATGCTATCAAACATTAAATTTCTCTTCTTACACTATTTGTATAGGGATATGAAAATGTAAAACTAATAGGCATTTAGTAATTTGAGACATTAGAAATACTGAGAACTGTGTTGCATAGTTCTTGATAAAAGTTTATTAACATAGCTTAATCAATAATTTTCTTGGGCTGGAGAGATGGCTCAGCAGTTAAGAGCACTGACTGCTCTTGCAGAGGACCCAGGTTTGATTCTCAGCACCCGCATGGCAGCTAAGAAGCATCCATAACTGCAGTTCCAGGGAATCCAATGCTCTCTTCTGACCTCTGAGTCATTGTACAACATGGGTGCACTCGCATGCATGCAGGCAATACACTTATACACATAAAATAAAAATAATAAATAAAATACTTAAAAAATAACTTTCATGTCATATGATGTACTGTGTGGAAGTGAACATTGTGCTCTTTTCTCCATCGCCTTCCAGGATTTCATCATTTGTCCTTTCAATGTTTTGAAATATCTTTAGCATTTACTTAGTGTGAATTTTTTTCCTAGTATCACTTTTTCTAAGACATTTTCATCCTTTCATTACAATCATTTCAATGCTCGTGCCAGTGAGTTTGCCCTCACTTAGTTAGTTCCTCTGGCTACATACCTGAGGCCTCGCAAGTGGGACAGGATCAATATTCCCATCACCAACTATTTCTTCTGTAACTCTACTTACATTTGACTTAAATTTTATCACTTTCATTTTTGTGAGCCAAATTCCCCCTTTCATTTCTCCATTTTATAAGTAGATTTATTACTGGGTGAAAAGAGGCAGCATATAGGCCTTGCTGCCTGTGTGTGAACTGAGTAGCTGATGTGCAATAACCAAGGCTTTGTAAGAAGAAAGATTAGTCTCTAAGCATGTTGTTTATCTGTTATTTACGCAAGGCTTTGTGGAGGACTAGTAGTAAAATGTGGACTTCATGTAATTGCTCATAGTTCATGTGCTGCTGATTGAAATTGAATTGTGCTATTGGAAGACTGTCTATTTAACTAGTCTAAGGTGTCATGCAAAATAAGAAACTGCTTATATGTGTTCATCAGAAATGCACACAGATATTCACCAAAAGACACACATAAGAATGTTCATTGTGGCATCATTCATAATGCTAATAAATTTGAAACAGTTGGATGCTCATCAAAGATAGAATGGATAAACTGTAAGTCATCAAATGGGATACATTCTAGCAATGGGACCAAACAAATGTAACTATATGGCATCATATGGGTGAATCTCCTTGTGCTGGTTAGTGTTTATCAACTTGACACAAACTAGAGTCACTGGGAGGAGGGAACCTCAGTTGAAGAATTTCCTCATCAGACTGGTCTGTGGTGCATTTTCTTGATTGCTTATTTATATAGAAAGGTCCAGCCCACTGTGGGCAGTGCCAGCCTGGGTGGTAGGCCTGGACTGTATAAAAAAGGTAACTGCTGGCCAAGCCAGGATAAGCAAACCAGTAAGGCAGCTTTCCTCCTAGGTTTCTGCTTCAGCTCCTGCCTTGGGTTCTTGTCTTGGCTTCTCTCAATGACAGATTGTAACCTGGGAGTTGTAAGATGAAATGAACCCTTTCCTCTCCAAGCTCCTTTTGGTCATGGTGCTTTTCTCAGCAGCAGAAAGCTAAACAGAACACTCAGCAACAAAACATTGAGCTAGGAAAGTTAAACCTCAAAGTATACATAAATAAAAGGATGCATATAACATGATTCCATTTATCTAAAGTTCAACTAAAGTTCAAAGGCAGACAAAATTAATGCACAGTATCAGGCTTCTGAATATTAATGTCCTCGACAATGACCAGTATGTAGCAGTGTGTGTGTGTGTGTGTGTGTGTGTGTGTGTGTGTGTGTAGGGGTGAGAGAGAGAGAGAGAGAGAGAGAGAGAGAGCGCTTTGGAGTGCTGATAATGTTCTGTTTGTTCTGTTTCTTTATATGGGTGCTGCTTATTCAGATAATTTTGGTTGTGAGAGTTCAATAATTTGTGTACTTATGATTGGTGTCCTTTTTATATGTGTGCTATATATACCAGTAAAACTATCAAGACTTGCTTATTGTAATAGAATCAGTCTTTTGATATAAATCAGACTGGATTCTATTAGCTCCTTAGTAATTTCAACAGCACTTACTTTCTTAATTTGTGATGGTGCAGGCTGGAACAGTATCAATGATGAAATGGGCCACAACCCCAGAGAGGGGCAGGGGACTGTGCTGCATTTGTTAACACAGTTTATCACTAGGTATCACCTTAAAAGGAAACATGGAGGATACTGAAGACCGCAGAGCATACACATTCGGTTCCTTCACCATTACTGTCAGAGGTGTATCTTACATCCCACTGCTCATCCCAAGCCAACTCACCAACTAGGGCTTAGAAAGTAGGGGGTCTATGTCTAAAATATTAGATATAGTTTTAGGTTAGTGCCAAAGGGTAGCATAGATGAATTCTTTTGAAGCAAATGCTCAGAAAATGGGCTTCTGAGGGAAGCAGGCAGACTTTACTTCATTTGAAAGTATTTAGACAACATTTTCTTCTTGACTATTAATTTACCAAATTAATATTAAACATCTACCAATAATTGTTAAGAATGACATTAAACAGGCTTTCCCCATCTGGCTTAAAATTGCTTAACCTACATTAATTGCATACACTTAGTTTGAAGAGCCACATAGATGTAAAAGTTTGTTATCAAAGATCAATAGTTGTTCCCATCATCCTCTCTTCTAGCTCTTCAGAGGTGGTCAGAGGCAACCTTTAATGGATCCCTTTGGGTTTTGCTTCCCTACCTTTAATCCCTATAATTACATTATCCTCTCATGGTTATTCAGTTTTTGATACAGATCAGTAAGCTTGAGCTGCTGTTGGGGCACTCTGTCTTCCAGGCATGACTTGAAGGTTGTGTCTTGAATCAAAGCAGCTGTGATGACCCACACAACACCCTCACAAGATCAGGCATATTAGTAGTCCCTCAAAGAAGGAATGGGGGCAGGATCATTGGACCTACCCTGAAATTCCAGACACTCCCTCCCTCTGTGCCTACACCAGCTGCATGCAAGCTGGCCCTGGATGCATGTGGCCTCAGGAGATAACTGGAGTATATACAAAGTGGGAGGTTAGCTGAAGGAAGTACTCTGTGTAGCTTTGGGGAGGTTGTAACCTATGCTGGGGTTGGATTCTTCTGTGATGCATCTATTTGGGGGTCACCCATGCTCCTGTAAGTACCCCCTCACCCAAACTCTGTGAGCAAGCCAAATAAACTCATTATTTCACCAAGACCAGTTTCTTTGGTCTGGTTAGTATTCTTTTTGTGGTTTGTTCATGTCTCCCCAGGAAAAGTATGTATATTGGTTACTTTTCCCTTTGCTGTGACAAAATGCCTGACAAGAAGCAACTTAAGGGAGTAAGATTTATTTTGGCATAGAGTTTGAAGAGAATATAACTCACCATAGCAGGTGAGACATGGTGGCAGAAATGTGAGGCAGCTGGTCACATTGGTACTACAGTCTGGAAGCTGAGAGAAATGAATGCTGATCTTTAGCTTGTTTCTCTTTTTAATCTAGACCAGGACCCCATCCAATTGATGGTGCCGCTTACACTCAGGGTAGGTCCTCCACCATCAGTTAAATCTTTCTAGAAACACCCTGACCGACACACCTAGAGATGTGTATGATGATTTTAAATTCAGTCCTGTTGACAATGAAGTTTAACCATTACAGGACCATAGCGGCTGCTATAACAAAACAACATAAAATAGGGTGATTCCAGTAGCCAGAGGTTTATTCCTCACAGTCCTGGAGCCTGGAAGATCCAGTCAAAGTGCCAACCAACTTGATTACTGTTAATGTCAGGGGTATCAACGTTTAGTGGGCATCTGCTGGGATTTCCAGGTTGTTGTGCTCTGAAATAAAGAATTGTACAGGAGCACATGCAGCAGAAACAGAGACAGTTTATTAAGAAATAGTATACTTGGAAGGGAGCTGTAGCAGAGAAAAAGTTCAGAAACTCCATAATGGTGGTTGGGCCTGTTTGGGGTTATTTGTGTATCAAGGGCTTTCTCTGCATGCTGTTACTGGTCAGCCCTGGGGGAGGGAGGTGTGGGAGTACTACGCTTCCTCTTTGCCAACAGGTTTTCCTTTTGCTAATCTTGTAACCTTTGTTTAAAGCCTTCTGGACCCAACTCTCCACCCTACTCCTGTTTCAGTCAAAGTCCTCTTTCTGGCTTGCAGATGCCTACCTTTTGTCTTCAGGAGTTAGAGGGAGGGAGAGGAGAGATATAGAAAGATCTCTGATGTCTGTTCTTTTATGGGCATTAAAGCCATCCAACCAGGGCCTCAACCTGAAATAAATCTAATTACATCCCAAAGGCCCAGTCTCCAAATACTATCTTAGGGCCAGGGCTCCAACATAGGAATTTGGAAAGCAGTCTGCAGCCTGCCTCTTTTTGCTTTCAACCAGGAAAAATGAAGATTTCACATTTCCTCAACCTTTTCACATAATTGCACTTTGTACCCCCATCTCTCCTTAGAGCTGCGTAATCATCTGAGGCAGATCAGGTTAAACAAGATCTGCCCCTGCCTGCGGGGACCCTGTACAGGTAAAGCTCAAGGGGGACCACTCCCTGAAAGGAAAAACGGGCGAGAAAGAGTAGACGGAGCCCAAGCAAGTCCACTTGTCAAGGGTCGCTTTATTGTATTGCAAGCTTTCCTTATATACAGTTTGTATTTAGAAGGGGTTGAAGAAGTTGGTCAAGAGGTTACAGCATTTTTATGGGTATGGGGTGGGGGACTGAGCAATGTGACTGACCACCAGGTGTTCCAAGAGATTACTGCATGACTTATCTTTTCCGAGAACTGTTTGCAAGGGGAAGAGAAAGATAACCTTGCCATAAATTCTTTCTCAAGGTTACTAGTGCAGGCAGAATGTCCTGCTTAAGTCAACTGTTTGTAGAGCCATATTATATTTTTTGGTAATGAAAGTTGTTTCTCCAGCTCTCGACATCTCACCCTTTATTAATAACTTTAGCGAATGAAAGATCTGCCTAAGAGCCATATTATATTTTTTGGTAATGAAAGTTGTTTCTCCAGCTCCCGACAAAGATCCCAGAAGTATCATGTCACTTGGAATGCAGTTAATTTTCAAATCGATCTTTTCCTGTTCTCTGCTGTGTCCTGGCGATCCCACATAGCCTGTTCCATGCTTACTTAGTTTCCTGCACCCCCTCTCCCCAGTCCCTTTTACCTAGAATGTCTTTCTTCCCGTCCTTCACCTCCTTCCTCCATTGGCTAGCTCAAGTCCAAGTTCAGTGCCATTTCCAGCAAGCCTTCTTTTGCCCCTGCTTGAAGTCCCAGCCAGGTGTCCTCCCACTGTCCTGAGAACTGGCTATCCCTACAGTTAACATTCCATGCTGAAGTTATAGTGTCTGTTTCACACGGTGAATTACCAGAAAAAAAGAAACCTTGGATGGATTTTCACCTTTGTAACTCTGAGCACAAGCAGCATGCTTTCCTTACATAGGTTTTCAATAAACATTCTAATGTTTATTAATTATACAGACTGGTTTTATTATAACATCTTTATGCATGTATGTAACGTATTTGGTTATATTATCCCTGTTACCTTCTTTTGCCATCCTCTCATTTCCACTAATGCCCTTTCTCTTCTCAGTCAGACCAACTTCTACTTTCATGTCTTTTGGGGGGCTATAGAAATGTGTATTTAACAGGCAAAATTGATAATTGGCACCTTCACTCGCCTGTGCATTCAGGTTTTGTCTTTCTTAATATCTGGTATCTTTGCTTCAATGAGATGGAAATTGTCTTCTACTGGTTAATGGTACTTTGAACTGATAAAATTTGCAGGCCAAGCATAATTCACAGACTCTAATATCCTGTAGACAGGAGTCTGTGTCACACTTGATTTACTTCTTAATAGACATGTTTTGTTATTCTAAGGTGTGACTGCCTTTCTGTCTATTAGTCACTTGTACCAAATCAGTGCAAGAGAATTAGGGGAAAGGGCAAATACTCCTAATAGTAGTTACAACAGTTATTTTATGATGAGAAAGCAAGATTGGGACTCAAAGTGTAAGAGATTCTTAATCTTTTGACACTTTATAGATGAATAACCCTGAGAACGTAAGAATATCCTTCTTAAAATGTAATTTTATCTTTGCTTCATCACTTCCCCAGGGACTTCTAGCTTTATATGCTAGAAAACGACTTGGTCACATGTAAAAACCTCAATTTATTTTAATAAATTAAGGGAAATAGTTTACTGTTTATTAACTTT
This sequence comes from Nannospalax galili, assembly GCF_000622305.1. Taxonomy (NCBI): domain Eukaryota; kingdom Metazoa; phylum Chordata; class Mammalia; order Rodentia; family Spalacidae; genus Nannospalax; species Nannospalax galili. The sequence continues at coordinate 2,619,347 of NW_008357958.1, read as the reverse complement.
GCTTAGGGTGTTATCCACTAAAGTTCATGATAAGCTGAAAATGTCAGTGCCTGTTTCTTACACTGTATCAGTTTATGAATGGTCCTTCTGTGGATGATGCTTCAGTCTGCTCTGAACTCAGAGATCTTTGCAGGCTACCCAAGCAAACCTCAGTTTTGAAGAAACTCATTTCTTCTTGCATCAATTACTGTGATGAGAACAGGAGATAGAAACTAGTGAGGCAGATTTAGGGGCAGGGGCCTCAAATGTGAAGTTCTCATTTTTGTCCTTGGTTCTGTCCTGGCCAGAGGCCAGGAATGCCAAAAAAAAAGAACTCCAGTTTCTTATTTCTCACCCTCCGAATGAACACTCCTGCTTTGAAGTGTGTGACAGAACCCCAGTCCTGACCCTGATCCCTGCTGTTGAACAGCTTTGAAACTGGATCTCTGGATTTTCATGGCAGAAATGGGTTATATCTCCCCAAATTTCAGCACATCTCCTCCATAATTTTAGGATCTCAGCTTTTTTGAGTTATTTTTTGTTTGTTTTTGTTTTGTTTTGTTTCCCTGGTAACATTAAAAAAGTAAACTTAAGCTTTGCCACTCCTTAGGCTTCCTGGTCAAAAGAATGGAATGGAATACCTCCTGCACAGGGTAGAGTCAACATTCTGAGCAGCTCCAAATATTAAAATATTGTATACTTTTGCTAGAAATAAGAAACAAATTTTGTGAAAAAGATCTTTAAGGGTTTAATTTTTCAGTTGTTCTTTTGCTGTTCAAAAATAGTTTTACATTGTTTTAAGCTGGATGACTTTCTTATTACTACATTTTATACAAAGTACTAATTTGCATGTATAATTTGATATATTACAATCTAATGTAAATCATTACATTAAAGTTAGTCAATAAATATGTCAAGGTAAAAAAATATTGTGTACTGTCATCTCCTCTCTTAAGAGTCAATCCAGCTGAGTCTGTCAGTCCAAAGGAAAGGAGAAAATCCCCCAGGAAATCTGTTTCATCTGAAGACATGCTAAGGAGGTAGGGGAATAATCAGCCCCTTAATGAAATAATGTACTTATCCTTCCCAGATGAGGCTCCTTATGGAGCCTCCACCACGTGGCCTCCCAATTTTCTGATTTGTAACATAGAAAAATGTAACTTGTCCTTTTCCCTCTTTCTTTTTGGGTATTGGTCAAACCTGGGTGGGCATGCTTTCCCTGACACTCTGGCTTTCTTTCTCTGAAGGACCTCCATTGCCACCTTCTGTTGTCCAGCTGATACCCACTATGTGGCTGTGAACTCCATTCTGGACTGGCCTACTTTCTTGGACTCTTTAAAAAAAGCATGGCTTTCTCCCTCCCTATTCCTCATCTCCTGCCTCCTGGCTGCTACCAAGATTTATGACTTGCCTATTCCATCCTTTTTCTCTCCAGCTCTAAGAAAATTGTCCTTAAGCTTCCTTATGTGTCTTTTTCTAAATTCTTTAAAAAATTTTATTAATTGATTAATTTATGGTATGTGTATGTGTATCTCTGTGTGTGTGTGTATGTGTGTGTGTGTATGTCTGTGTCTGTGTCTGTATGTGAGAGTGCTGCACATGTGCCACAGAATGTGTGTAGAGGTCAGAGGACACCTTGTGGCAATCAGTTCTCTCTCTCTACCATGTGGATCCAGGGGACTGAACTCAGGTCATCAAGCTAGACAGCAAGTGTTTTTACCTGCTGAGCCATCTCACTGGTCATATAAATTCTTTGAGTAACAAGACTAAGGACCTAAAGGAGGGACCCCCAAATTCCCCAGTAATAATTGCTCACTTAAATCCAAATCAACAAAAACTGGATGTTTCTAAATAATTTTTGTTTTAATTACCAAAAATATGATCACTTCCTAGTATTCTTATTCTAAACCTTAATTATTCTACAATGTTTAAAATAGATATTGACTTTAAAATGTTAACTTATTAACATATTTATTATATATCATATACTTATACATTATATTAACATACAACATATTTTAAAGCCAGTATCTGCATTATAATTTAAAACGCAATGCCTTGCCATTCAATAAATTCCTGCTATGAAATATCCACAAAGTTTATTGAGGAGGAAAGATATTAAAGAATGTTAAAATTATTCCTTACCAAAATTACTGTGGCAGAAAATTCAAATTTTATTCCTTATGGCTGTTCTTTTCTCCAGTAGAGAAATTTAAGGTAAGTATATGGCTATCTAGCCAAAGGTGCTCTTTCTAAATTTTTGTTACAGTCTCTATGACAAGAGTCTAGTTAAAGAATGTGATCCTAAGTGATAATGCAACTTTTTATTTCCACTTAAAAGGAAGAATTTGTGATTTCCCCCTCTCTTTCCCTACTCACATGATGGAATTCACATGCAATGACCAGAACTGAAACAGCCATGTTATATCACATGTCAGATACATGTTGACACTATTGGAGCTATGAGACAGACAGATGCAGCACTGTGGAGTGCTTCCACCAACCTAGGTTACCTACCTGAGTCAGTGGTAGGTACCCATTTGATGTAAGCTACGGTTTCTTTGGCTCTTTCCATAACTGTACCTGAATGTATATTTCACATGATATATAGTATCAGACCATTTCTACCATTCATAATTTATTCCTAGAGCAAAGTATTACATGATCTATAGCTCTCTGTTAAGGCTCAACTTCTCTGAAAATAGAGACATTGAAGTGTTTTCATTAGTAACTTCTTAACACAGTGAGTTTATCAATTTACTTCTCTTCCTTCTTTATTTTCCATGTTCTGGATTAAGGGAAGATCCATTTGTTAGGGTTTGTGTTATTCTAATTTTGAATCCTGACTTAAGAGAGAGAACTTGGCTACCTCTGCCCAGGACTGTCTAGAAGTGTTCCTTTGCTCAGTTCCAGGATTCTCTACCTGACCAACATCACATTCTGTAATGAAACTTAATAGAGAAAGATTCTTCAGGTCCACAGTTTTAGCTAACAATTCATGGAGGTTGAGTGAAGGGGTCTAAAGTCTAGGCTGTTGCTTGAGAGAGAAATTAAAATAATAAGGAAGCTTTAAATTAGAAATAGAATAAGAGGGTGGTGGTGTATGCCTTTAATCCCAGCACTAGGGGAGGAGGCAGAGATGCAGGCAGATCTCTGTGAGATCAAGCCCAACTTGTTCTACATAGCGAGTTCCAGGCCAGTTGGGGCTACAGGGAGACCCTGGTTCAAAAAAATAAATAAATAAAATAGAGTAAGCTCCAGGTAAGAGCCCGAGCTTTATACTGTGTCACTGCTTACTTTTTTACCCTGTCTTAAATTGGCCATTGGTTTCTAAGTGGATCCAACTCTTGGTGGATATTTTTCTTATGTGCTTTTTCTTCTGGGATGAAAAATGTTTTCCCAATAGCATTATCTATGCAATTTAAAATAATGCTTCCACAAAGAGGTATTTCTGATTTTCTCTGTCTCCTTTTTTCTCATGATCCTTCAGTTCATTCTTTAGCTTTTTCCCTCAACTCTGTACCATTTTCTTTGACTTCTCCATCCTCTTTGCTCAACATTATAAAAAACTGATATCCTAAGAGCTTCAAATCACAAAGCAGTCTCAAAATGAAACTGCTCTGTCTGTAGCCCACTCTATGCTAACTTTATCCTTGGACAGTAAAGGATAGATAGTTGACCTTGAACAAAGCACCATCTAAAATATAAAAATGAGTGATCTTTGAATTCCTTTTTCTCTGCCTGCACTGCTCAGTGACCCTTTGCTGTGACATTTATTTGGAGGTGGCAGCACTCTTCTTGAAATGAACTAAATGCCTTTTCTCTGTCCATTTTCATGTGTACCCTCACTCTAGTTGCTTTGTCAAGAGAATGTCTTCCTGCTGCTGCCAGAAAAGGTCTATGAAGATGGGGGAATTAAATCAAACAGAAGTGTATCCATGTTTTTATACCTTTAAATAAATATGTAGGACACAAATTCTTGCAAAAATAAATAAATCAAAAGCTGAAAGAGAACCAGTTCTATAGGCTGACTGAGAACTTGGAAACTGCCTACTTACTCTAGTGATTTACCTGCATCCACCTTTGTGGATTTATGAATATAGTATAATGATTCAAGTTGTCTTTTTGGTCTATAGGCAAATATCCTAGGAAATTAGTAATCGATAACCAAGTCATTGCTAATTTCTTCATTGACAGAAATACGTTACAGGCTAACTGAATTGTTCTTTGTTAATTGACCAATAAGTGTTTATTCTTGGAATTCCTGTGCTGGACAAGATAAAGTACATAATTATACTCAGCTCCTCTGCCAATTACAACTAACAGTTGCAGCTAAAACTGGGCAGAAGAGAAGCAGCTGAGGACTCTGAAAAGTGATCACTGATACAAGAATCAGAGACTGAAGTAAAAACTTTATTATCAGTGGTGAGGTGGGTGGTTCATGGTAATTTTAAGTGTTTTTATTTTCTCCCCTAACCTCCTCCAATCCCACTTCCCTTTTGGCTCTTGGCTTTGGACTCAGGGTAGGCTAACATAGGGAATGAGACAGCAAATGCTGGAAAAAAAACTCTGGGAGGAATCATAGGACCAGGAAAAAAGACCTCTGCTTTCCAGACTATGTGTCAAAGGAGAAATAAGCATTTTGCTTTTGATTTTTTAATGTAGTTTCTCTCCCAGCTCTGACCCAGGGAAACCCCATTCATAGTGTAGACCACTAACATGATGGTGCTGGTACCTAAAGACCCTAAGAAAGAATTGGTCTTATTGGCTAAAGGAACTGAGATAAGAGCTCTAGATCTTCAAAAAATATGAAGGAATCAAAAAGTTATAAGCAGTGTGTGTGTGTGTGTGTGTGTGTGTGTGTGTGTATTCAGGGGATGGGGGTATAATACCATAAACCCCAAGAACTAATAATAGACAGTATCAACAGAGAACAACATTGAGATAAATGTTAAAATTATCAGAAAAAGTCTTAAAACAAGAAATGATGGTGGGCTGAGGAGATGGTTCAGTGGGTAAGAACATTTGCTTTGTAAACATGTTGACCTGAGTTCAAAGCCCTAGAACCCACATAAAAAGCCACCTGTAACCCCAGCATTGGGGATGACAAAAACAGGTGGATTCTAAGAGCTCATTGGCTAGCAAACAGTGGAAACAGCTTCCTGTTCAGTGAGAGACTCTGTTTCAAAGGGAAAAAGGTGGCAAACAATAGATGAATCAAATGGCACATTTAACATCAAACATGAAATGTAAAGATACATTACCAAAATCAAGCGTGAACAAGGAGCTATAACCACAGAATCTACAGAAGTTAAAAGAATAAGATGCTCCTATTAGACAGCTTTGGTTACCCTCAAGATAAAAGATACCACTGCACCAATAGAGATAGTTAGCTGGGCCAGTTATTTTTGTTTATTAGACTTTACAGCTGGGTAGGACTATTGATTGTTTTTCTTCCTTGGCAGCTTACATAGTATTCTCTGATACCATGAGAGCTTGTCTTCAGGGAGGAGGCTTCCAGGTCAGTTCCGGATTGATTGTTTCAAGTTCTGTGTCTAAAGCATGTCTTGTCTTCAGCAATAGGTAACTTCAAGTTCTGAGAGGTGATCAAGGGCTGTGGTAATAGCCTGTGTTATTTTGAGAGTTTCTTGGCATACCTATGGGAAGGAATTCATGTGTGGTACTGTAAACATAGCCAAATACACATGGCTGCAGAGGTCATAGATCCCAGAAAAAAGTCTACTTTTGCCTCATCCTTGGACTGACTAATTTCTTACTTTATTCTAAATATGCATCCTCATATTTACAGACACTTGTACCACTCACCACTCGTTAAAGAAACTTTTTTGCAACAGATGGAGACTAACACAGAGTTCCACAACTGGTCAAATGCAGAGAATAATTGTCTTTGAGATGCTTAACCCTAAGTGACACATTTTCAATGCAACCTCTACACTTAAAATGCATCTCTCAATTCTCACCAGAGAAGTTTCCTTATGCAGCAGATGGTGATAAACACAGAACCCCACAATTGGCCAATGTGCAGAGAACAAAAGGTTTCAGAGTGCTTATCTCTGAATAGGACACCTATTTCAAACCTCTGCTTCCCAAGGCTCAGAGATCATTGTAGAAGAGAACGAGGAAAGACTGTAAGAGCCAGAGGTAGTGGATGATCACAAGGAAACAGTTTTCCAGACAGTTGGTCAGGTACACATATGAACTCACAGCAATGGTGAGAGCATGCGCAAGTCTCATGCAAGCTCAAACCAGGCAAAATCCCAGTATAGGCATGGGGAAGTGGGTAAGAAACCCCAAACCAACCTAAGGAACTTTGGCAACTGATGGCTTTTGGGATGGCAACTGATGGCTTTTGGGATGGGAAGAGACAGACTCTTGCAAGAATGGGACTCTTGGTAAGTTAACCGGGCTCCAGTGGATGGACCCACATTGAAGGACACTTGGGGACACAAATTAGACTCTATATACCATATATAATATACAATATATGTATATATTATATATATACTATATATTATATAACATATATACATTATATATATGGGAGGGAATCTAAATACTATCAAATTATATTGTATGAAAATTGTAAAAATTCAATAAAGATATTTTAAAAGAGCATCATGTGCAGTATAAGGATTTCATGGCTTGGACGATTTCTTCACCATTTACTTAAATGACCATCATTTCCCAGTGTATTACATTTATGTATTTGTCCCAGATAGATTGACCATATTCCTGTAGGAGATTTCTGAACTCTTCAGTTAATTCAATGAATTTACATGACTATCTGCAGACTGCTTCCTTACTGTTTTGATTCTGTAGTTTTGTAATAGGTCTTGAAATGAGGTCATATGAGTTCTTCAACTTTAGTCCAATTTGAAATTGTTTTAAGTGTTCTGGGTCCTTTGAGTTACCACATGAATAACAAAATATCACAAGATAGTAAAAACAAGCTATTGTTAAATCTAACAAAATAGATACATCGCAGGAAACAGGGACACACAGGAAACAGGGACACACGACTCATTATTCTACTTATGTAACATTGTAAAAAAGCAAAAGTGTAGGAACAGAGAACATCTCAGTGATTGCCAGGAGGAGAGTCTGGAGACAAAAGAACAGCAGAAAGGAGTCTGGAAATTGAATGAAATGTTCTGTAGCCTATTTATGGCTAAAAGTACATAACTATCCATCTATAAGAACCAAGGAAGGGGCTGGAATAGTAAGATTTCTCTCTCAGTGTCCACTTTCATTTTATTACACAAGCTTTGCTGCTTTAAGTTATAGTCACATGCTCAAGGTTAAACGAATGACTATCTTTAAAATGCAGGAATATGGTAAGGAAACAAAATTAGAATTCTCTATGCCCACTGTCTTTCTATGTCTCTATAAAACACCACAGAATATTGAAATTATCCTGGTTATTACAACTCTCAGCTAGTTTTCTTGTAACGACACAGATGGGAGGAAGAAAGACAAAAATGTTGTGTTTTACAGAGATTTAAGGATAAAAGCAATGAGCTGGTGTCTAAGCTCTATTTTAGACTAGGAAATTAATATAGCAAATGAGCCTGGCCTGGGTCCTGATGTTTACCATTTCCTAATTGGATGCAAACGTGCCTGTAAATTTTTGGTGGTGAGCCAGCTGCTCTATACTCATTCTGGTTGGTTAAAATGCTCTTCGTGGAGAGTCTGTTCAGAATTGATCACTCTGTTTTTGCCTGCTGGGAGAAGCAAAGTGCCAGGGCTTCTCAATCTGAATGAAAAATTTATTCCACCTTGGAAAGGCTCCTCAAATCCAAGATTTCCAAGTTTTTCAATGATGGAGAGTATTTCTGATTTCTGGGTTCTTTCCCATGCTTTCTGGAGTTGCTGTATCAAGGCTAAGAACTAACAAAGGAGATTCCAATTAAACATAACTGCCTCAATCAAACACCTAGAGACAATCCACACACAAAGGATTCTGAAAACAATTAGAAAATCCTGTAAACTTTGTCATGCCTGTGCCTTTTAATAGAAGCATAGGCTAATCCTATTGGGCCACACCTACTAAGGACTGAGCAGTGATTTATTGTATCAAATACTCTTTCTGGACATGGTGTGGATTTGTCTGGTCTGCTCACCATGCCTCTCTGACAGTACTATATGTAGGTGTACAGACAATCTTATTTTTACCAAGGAATTCATTAAAAAAGACCTGATTAATTTATTTTGTGTGTATATGTGTTGTCTGAGTGTCTGTATGTGTATGCAAATGTGTTTGTAGAGGCCAGGAGAGGGCATTGGATCCCCTGGAAGTAGAGTTATAGGCAGCTGTGAGCCTCCCAATTTGGGTGTTAGGAACTGAACCTGGGTTCTCTGCAAGAACAGCAAGTGCTCTTAACCTCTGAGGTATATCTACAGCCCCCAAACAAATCATTTTAGAAGCAAGAGAAGTAAGGAGTTATAAAGGGCTAATCATTATTTCCCCTGTTATATTACTGTATTAATTACTTTTCTGTAGTTGTGATAGAAACACCATGACCAAGGGAACTTATCCCATTAAAGGAAGAGTTTATTTAGCTTACGGTTCCAAAGGGGCAAGAGTCCATCTTGGTGGGGAAGCATGGCAGCAGAGGTGGCTGGAGGAGGAGCAGAAGCTAAGCTCTCACATCTTCAAGTAAGTACAGGAAGCAAGAGAGTGATCTGAGATCAGGCAAGGCTTAAGAACTCGCTAAGCCTGCCCCCAGGGATTTGCTTCCTCCACATGGCTACACTTTCTAAGACCTCCCAATACAGCACTACCAACTGGGGACAAAATGTCCAAATACTTGGAGCCTATGGGGGACATTCTCATTCAAACCACCACACTTACTCAGCAAACAAATCTTTTCAAGTGATGATAAGTAGTAAAAGTGATAATGATACCCCTGTAGCCCAAAGAACTTGAAATCTTTATAATAACCTAAAATGTTCATTAAGTACAGCCAGTGTAAATGAAAGAAAATTTAGCATCACAACTTGCTTTTTGTCACTTAAAACATTATTCTTTGAAAATCACATACATGTACACAATGCATTTTGATCATACCCACCCTCTCCTGCTTCCTCCAACTCCCCACAGGCTCTTCCAACACATCTCCCCCCAAAAGTATGTCCTCTATTTTTTGTTTTTCTCAATATTTTTACTGTGTTTTAGTGCATTTCATATAATACATTGTACTCAAATGTAGAACCCCTCCCCTTATCACCCCCACAGTCCCCCACCAGATTTCAGGTATTCTGTCATATGTGTTAAGTTCTATCTGGTCAAGCATTTCTATCCAGGTGTCCCTCGGTACAAGTTCATCCATGGAGTCTAGTAAGCTTATCTAGAGTCACTCCCTTGAAGAGCTACTCTCTCTCTCTCACCCCACAGAAATCATTTGTCAATAGTTCCTTGCCTAGGATTGGGGCCTGCTGTCCATTTCCCCCATTCTATGCTAGGTTTTTATCTTATTTAGTTGGCATGGGTCTTGTACATGGTGTCAGCATTGTTGCAAGTTCATATGAACAAATTTCCAGTGGCCTGAAAGCCTCTGTTTCCTTATGTTCATACATCAACCCTGGTTCTTACAATCTTTCTGCCCACTCTTCCACAATGGTCCCTGAGCTTGGTTTAATATATGAGCCCAATCCAGGGACGTGCACTCTGCAGTCTCTTATTCTCTAAAACTTAGCCAGTTGTGGTGTTCTGTGTGTATTGTACTCTGTTGTATGTTCACTGGTGAGAGTTGAGGAGTGTATTAGTATTCTTTCTATCCCCTTTTCTACTATGTTGCATGAGCCTTAGGTGTAGAGGTTCCACTGAACATGTGTCACTTAGTGCTTGGCATTTCTAAGACATATGTTTTCTGTGTGTGATCAGTTGTGGAACTCTAATGGCCTCCATCTGTGGCAAAAAGAAGCTTCTTTGAATAGTGGTATGCAGTACATTTGTCTGTATATATAGGGGTCCATATTTAGCATATGGTAAGAAATTTCATTTGCCAAGAGATATGAAATGTGTCCCATATGTGCATGGGTGTGAGGTCATTCACTGGACAACCTACTGGTGGACATACCCTGCCCCCTGCAACAAAGTGTCTCTCTCCCTTCCCCAAATGCCAGTAGCTCAGGTAGGAGTGGGCCTAGGAACCCCTCTCCCCTCCATGCTGGAATTATTAACTGACTTGATCTTTTGTAGGTCTTATGTAGGTAAACACAGCTGATGTGAATTCATGTATGTAACAGCTATGTCATGTTCATGAAGTCAGCATTTCTCATGATTCCTCCCCATCTTTTGACTCTTAATTCTTTCTACCTTGTCTTGTACAATGTTACTAAACCTTGGAGTGGGGCTTGCCATAGATGTGCCATCTATGGTTGAGCACTCACTGTTATTTATTTTCAGCACTAACCACTACACACTGCAATAAGCTTCTCTGACTAAGGTTGAGAGCAACACAAATCTATGAATATAAACATAAATATTTAGAAGGCAGTTTGATAACATGACAAATTAGCAAAACAAGTCAACAAAAGTCTTCCTTTGGACCTGTGACTTCTCTAGCTATGGGTTTTGACCCTGTTTACAATACTAGGCATGAATTCCCTCCCAAGAAGCAAGCTTCAAATCCACTGACAAGAATGGTTGATTACTCCCAGAAACAGTCTTGTCACTATTGTACCAGCGGGCACATCTTGCCTGGCAGGTTGGTATTACAGTACGCAGGGTTCAGAGTTGAGTAAGATCATTGGTATCTTTTATCTTCCAACAGCCTGCATAGCACCTTCTAGCACTATAAAAGTGAGTCAGCAGGGACAGAGTTTCTTAGACAGTTCCAGACTGATTTCTTTATATTCTGTAACCAAAGTGTGTTGTGTCAACAATAAGGTCTTATCATCTAGTGATGGTGGGCAACCGAGAACAATGGCAGTAGCCTGTCTTGTTTTGAGTGCCTATGGAGCCTCCCCACAACTCATAGAAAGATAATCTGTGCTTGGCACTGAGATTTTCATTTAGTAACCCAAGACTTCTTAGAGCAGTATTGTTGCCCATAAGAGATAACTCTACTCAAACTCCCTCCCCCACCCTTAAATTATACTTTAATTAGCTTAAGAGCTAGTAAGGTTTCAAAGGCTTCTTCATACACCCTTAGCTATGGTTAACTCTTCCTCGCCCTAGCCCCATCCTCACTTTAAACTTTAGCGCCCAGTATTCCCCTCATGCTTTCACATCTTATACATGTATTCTACTATCCCATCTTATTGTCCTTTTTACTTGGGTTGAAAGATCATAGGTTCCCCAGTAGCTTCTTCATGCACCCTTCATTGTGGTGAAGCCTTCCCCTACCCCCTTTCCCCCTCAACTCCATCACTCCACTACATGCTTGAACCTTTCTGTCCCAAGTTCTCCCTCTGTACTTTCATTTCACCTGTATTCTACTATCCTTGACCCCTGAATGCATCCCAATGGCTTGTTTCTAGTTTCCTGGCTTCCACATGCACTCCAGGTTAAATAAACAAAACAAAAGATTTGAAGTTAAGGATCCATGTATAAGAGGACAGGCAGTGTTCGTCTCTTTGGACCTAAGTGGTCTTACTTGGTATAATTTTTTCCGTTTTTATCCATTTATCTGAAAACATCATGATTTCATTCGTCAGTTTATGGACATTCACGTTGATTCGATTCCACAGTATGACGATGAGCATGGATGTGCAGCTGCTGGATTATGGTGGGATATAGAGTCCTTTGGTAAATGCCCAGGAGTGGCTTAGTAGGTCATATCGTAGTCCTATCTCTAGTTTCTTGGGAAACCTCCAGGCTGCTTTCCAGATTGGCTGTCCTGGTTTATACTCCTGCCAACAGTGAATACGGGTTCCCTTTTCAACACATCTGTGCTGTCGTCATTTGTATTCTGATCGTGCCCATTCTGACTGGGGTGAGATGGAATCCTAAAGTAGTTTTAATCTGCATTTCCCCGATAGCTAAGGATGTTGAAGTAATACTTTTTAAAGTGTTCACTAACCATTTGTATTTCTTCTTTTGAGAACTTTCTGTCTGGTTCCATAGCCCATTTTTAAATGAGTTGTTTATTTTCTTAATATTTGGTCTTTTGAGGTTTGTATATTCTAAGCACTAATCTTGTTAGATGTGTAGCAGGGAAAGCTTTTGTCCCATTCTGTAGGCTTCCTCTCCACTTGCTTGACAGTTTCCTTTACTGTACAAAGGGTGGCACACACCTTTAATCCCAGCACTCGGGAGGCAGAGG